>NC_028456.1:9638641-9867631 GCF_000263155.2 Setaria italica | reverse complement strand
CCCCCCCCCCCCCCCCCCCCCGCCTGCGCGCGGGCCTACGGTGGCGTGCCACTTTTAATCACGGGCTAAATTTAAATCAGGACAAAAAGGGGTGGATGGAAGGTGAGCTCTTCAGTAGTGATGGAACAAGTGATTGTACTGTTGCTCTTCTGTTTACTTGTATTTGATTGTTCACACGATAGGGTGCGCATCGCACGCCGAATGTTCTAGTTACATAAACAGTTCAAGAGGCTCGATAAAAAAAAATGAAGTTCACAGACATCTGTTACAGACTCCAAACCACTGAATACTGTTCAGCTTATTAGGATTGTACACATGCTGTACGTTTATTTTTGTGAGCACAGGTATGCACCAGGTCATCTTATTACCATTTCGTCTTGTCTCTGAAATTGTTACAGTAGCCACTGTTCAAATTTTTGCTTCTTTCTGGTAGAAGCACGATCTTTCTCTCTCAGGCTTCACAACCGGAAATCAGAAGTCTTCTTCCTGCCATCCAATCCAGCGGAGTAGTAACGTGAAATATAGTCTCTCACAAGTGTTTCCTTATACAATGGAGGGTTCTCCTCGGACAGCAGCTCCTTGATTGGACCATACATTCTCGTGGAAGCAGGATGAAAATGAGTGCTGAAGAAACACGCGATCGAAACTCTCGGCTCAGCATTCTTCGCTACGACTCTGTGCTCCACGCTACTGAACTTGTCATTGGAGATCAACTGAACGAACATTTAAACATATAATTAGTCAGCCTCAAACATGCTGAGGCTTTTCAATTAAAGCTTTGTTTCTCCCAGCATACCTGCAAGAGATCAGCTATGTTGATGATGAATGCTCCAGGGATCGGTGTAACGTCGACCCAACGGTCCTTATGGAGGATCTGCAGGCCGCCTATTTCATCTTGCAGAAGTATGGTCAGGAAGCCAGAGTCGGAATGCCGGCTTGTGCCAATGGCGAGTTCAGGCTGGGGGCACGGAGGGTAGTAGTGGGCAAGTATAATCTGTCCCTGGTTGCACTCTATATCTGTTAAGTAGCTCGGTTTGAGCCCAAGAGCCTCGGACAGCACCTCGAACAATCTGTCTCCCAAATTCTTCACTTGTTTGGCGTATTCAAATAGCGCATCTCTGCAAATCATCATACTCCTATATAAGAACTAGTACTATGGACAAAATGCCAGATTAATTAATCAAATGCGGTCTATGCGGAGTGAGTCTACCTTATGACCAGAAGAAATATTTCTTCTATGATACTCGGCATGATATAAGAAATATTTCTATGACACTCCGCATCATAGAAATATTTCTTCTCGTAGTCATGGAGTAGTGAATAAGCATTTAAAGATCAGAGCCATTCTGGTAGAATATCTTTGTTTTGTTCGCTGGTTCAATGCTTTAATATATTTATATAACAGATAAATAAGGAAGAGAAGTTGGCGACCTGTCACATCGCCCACTGCATCAGCTGTTGTGATAAAATGACATCATTTTCTTCCGAGTGATAAGGCATGAGGGAACACTATCTGATTGCTAGAGATTGTGAGGAAGATAGGTGCTCAATCAACTAATCACTGGGTAAGAAATCGGTGCTCGTAGCCTAAGAGAGGGAGGGGGTGAATTAGGTAACTTAAAAACTTAACATATGGTCTCTACTACTTTGCATATAAGTAAACTAGATCATTCTATCCTAGAAGTGCATTCTATGGTTGATCTAGTATGAAACCCTTATCCCAAAATAAATTTTGCAACCTAGAGTCAATCCTAGCAAGATACTACATTAAGAAAGTAAAGTCACACAAGTTGCAAGTATGAAATGCGGAAATGTAAGAGGTTATGATGAAGGGAAGCAAACTTGACAGGATGACCGTGGTATCGGTAGGCACTAAGCCACCACTAGTCCACGTTGTTGAATCACTCAAATAAGAGTATGCTTCCCGGTCACCAAGTCTCTCCCAAGGCACCCCTTGACTTGCCACACAGGCTTGGCCACTAAGTCACATACCAAGTTACTCGGTCACCTTGATGTCGTTTCCACTAAGAAGCTTCTTCACGAAAGAAGGGGGTCTCCACGTCCCCTGCACGCTCCACACCAAGTCGGATGGTCGAAGACTTGCCGGTAAGCCACCAAGGCTCCAAGGCGCCGACACACCTCTTGTACAGCGGTTGCTCACTCTAGAACCTGATCACAAGGTCGGCACACCTTGCACTCACTTCTCTCTAGGCCTTTGATGGATCACTTAAGCACTTTTGGTAGAATAGATGTGTTCATGATGAGTCTTTGCCTTCAATGCATCCCTGGACCCTCCAGCAACTCCAAATGGGTGAGTGGTGGGGGTATAAATAGCCCCAAGGGCTCAAAGAGCCGTTGCTCCAACGGCTAGTAAAAAAGGATATCATCGGATGTTCACATGGTCTTTTTTTGGCCTGCATCGGAACATCCGGTGCAACTAGCCCTTGGACTCCCCGCGCCCAAATTCCTTAGAAACTCATCCGACGCTTTACCTGATGCCGCCATCGGATCACCGGTGCTATTGGGATTTCTTCGCCTTTCAAGCCTGCCCCTCAGAATTCATCCGATGCTACTAGAAATGTGACCATCGGAACATCCGATGGTTGACTTTGTCTGAACTTCTTCGCAACGTACCATTTACTTCGACGCTTGCTTCGACGCCTTCTCTGGGGGCCATCGGAACATCCGACGGTACTGATTTTTCTGTGTTGAATACCGCGACATTCACACCAGAGATACCGTCACTTGGATGGTCTAGAATTATTCTATCTTTGGATTTTATCTATCATTTGTATGGTTCAATACCATAGAATAACCCTAGATATCATGGCTTGGTCACTTAAATACCAGCTTGGATACTCGAACACAACGACTTGGATACTCGAATACCATGATTTGGATGCCAAGAATACCATCATTTGGACCTTGTCATGATTTAGTTTGCATTTTTGGGACCTATAAAACCTATAAGGTACATGCTAGACAAAACATTAGTCCCAATGATTATATTATCACTCAATCATCAAAATCACAAATTATGGCTAAACGAGGCCATGTTCGCTGTGCACTGGCTGGACACGATCGCCAAATCACGCACGTTCTAACCATGCTCATTTAATTAATCCTAGATCCTAAAAATATCCTATGATAGGGAAGAGGCTTCTAAAGATCAACACATCCTCTGTAGAACATCTCTGTGTTGTTCATGGTTCAGTCTTGTGATTATTTTTTGGCTAATGGAAAAAAAGTTCCGATCTTTTACATCATCCACGGCATAAGCGCATTGTTGCTTATTGCATCATGGGTTGAGCTGACGCCTGACGGCATCCTTTTCTTCAGGTTCACTGAAATGGGAACACTATCAGATTCCTAGAGATTACGAGCAGGACGGGGGCAGGCACTCTGAATCAACTAATCACAGGCTGTATGCGATCGCCAAATCACGCACGATATAATCATGCTCATTTAAATAAGCCTATCTTCTAACAATGCTCTAGAGCCCGGATTGACAAACTGCAACTTTGTTTTAGACTAGTCTCACCGTGCACTAGTATTGACCAAGATTTAATATTGGAGTGTACTAGAGCGAGAGGGAGCACGCTCACCGGCAGCTCTCCGGCAGCTCGTCGGCGGCCGGCGGGTCGGGCGCCATGCGCAGGTAGAGCGTGTCGCGCCAGTTGGCCACCGGTGACTGGTACAGGTCGAAGTTGCAGTGGTACTTGACCGCCTTCCCGGGCTCCCGCGAGTAGAACCGCGCCTTGTCGCTGCCCTCCCCGCCGTCCGCGTCGTGGAACGCCCGCACCGCCGCTACGGCCGCAGTCATCGCCTCCTTGGGCACGCCGTGGCCCGTCACCTGGAAGAAGCCCCACTCAGCCGCGGCGCGGCCGACGGCGTCCACCACGGCCGCGCGGTCGCCGCCGAGGTCGATCATCGGGACGGTGGCCGAGGGGGGTTCTTGAGGAGCCTGCTGGTGCTCCTCCTCCTCCGGGTCGGGGAGGCGGAAGATGCGCGGGACATGCGTTGCGCCAGAGGCGACGAGGCCGCGGACGCCGGCGAGGGTCGCGTCCAGCGCGCGGAGCTCGGCGGTGCGGTCGTAGGCGGCTGGGGCGATGGACATGGTGACGTCGTCGTGCTGTGTCTGCCTGTGTGTGGTGGTCTGGTGGAGACGTGTAAGAGATACCGGGCGGCGTGTTCGGCTTGTGCTTATGATTGCTCTCTCGTTGGTGATATTTTTCACCATTACGTGGCAAACTCATCCGATGGCATGCGCAAATCTTCGTCTTCTTGTCCTTTATTTCCGCCTCTCTTTTTTTTTTTGACGCCCTGCAGATACTGGCGTCAACCATGATGTAACCGTGCCAGCTTCTATTACGGGATGAAGTGAGCCGGCCTGAGTGAAATCTCAAATCTGTGTCCCTTTTCAAATTTATTTTAAAATGGAGTCCTATCAAAGCTTTAGCATAAATGGATCACCAGTTCATTTGTTTAGACTTTTAATTTGTTTAGACTTGATTAGGTACTTGGTTCTTCTTTAATCTGCATCTTTGGAACTTTATTTTTCAATTCTTGAATGCTTGATTTAACATAGCTGATATGGATGAGCGTATACTTAGTTCTTCTTTAATCTGCATCTTTGGAACTTTATTTTGCAATTCTTGAATGCTTGATTTAACATGACAATATTGCTTCGGTACTTGACGAGCTCTGCTTTTGGCATTTGGTTTTCAGTATGTCGTATAATTTGTGTACTCTCGTGCGAATGAACTGGGTTTATATTTTTATTGTCCGTACAGCTACGATCCTAGTGCTTTATAATAAAAAAGAAATCAAAACATGACGCGCATAATGCTTTATAATAAATGGGAGATGTGGTTTTGATCTTGGGTTGCTGCAATCAAACTACTTAAACTCAGGCCAATCAATTATTGATCGACAAGTGGTTTTGATGTTTTTTAATACTGATGACTTTGGATATCTGATGAAGATGAGCGGACTCGTCTTCAACGATAATGTTTCATAATATTAGGCGGAGGCTTCGGAATCTCATGCCAGCAAAGATAACGTGCTTGGCCTGCGAGATGTTACGTGTGGTTTTGATCTTGGGTTGCTGCAATCTTTGGTTGAGCTATCACTTTTGTAAAAGTAGTTGTGAGCTGGGCTGTGGAAAAAGCTGATGTAGGTTGTAGGCTGTGAAAAGTCTGAAAACCATTTGGTAAAACAGCTGTAACTTTTTGAAAACACTTACGAGCGGACCCATGTGTCATTCACAGTTCACCCCACTGAACTCTCTTCCTCTCTCACTGACAAGCAGACCCCACTCGTCAGTATCTTCTTCTTCCTCCCGACGCACAGATCGATAGGAGAAGGGAGGAGGGGAGCCGCACGTGGCTCCGGTGGCCACCGGCGAGGCCTTCCCGGCGGCCATGGCCGGAGGAGCTCGCGCCCGCATCAATCCCTTGAAGGACGCTCCCAAGCAGGACACCGCTGAAGTTGAGCTTTTCGTTGCTGGTTTTTGCTGGCCCCTTCATCCTCCTCGTCCTGCTCCGCCACCGGGGGAGGGGGTGCCGGCCATGAGCCCGACGAGGCCGAGTCCTCCTCCGCGTGCAGGTGCAGGCGAGAGTCGCGCTTGCTCAGCCGCTGGGTCGCGCACCAGGGCGAGGAGGTGCTCTCCTCCATGGACCGCGAGGCCGAGCTCCTCACCCTCACGCGCCTCCACCCCATCTCCACCCTCGACCCCTCCTCCTTCCTCCTCTCCTTGCCCACCACGCCACCCTCGCTCTTCCAGATGTGGCGTGAGCTCGAGCACCGCCGCGTCGACGACGACCAGCCCTTCGACTGCGAGCCCTCCCTGGACACCTCTGACTGCGACCGTGTCCGCCAGATCGCCACCGCCACGGCTGCCACCGGGGAGTGGCTTGGCGAGACTGAGAGGCAGAGGGTCAGGCTCATTAGAGAGGGGGTGCCGCCGTCGGGAAAGGAGGAGGGGCGCCGCCGCCGGGAGAGGACGAGCGGTGCCGGGCAGGGGAGAGCCGGCGGGTGAGGGAGACGGGAAAAAAAAGAAGTGAACCGGTACAACATAACCAGTGGCAGTGGGTAATTTCTTCCAACTCATGAAAGTCAAAGCTCCAGAAAACACCTCCTCCCCTTGCTGTGAAAAAAGAACTACACGAAATCAGCTTTCTCTGAAAGCCAATGAGTATCCCTAACCCCTTTGGTTTGGCTTCTGGCTTTTTTGGAAGCCACAGCACCCAGAAAGCCAAACCAAAGGGAGCCTTAAACTCAGGCCAATCAATTATTGATCGACAAGTGGTTTTGATCTTTTTTTTAATACTGATGACTTTGGATATCTGATGAAGATGAGTGGACTCGTCTTTAACAATAATGTTTCATAATATTAGGCGGAGGCTTCGGCATCTCATGCCAGCAAAGATAACGTGCTTGGCCTGCACGTTCTATTCTCTTAGTTTCATGCCAGCAAAGATAATTAAGTTGCGTGCCACTTGTACAGCGCACCTTTCCAAGCATGATCACGTGTATGTGGAGCTCTTTAAAATGAAACGGTTGCAATTTCAACAGACGCGGCTCATCATGATTATATTTGTCCTGGTGTGACTAACGCATTAGTATAATTTTATGAGGTCCTGATTTCTGAGATCTCACAGATAACATGGTACGTTCGCTTTGCTAGCTGGAAGGGACGCAATTGTGAAAATATTGAGAGACTAAATGAAATAAGTTGTTTTAATAATTACATATGTAACATTTTTTTTTGTCAAATGGTTCACCGATTTATATTCTCTCTAGTTTTGTGTTACGAAGCAGCATCTGCAGGCAGCACAAGTCAACAAGCTATATAGCTCAGCACTAGTCCTGCACTGCTACCCGTCGCTGCGAGAAGCTAACAATGGAAGACTCGTCGTCGATGCTGCCGCGTTTGACACCACGGCGGATCCCAAAGAGGCCCCTCAATGGCGTTGGGAGCACCGGTGAGTACGGAACCGGCCGCGGGGTTTTCCTCACGTGGCAGGATGTTTCGGTAACGGCTGTCGATGAGAAGGGGAAGCACAAGCTGATTCTCGACAGGGTCACCGGCGGCGCGCGCCCGGGCCAATTGCTGGCTCTCATGGGAGCATCCGGCAGCGGCAAGACCACCCTTCTTGACACTCTATCCGGTACTTCCTCCGCTTGCCCTTCTTAACAATCTATCTGGTACTTTCTCCGTTCCAAATTGACAATCTATCTGGTACTTCCTCCGTTCAAAATTTTCAAAATTAGAAGTCATTTCACAGTCAGTAAAACTACGCATTTCTTGTTTTCTTAATTAAACGCAATATTATTATTCCCTACGGATTTGTGTAATGCGTCGAAATTGATTGGCATTCGTCAATTCACAACAGTGTAGGAGTTCGGGACTTCATGGTCACAAAATTTCATATGTTTCTTCGAAATAGAAAACTTAGAGCAGGTGAGGTGATCACTATTCCCCCTTGAATACAATTGTAGGTAGACTCGGGGTAGACATGAATGGAACAGGAGATATCTTGGTCAACGGCCGACGGGAGAGGCTTTCCTACGGCACCTCGGTACGACCTGAAAGCCATCATAATGCTCTATTTCTTGAATGCTATTGAAGACCTACATGACCCAAGAGAGATGTTATTTCAGGCATATGTAACCCAAGAGAATACGTTGATGACCACGCTGACGGTGAAAGAAGCCATCCACTACGCCGCACAGCTCCAGCTGCCGGGATCCATGCCGCCGGCAAAGAAGCTAGCGCGCGTCGACCGCATCATTCGGGAGATGGGGCTGGGCGCTGTGGCCTGCTCGCGGATCGGCGGCCGGGTATGCAAGGGCATCAGTGGCGGGGAGCGGAAGCGGGTGAGCATCTGCATGGAGCTGCTCGCGTCGCCGGGCCTGCTCTTCCTCGACGAGCCCACGAGTGGGCTCGACAGCGCCGCCGCGTACCATGTCATGGCACACATCGCAAGGCTCGCCCGGACCACTGGGATAACGGTGGTCGCCGCCGTTCACCAGCCGAGCGCCGAGGTGTTCGACCTCTTCAATGGGCTGTGCCTGCTAGCGAATGGGAGGATGGTGTATTTTGGACGAATTCCTGAGGCAGCTGAGGTTGGTATTGTCTTTTTTTTTCGGGTAGTACTAGCTGTCTTTTAACCCGTGACTATTCCCTATTAAGATTGGCAGCATATCCTCTTTTGCCTTCGAATCCCGCTAAGTAAGAAGTCAATTAATACTGGATAGGAATTTGACAAAAAAATATCATATATAACTTTTTTTTGGAATTTAAATAAAGGAGTTCTTGTATGCCTGTCCTGAAATTTGAATACTAGGGAAGGACTTGAAACACTCACATTCTCTCGTAAATATATATTTCTATAGTTGTGCCAAAACTAGGTAGAAGGCCAAATAACATATTTAGTTTAGAATGGATAACATGGCAATTTCTACTCACTTCGTCCCATATATGCTGTTTTAGCTTTTTTTTAATTCATAGATTTTGCTATCCACCTAGATATATAGTAAAAGCTATGGATCTAGAAAAGTCAAAACATCGTATAATTTTGAACGAAGAGATCACTATTCTTTTCCTCCATGTGTTATGGACCCACACCATATGGGAGCTCTTCACTGCTCATGGCTTTACTTGTCTCTCTCCAATGTTAGTTCTTCACCGACAATGGCTTTCCATGTCCCTTGAGGAGGAATCCTTCTGATCACTACCTACGAATTATAAACAAAGATTTTGATGAGGTATATACCTTCTTGAACCCTATTACAAAATGGTTATATTATCTATTCCCTTGTTCCAAATTATATGTTATTTTGGCTTTTCTAAATAAATATTTTTTTATTATATATCTATATGTAGTTTATATCTAGGTGCATAGCAAAAGTTATGTACATAAAAAAACCAAAACAAGCAATAATTTCAGATTGAGGAAGTACAAATTTAAAAAATATATAGTCTTTTCATTCCAAATTATAAGTTGTTTTAGTTTTGTCCTAAGCTAAATTTATCTAACTTTGACCAATTTTAAAAAAATATTAGCATCAACAATATCATGAGGTACATATTACGTGATAGATCTAATGGAAGTAGCTTGATGTTATAGTTATTTATGTATTTTCTTCTACAAACTTAGTCAAAACTAGAGAAGTTTGACTTGAACAAAACTAGAATAATTACTTATAATTTGGAACATTGGGAGTATTCATTTTTATATAGTATTAACGTGATGTGATCGAACAGGAAATATCCAGTCTCGAATCTCCAAGTGCAGCTGAAGCAATTGAAACTCTTGTTAATTCTTTCATATCTCTCAACAATTTGGCAACCAGCATGCAGGCAATGGGGACAGAGAATGATGTATATCCTTTAATTCCTTCAAATAAGGTTCCTTTTGCTAAACACATAAAGAGCTTTATTTGTTATTTATTCTTTGCAGGTTCTGCCATTAATTAAGGAAAGGCAAGCTGGTTTCTTTACCAAATTGCTTGTGCTTACCAAAAGATCGAGCGTGAACATGCACCGAGACATAGGCTACTACTGGTTGCGATTTGCAATTCTCTCTTTTGTTAGCTTCTGCATTGGCACAGTTTTCTACAATATTAGCGACACTGGTCTTGGATCCATCCAAGTAAGTTATACAATATATTATGTAGCGGAATCCAGAAAACAAAAAAAAAGTAAAAACCAATAACTATTATAAAATGCTATACATATATATTACAGGCTCGAATATCATTGATCATGTGTATAACATCAATATTGACAATGGCTTCACTTGGAGGATTCCCCTCTTTTGCAGAGGACATGAAGGTGTTATTCTAATAAAACACTTCAGTTATCCATAAGAAACTGAAATTCTGCAGTTCCATGGTAAAAAACTTTTTTGTTTCGCAATTCAGGTATTCCGAAAGGAAAGGTTGAATGGGCGTTATGGTGCCACTGCATTTGTGATCTCCAACACACTCTCATCAGCTCCATTCTTAGGACTTAACTGCATAATACCAGGTGCAATAATATATTATATGACTGGTCTCCGACGAGGAATAGACCACTTCATCTACTTTGTGGTAGTATTGTGGGCATCCACAATGCTCGTGGAAGGCCTGATGATGATTGTTGCAGCGATTGTGCCCGATTTTCTTCTTGGCATCGTCATTGGATCCGGAATACAAGCGCTACTGTTGCTCGGGTGTGGTTTCTTCAGGCTCCCTAATGACCTTCCAAAACTTGTGTGGAAGTACCCGATGTACTTCATCTCCTACCACAAGTACGGAATTCAGGGATTATACAAGAATGAATTCCAAGGATTAACATTTGAGGACCAACTAAACCGTAATGGAGTTCTCTCCGGAGGTGACAACATACTAAAGAACTATTTACAAGTGGAGATAGGCTACTCTAAGTGGGTAGATCTTGCAATAATGTGTGCAATGGTTATAATCTACCGGGCAATGTTCTTGGCTACGATAAAGTTGACTGAGATCCGTGGACCGATTATTAAGTGCGGAAGGATGAAAGTCTAATGGTGCTAGCTAATTTATATTTTATATTTATTGGCCAATCAATTATGGACGCAAGGAAAATACAATAATTGTCCTTCAATCTTGTTTAAACCAAAATTAAATTTGATTTTGAATATGATAATTCTTTCTGGGCTATCATAAATTTGAAATCGTCTATGCATTTAGCTTGTAATTTAATGATGTTACTTTACGTTTGTGGTAAACCTAACAAATGAATCTTTGAAATCGGCTATACATTTAGCTTGCAATTTAATGATGTTATTTTATGCTTGCTACCAATCTAACAGCCGTGCAGGGTACTCACCCTACTTCCTGATCTACGGATCGGAAGCCGTCCTCCCCGCCGATGTCATGTGCAAATCTCTAGTAGTCAAGTAATACGAGGAGGGTGCAGCAGAAGAAACAGGGTGTTTAGACTTACTGCGCAACACTCGTCCAGTCAGCAAGGTACCTTGAAGGAATTCGCCGCTATCACGATCGCAACATCAAAGAATATTCGTTCAACACAGGTGACATTGTTCACAAGCGTATCCATGACATCAAAGGGCTGCACAAACTAAATTCATCTTGGGAGGGTCCTTTCATCGTTTCCAAGGTCACTAGACCTGGATCGTATGGGCTCCAAACTCTCACTAGCGAAGAAGTCGATAACTCTTGGAACATCGAACACCTGTGTTGATTCTACCCATAGTTTACATACTCATGTAAATTGGCCATTAGCCTCAGTTGTATAAATTATAATTCAATAAAGCAGAGTTACTTTTCGTTGTCAACGAATAGTCTCTGCCTAATTGCAGCTTGCAAAAGCAAATCTTGCCGAGCTATTCAGCTCCTTCGGGAGCTATCACCCAACTCACGGCTTGTATTCACAAGTCTGCACACATATCGTTTGGGTTATTCAACTCGTTGGATAGCAGCAACTTGCGAAAAAGAAAGCTTGTGCATAAAATTCCTGAGTTTGTCAGCTCCTTTGACAAATCTATCTATCGATGGCCTTCGGAAAAAAAAGAAGTCGTCAAGCAACTTGGGAGTTATCTATACTACCCGAGATCTTATCTAGACAACTCTGTCTAGCCGCAACTTGTAATAATAAGTTTGCAGTTCCAGGCCTTCGGAGCACAACACCCGAACAACCCAGAGAGATTGCAAAGGTAGGCTCTAGTTTACGAAGTCCTGAAGAGTCTACTTGTCTAAAGAGTCTGACTACCCAGATACCCGAGTACTTGCACTCTACAAAAGAGGTCGCATCCTAACTGTAATCCACATCGCGGATCTAAAGAGGCTTACAAGAGTAGCCTTGTGAGCAGACACTGACGATTACCATACGAGCAAATATTAGGGTAGTTCGTGAGATGCACTAAACTTAAGAATCTAAATAAGTTGACAAGCAAAATAATTTGTGACAAGACTTCAAATAATTTACTTTTCATTTCAAGGTTTGTTTATATTACAATAACTTAATGTTTCTTATAGCTACTCAAGGTCTATTTGATCGGCTACTTCCTTGGCAATAGCATCCATCTCCTGCAAATACTATTGGAACTGCTCATCTGATCAGTCTTCAACGATGCCTTCCGCCACAGGAGCCAAGTTGGCTTGCGGGTAGAAAGACTTCACCATTGCCAGCAGCTGCTTGGATATGGACTTTGCCATCTTCTGGATGTAGCCGATGATCTTCACAGGTACTTTCTTGAGTATCTCCGTCAAAGGACGGGGCTCCACGCCTTCTTCTGGGGGCTCCACCATGTCGGCCACAGGCTGAATGGCTTCTGTCAGCTCTTTTAGAGCAAGTTTGGTTGCCACCAACTCAGCCTCCTGCGCTCAAAGTTTTGTCATCAGATCCACCAGTTGGAGATCTCTGTCGATGTGCAGCTTCTTTTCCTTCTCCAGCTTGTGCTCTAGAGTCTCATACTTCACGGTCAACTTGTGATGTTGATCCGTGACTTGGTAGTACAAGTTCTACCAATCCATGCCGCAACCCTGGAGATCTTGATTGTCCTTGGTGATCTCTGCAAGAACAAAGGCAAGGAGCAAGTTAGTATAGCCAAGTACAAAATAGTACTCGAAGATAGCATAGAGATAACACGTTACCTTCCACCTGTTGGTTCAATGTCTTGTTGCGCCTTTGGAGGCAGTCCTTCTCCTCCATGGTTCTCTGGATGAGATTTTGATATTCCGTGATTTGCCCATCATACTTCATGAGTATCCGGGAGGTGTATTATCGCTCCTTGGCTAGTTCCTGCTCTAGTGCTTGAGCCTGCATGATGGTGTCTCCATAACCTTGGATCATTATTGACTTCTTGCAGGAGCGCTGGATCAGTTTCTGCAAAAGCAGAACAACTACTCATATCAGGAACGAGTACCAATTTCAAACTTGAAGACAACTCAGAGGAAGAAGACTTACCTCTATGAATTTGCCTACACTGTGATGCATCTCCATAACCGTGGCCTCCATCTCCACGATGGCTAGAGGGTCCGCTATTAGTTGGATCATTTGAAGATGCAAGGGAGGCCTTGCCACGACTAGTCGATGGCGCCGCCTCGGATGGCAGGACGACAGCAAGCCAACAACCTCAACATCAGCTTCAGGCTCGGGGGCTACAAGTGCAGCCTCGACTTCACCAATGGCCGCTGCCTCCACCTCGACCTCTAGCTCCACCTCGGCTTCTGGATTGAGCATGAGGGCTACCAACTCTTCCACCACCACGGAAGTCCTCACCGCAATGGGCTCGACCACTAGCAACTCGGGGGCTGGCACTACAACAACGTTAAGCGACGCTATGACATCATGCATAAGGGTCACACAAGGGATACCGCACCTGAAGCGATTTTGGGCACGGACTACTCCTCTGGTAGTGGAATTGAGGGCTCCAAGGCGAGCTCTGAGGTTAAGGGCTACCGCCATCAGCTCCAGATTTTGAGCTTGGCCCCCAGATGTCCACACTGGCGGATTTCTTGAAACAAGACAAGTATCAGAAATACACTACATAGTACCATCAAGTTACAATTAGTACTCGAGTACTTACTTGGTGGACCTCTTTATCTTGATGGAGGGCTCAGCTCCCAGACGCAGGGACTTGACGGTGGGCGATGACTTCTTCAGTGCAACTCGTTGGGTCGCACATGGATCCTTGCCAGCCTTGTTGTCATCTCCACCCCTTGAGTAGTCTACACAGGGATGGGGTTGGCCCTGGCAACAGGAGGCTCCTCGACCTCCTGTATCGCTGGCAGCTCCTGCTGCACGACTTCAGTAGTCGTCTTTGCCACCTCTATCTTCACCTCGACTACCTGCAATTCACCAATGTCATATTCAAGTTAGACATGGCAAAAAGCAAAATAACTTACAAGTACTTAATCCCCAGGATCCTATCCTTCTTCGAATGTTATTACCGGAGGTGGGACTTCATCGGCGGATGATTTCTTTACCACCTGCTTGACGGCGACAGTATGCGTCTTCTTCAAGGGTGGTGCCAGTCTGGCTTCCAAGTCGTCCTTAGTTTCATGCTTGGACGTCCCGGAAGACGACCCCGCCTTGTCGGAAAGACGAGGCTTGACAACGAACTTTTCAGCAGCTTCTGACTCAGAGCTACTGAAGAAGGACCAATCCTCCGAATCTTCCTTCTCCTCCTCCTCCTACTCCTCGATCACCTTCTGTACAACCACAAGGGACTGTACACATGGAGTGACGTCAGCTCCAGGTGAAGGAGGGTTGAAGCAGTACAAGTGGAGTTCTTCCTGCAAACAGAAGACAAGTCAGTACATTGACAGATGCCAAAATTAGTACTCGGGAGCTATAGATCAAGGTACTTACTTGGTTTGGTGGATTGGCGGCGCATTGTTCTTCATGATGGTCGGGATGCCCCTGACGTGCTTGAAGAAGCACTTCAGTCGTGCCATCACTTCATCCATGAAAAACTCTTCCGACATCATCCGCGATGGATCATTGGAACCCGAGTAGTCATACCCCATGTGCAGCGTAGCTGCAGGGGTTGGACACGCCTCCTCATGAAGCTAAAGACCACATCGATGTCGTTCAGACCTTCCCTCTTGAGAGCGGCGATTTTCTCTATCAGCTCCGATAGTTGGAAGCTGTTTGTAGTACTCGAGTCGTCCAACTAGTGGTTGTTCCGTACTGGGCGATGGCCGGTCACCTTGGGAAGACAGGGGTCATGGTTTCCAATATAGAACCACTGTTGCTTCCAGCCAGAATGGGAGTCTACGAGTTCATAATCCAAATATTGGCCCTTAATCTACTCCTGCAGTTGGATCCCTTCCCCCTAGAACTTCGGTGTGGTCCATCCTGGGCTGGGGTTTAACTCTGAAAAACTTCCTAAATAATTGGAAGTGTGGCTGAATGCTAAGGAAAGCTTCACAGAGATGTACGAAGATGGTGACATGCAAGATTGAATTGGGATTAAGGTGGACTAGTTCCATATTGTAATACCTCAAGAGCCCACCGAAGAAATGAGAGGAAGGCACAGCCAAACCTCGTTCAATGAAATGCGCGAAGATGACTATCTCATTGTTGAAGCTCTCCATGGGCCACGGGTTGCCGTGGACCTCCCTCTAGTAGATGAAATCCTGCTCTTGGAGAAGATCGGCATCCACCAACGCTTGGTGTCCGCCTCCTTCATGATGGATTTCTTCCAAGCATAGGCCTGATTCGGCAGTGCTGTTTGATCAGTCTTGCCGTACTTTGGCTCCAGCAGTGGTTGCCTTCCGCTTCTTGGTTTCCGCTAGCTCCAGCAGTGGTTGCCTTCCGCTTCTTGGTTTCCGCCGCCTTACTGGAAGATGCTTTGTGCCATTGCCACTAGGGTTTTCTTGCGCATAAACACGGGGGCTAGAGAGTGGGAAGGATGGCACTCGAGCTCAAGAATGGCAAGTAGCAGCGCTAGGGCTATAGTGCGAGAGACGAATAGGCAGAATGGCTCGGGTGAAATGGAAGGGATAAATTCTTCCATTATTTATAACCACGGCACAGTTAACCGAGTGGCAAAAATTACGGGGAATATTTTGCTTTTAAAAGCCCTCAGTTATCGCTGGAACAGTTTCCAATTTTTTCGGAAGAGATAAGGTTACTGTTGGTGAATGGTCACATTGACCAATGGTTGATCCTTATGCCCAAACTAGTCGTGTAACAGCTCGGGGCTGTGTGCCACGTGCCGTCGGCTAAAAAGTTTTTTCTTTGGGTTTTAAGGTGAAAGAGATGTGAAATTCCAAGATTGATCCTCATCCTGATTCTTCGATTCAACCTAAGGCTCGGGGGCTACTCCATATGGAATGCGATTTTCATTGCATTTCCATATAATATTCGAGATTGAAGATTAAAGACCAAGTTAAATGAGCTTGAGTATCTTCTAGCCACATGGTAGTACTCAAGTACATTTGAAGATCCAATGCAATGGAGTACTCAAAGGAGCACCACAAACTAGTTGGAGACGTCTAAAGAAGTACTTGGGACTGCTACATTTGACTAAAAAGTACTTGGGGGCTTGTCAGCTATACATCTATGGGCTCACCGGGAGGTTTGGACAGTCCTAAATACAGGGTTGTACAACGAGACGTGTCAGACATGGAGACTACAGTGCAGGACAGCGTGGTCTATATGGAGGACAATAACTAGTGGAGGACAATAACTAGTCGAGGATTAGGAAACTACTCATAGCAATTAGATTAGGACTCCCTAATCGAATCTGACTAGTATTCTTGTAAATAACTAACCTGTAACCTTGCCCCCAACAATATAAGGCGAGGCAGAGACCCCTCCAAACAAGTCAATCAATACAATTGAACCAACACACATGACGTAGGGTATTACGCGACATAAGCGGCCCGAACCTGTCTAAATCGTGTGTTCGAGCTCACCATCGAGTTCCTGATCTCGGCGAGCCACACGCATAAAACACTACCTCGGGTACCCCTTGATAGGTTGTCGGGTCTAAACACCAACAATTTTTTAGCTATCTTTAAGTATCATAGCAGTTTTTAGAGATAACAATCCATTTTACATAAGTTGCTAGAGGTGCTATAAGAAGGTCATGTATTGCAAATTGCAATACACGAAGTGTGAACTATATTGGAACTCGATTGTATATACCCTGCCCTTTTCATTCGTTACTGTTTCGTTACGAAAACCTTTGAAAAACTATTACTCCACCGTAATATATAATTTATAAAAATAAAGTTGATATTATGCTTGTTTTATAGGATTAAAAAAACTTACTCATGACTATAGTTTTGAATCACATAAACATTGTTACACTAATAAAATAATTATAAGTTAAAACTATATCTTAATAAACAAAATATAGCCAGTAATAAGTTGAATGAGGGTTCTTGTTCTTGGGTTCTCCCCCTCTTTCTCTCTCCCTTCTACATCTGTGCGGCGGCGGCGGCGGCGGCGGCGGCCTCTCATCCCCATCCAAAGCGAGCAGCGAGCAGCCTTATCTGCTCTCAGTCCTCACGTGGCCACGCCGAAGACCAGAGCAGAGCTGCGCCGCGCCCTCGTCTGATTCTGAGGAAGGATGGGGTCGGAAAGGGATGAGGAGGGTGGGGTGGGGGAACAATCCTCTGTAGCGGCCGGCGACGAGCCAGATCGGACGGCGGCGACCACGGGTGAGATTCATGACTACCATTTCGTCTCCTTTATCTTTTCCCTGCGCGCCGCCGTTGTTTTCCCCCATCTCTCAAGACCAGTCACCTCACCTGTCGTCATCTTCCTCAGAATTCCTTCCGAGCATGGTGAATCAGGAATGGGACAAGGCGGGGTGCACCGACGAATCCATCCAGAAGTGGACGGCGGCCGACGTCTTCCGTCCAGGCGAGCTGATCGAATGGCGAATCCCCACCACAGGTGAGACTCCGTCGCCGTCCATCCTGGAGGACCAGCTTGTGGTCTTGTCTCTGAATCACATAATGTGCGGCCTGAGGACGGACGCGAGCGATTTCCTGGTCAGAGTGCTCGAGCACTACGACATCGAGTGGTCTCACCTCACCCCGAACTCGATTACCGCACTGAGCATCTTTGCCCACCTGAGTGAGGCCTACTTGGGTGTGCCACCGACGGTGGAGGTGTTCGCGCACTTCTACAGGCTCTACACCAATAATAAAGGAGAAACAGTCACACTCGGGGGTGTCTACTTCCGGCTGAGGGACAAGATGAGGAGGAGTTATCCGGTTTACTACTTGAAGGCCTCACAGTTCGGGTGGACTTCTCTGTGGTTCTATGCAAAGTTACCGCAGAGCTGCAGATTGACCTTCAAGGGTGAAACACTGAAGGAGACAAACAATTGGAAGGATGTGTTGCTTCTTTCCCCTGAGCAGGAGAAGCAGGTTCGCCAAATCGAGGAGCTGAGCAACCAAGGGTTGACTGGTGTAGACATTGTCCACGACTACCTCAAGCACCGGATAAGCCCTTTGCGCCGAAGAGCGCATTTGTCGTGCAACTACACTGGTCCAACAGATCCCACCAGGGATTCGGATAAAGGTGCATATGCTAATTTTACTAAATTTGCCATTATCTATCATGACAAAACTGCTTTTTATGTTTGATGAATTTGATTGAACTGTGGATATAATTTTTAAAGGCATTGAGAACCATTAAAGTAGTGCATGCTCACCATCTGTTCTTTTATCCTTTTATTCCAGCATTGATGTGGTATTTTGTAGCTATGTTTTAGTTATTATTTTGATTCTGCAGTATTTACATCATTTGTTGAGTTGCTCTTGTTACTGAATTAATAAGTTAAGTATGAATAGCATAGAGATCTATTACAACACACTACACCAAACTGTAGTTGATATGGACTCTACTTTTTAGTGCAACATCTGAATAGCTAACGAGGCCTAAATGTGTCTAGTCCAGATACAACTGACCACACTGTTTTCTAATATAGTTATGGCTTGTGAATGTTTTTATGCGTGTGCTTTTACAGTGGGATATGGAGTTTTTTTCCTTTGTAGGTTAATGTAGGAATTCCTAGTTTCTCCAGCAAGGACTAGTGAGGACCGTCCAATTAGCACAAATAAAGATTTCATATCTGGTGAAGTTTCTTATGTCTTTCCCTTATGTAGACATTTCTGAGGAAGACATTGAGAGCAGGCTAAGCTACCTTCTAGACCTTAAGAAGACAGGGCAGAAGGAGCCCCCAAAGAGACCTAATGTTCCAACCAGCCTGATTAGAGCATCAGTCGATCGAGCCAATCAACCTATCGTAAGTACTGCACCAATTATGTCAAGGGAATTTGTTAATGCTTTCCTTACAGTTGGACCAATTTACAGGGCTTGCTGAATGTTCTGCCGACTCTCAGAGCTAAGAAGAAAGCAGTTGATGAGCTGACAGCTCCAAGGACAGCTCCAAGAAGTATTAGGAAATCTTCGGATAATGATCTTGCCCCAGCATCCCCACGAAGATGCACAAGGCAATCTGCTATTACCAGGAAGGTACCTCCAGCTCCTGAAATTGATTCTTCCGAAGATGAGGAGATTCCAGAACCAGAAGCCAGAACAACTATAACAACTGCAGCTTCTCCGAACCGGGGCGTGGAGCAGAAATCTATAGAGAACCCTGCTGAGATTGAAGGGGGGAAAAGAGTAGCATTGGTGAAGCCTATTTCCTCAGGTGGCAAAAGAAAGTTCTTCGCCTCCCCTTCTGGTTCTCAGAGAAAACCAAAGTACTCATTTATTTCCGCTATGGCAAAGACCAGGTAGACCTTGAAACATATTTATGTACAAAAACCATGTCTTTAGAATCTGACTGAATCGTTCACGCAGGACACCATCTTCGGACACTGGTTGTATGAAAGGGACTTCCTTGAGAAAAGAGGCAGCAGTGGCCCTGAATCCTCAGTCACCAGGATCAACTCGACCCTCACCTGCCTCTTCAATGGAAAAGGGTGAGAAGAGAGCGCTGTTCATACTAGCTAATGTGGTCAACCAGAATAATGTGGCTGAGGACTCTGTGTCGAATGCACTCCTTGACCAGCGTGTTAGGGATGATCCTCCCAAAGAAGCCGATCCTACACAATCTATTGCTGAGAGAGTTCAACACCAGGAAGCCATTAAGGAATCAGCTCCCATTGCGGTGCCTAATCCAGAGGAAATAAACAGTGAGGTGATATGGGAGAGGATGCAGAAAGTTTACAGTGAAGTAAGTGCAAACTCACTAAACCTTCTTCATGGCCCTTTTCTCAAGAGCATGCAAAAAAGCTTGTTCTAGAAGTTCCACCCATATAAGAGTTTTTCTTGAACACCCATCACAAAACCGGTGCAATGCAATCTTGATAGATTATTACAATTTACAAGATTAAAACGACTACCTCAGCTTCAAACCCGGACTGATTACAAGGGTTTAATCGACCCCTGGAGTTCATCGCTCGCCGTTGCACCTGGAGAAGCTTTTGTGCTAAACACAACCAAACCTATCACACATAAACACAACCAAACCTGTCACACATACAACAGAAACAAAACTCGTTTACCATCCCCTGTATTAATACCTCTGTGCACCAGACAGTTCATTATCCAAATTCCTTTCTGTGGCGCTAGTCAAACAAATAGTTCACATTTTAGACGTGTCCTGAATCTTCCATAACATTTTGGCGCACAGGAAGTTTTTCTTTTGCAGTCCCTAGGTCATAAGAAGGCTTAATAAGCTGAGCAAGCTGAATAGTTGTCTTGGATTCCATTTCTAGAGAAAGCAATCCTCCCTTTGCTGCAATTGTATTGCACTAATGGTTTTTCATAGATTCAGATACCTTTAACTGACAGTCCACTTGTTATTACTACCCAAGCTCTGTTCAGTTCTCACTGTTGAATCATTCTACGTTTGTTCAACTTTGAAAGACCGAGGCAGTAATTTCAGGAGCCTGACATTCAGCAATAGTTTGTACTGAGCCACATAGATATTAGCATTGAACATTGCCGTAGAGTTTTTGTCAACTGAGAGAAATTTGTGAGATTACTTTGCGAGACACTTGATATTATGGTTGAGCATAACCGTTCCTTGTATGTTACCTTCTCTGTAGTTTCTGTCTTCGAGAGAGACAACATTTTCTGAGCTTTTAGAACAAGCAAAGAAGCTGGTCGTGGCAAGCAAGCACCCGAATGATGAGCACATAATGCTTGAACAACAAGTGAAAGGTAAGGCCACAATTTTTACAATTCACTCTACATGATGGGTTATCATAATCCATTATCTTCTTTGCTTCTTTTTCTGTTAGACCTCAAAGGAAACATAAGCCTCTTAAAAGACATGATGACGAAAGCCAAGCAGGAGACATTAAAAGGAATAGAAGAAAATACAAAGCTGAAAGATGAGATCAGAGGTAGTAAAATCTTCTCTGTTCTTTTAAGTTCAATTTTCCATTAGGCTAGTATTAATATTTGTGCTTTCATGCGCAGACCAGAAGAAGATGATCGATGAGCTAAGTAAGCAAAACGAGTCAACCCAGGAGTCCTTGGCTCAAAAATACGCAGAGGTGAACCACCTCAAAGAAGAGGCTGCTCAAAAATGCGCAGAGGTGAACCGCCTCAAAGAAGAGGCTGAAGGGCTCAAGAAAGACAAGGAAGAGCTGCAATCACGTGTCTCACGTGCCAATGAACTTCTCCAGCTCATGACGAGTGCTTTGTGCCAGGGAAAGGGTGCTGACAACAGGCAGCTTCCTGACTTTTGACGCCTAGAACTTCAGAAATGCTGATAGCAAGGATCGAATCAAAATTTCATGTTTTGTGCATCTAGCCCTAGGCTAACCGATTCAGCCAGCGTTTGGAGGTAGACAAGGTTGGACTCTTGGAATGCTGGACTGTACTCGTATGTATAAATAGCATCAGGACTCCTATTGTCGAGTGTACGGGGAACTTTGTGGTAGATCTGTTTAACCACCTGGGTGCTTAAACGGTGTTTTAATTGTAAGCGCAAGTCCTTTGTGCTTAAAGAAGAGTTTTGGTAAGTTTCAGGCAAAGTTCAAGCTTTGAGGCTCTCTATTTAGAGGTTTCCAATGTCATCTTGAGCTGAGCCTTATACCAAAGTTTAAGAGCTTCGGGATCTTAACAACTTTGCTTTAAGGAGCAAGTTTGAAATCTGCCCCGAAAGCCTTCAGAATCCATGTCAAAGTTCCCCAACTTGGTCAACTCAGCCTTCTTCAGCAATTCCGGCTAAGTCTGAAAATCAGCCCGAACGGGTGCCTTAAGGCGGGATTATCTTTTGAAAGTTGAGCAGAACATCAGAAAATCCCTTTTTAAAAGTTGGAGAACTAAGTTTCTACAACAATTTTGTTAATTGGACCTTGTCCAATTCACCTCCGAAGCTTTTCAAATCTGCAGCTCAAATCAGCCCAGAGCTCTGAAAATCAGTCAAAACCGCCACTTTTCTCTAAGTCCTGAAACCGGCATTCCTCCAAACTTTGGAGCTTTGAATCTCCAAATCCACCATGTTTTTGAACTCGGTCAAATTACCAAAGTTGGATCTTGATCTGTGTACTACAACTCTTATAAAGAGAGTCAACATGGCGCAGTTTGAAATCGGGAGATCAGGAGGCTTGAAGATGGGCCTAGCAAAGGATCTTGCGGATCTGTCGGTCAGACAGCGCCATAGCACGCCTGCGCCGCGCTCAGAGCGTCGCCGCCGCATGGCGTGACCTTGCTGGCGAGCGCCGCCTCGCCCAGTCGCCGGCCGCGACAAGATGGGTCGACGCGCCTCGCTCCCCAGTCGCGCGCGACGACGACCCGCGGTCCTCCGCTCTGTCTCGTCTCGTCTCACCCGAGGCCTCGCTGGCCGCGCCAGGTGCACTGCCCGCAGCTCCGCCGTCGCCCCGGCCACTCTGTGATCGAAGATCGGCCGCTACCGCGCCGGTGCCGTCTCGCCTCCCGCGCGCATCTGTCCCACCCGGATCTCTGGCCGCGCGCCCCAACACCTTCCGGCCCTCTCGTCACACCCCAGTCGCGCTGCCCACGCGCGCGCCCGGCGACGCTGCCGTCTCTGCCAACCGCCGCGCAGGCCATGACAGCTCCTTTCTCCCGCCTCGCCAGTAGCGTGCCCCGGTAGAGCCGCTAGTCCCGCGCCTGCTTGCGTCACACCGCTCGTTCTGTCACCTCGCCTGCAGCGCCCTCGCCTACAGTGTCCTTCCCTCCCTCCAGTCCGCCAATGGCGCCGCCACCATTAATGGCTGCGACCATACACGCGTGCAGACCTAGCAAATCTGCGTGCCCAGCAAACCCGCTTTGCACCCAGCCCCAAATCCTTGCTGTCCAACTAGGCCAAGATTGCGTTCGAGCTCGCCAATAGAGGCGCCGACCAATCGCCGCCGCGATAGAGCACTTCTTCTCCCTCGATCTTATCCTCGCGCACGCTCGAGCTCGTTTCCTTCCTCCGAACACCTCCGCGCATCTATAAAAGGGGACCGAAGCCTCTTACCGGAGTTCGCTTTGCCACCACTCGCTCAAGTTCCGCCGCCGCACACTCCTCTGCTTCGCGCTGAGCTCCCCTTTCGGCCCAACCCTGCACCTTGCCGACCCCACCAACCGCTTCGCCATCCTCTCGCGCAGCTCTAGAGCTTGCTTGTTGTCCACAAGAAGCACCACCGCTGCCGAAACGCTCCCAGTTCTCGCGACGCCGACCCGAGCTACCGTCGTTCCCCGTTCCGCCTCGGCTTGTTTCTTCCCAACCCCGAGACCTTGTCAGTAGGACCGAAGGTGAGCTGCCGACCCCATTTCATCTCTTCCCAGCCCTGAATCATCCGCGGAAGCGATCGGACCCTGTCCGCCTTGCCCGAGTGCTGTCCGCCTCGCCCGAGTGTTATCCGCCTCGCCCGAGGGCTCGGTTGTGTCTTTTTCTTTTGACCGAGGGTATTTGTGTAAAATTTTGAGGACTTCTCTGTGTTAAATCTGAGGATCCCGGTACATTTATTCCTTAAGTCTAAGGGTCAAATCGTAAGTTTTCCCCGATCCGACTCTTTTAACTCGTTCGAAATCAACAGTAGCTTCGAAATTACATCTTAAATCGAGGAAAAATCAGAAAAATGTGAAATCACTTTGGTTGGAATTCTCGTTCTGAGTAGAATCTAATAAAGTGGGTTTCACACCTTTTCCTATAGTTTTGCTATAGGTTTGGTTTTAAATCCTTGCAAATACTGTTGAAATCATCGTCTAAGTGTCTTATCCTTTCATTGCTTTTCGTGTAGAACTGAACCTCACCGATGGCACCTACGAGCTTCATCTAGCGCCGGAAGACGAAGTCGTAGCTGAGCCGCCGCCTGCAGGAGTCGAGCCCAAGCACACCGAGGACCAGTTCGCTACCGCCCCACTTGAAGGCAAGCCCCGGAGAATAACCTAGTTTTTCTAAACTTGTGCATGCCTTCTATTGTTATGTGTGCGCATTTACGTTCCAGGAGTTGCTTGAAACCGTAGATGCATGACTTAGTTTCCCTTTGATCTGAACACTAGTATGATAGGCCGAGTAGTTGCAATGCTTAAATCGGACTCGGTAAAAGTCGAGTGATTTCCTGTCACTCGCGAGTTATAGGAGTTGCTTGCTCTCCTTTTTGTTACAACTATAAGGACGATGGATGGGACAGGGCTCTGTGAACTATTTTGGTGGTCGGTGGATTGCCCCGTCTGTCTACATGAAATTGGATTAAGGTCAAAAGGTGATGGTGTGATCAAGTGTTTGAAAGTACTAATCTCATACCTAGTATGGGATGGGGAAGCATAATACCTGATTGACTCAGGACGTGAGTGGTTCGATCCACTGTTCTGGAATGAAGTTCCCTTGCGATCGCATGTGCTAACAAGTGCAGTCATAGAACGGCAGAGGCCAGGTTTGTGGAGCCTTGTACCAAGGGAAGTGGGCCCAACACGGGTCTGGGGATTGATGGGGATGGCCGACAAAGGAAGCAACCCTTCGTGGTGCGCGGATATTGTGAGATTAGGTTCACCATGCATGGTTAAGAAATTCGAATCGATTCGTCTGCCTCTGACAATTTGGGGCTGCTTGATCACTATACTACACTGAGTAAGAATGAAAGATGGTGATGATCTAATATGTTTTCCCTGCATTAATTGTTTGGAAACTATGCTTGTTTAGTATAGTTGCTCACTTAGATTGGTAATTGAACGTAGAACTTGTGGCTAAAATTTTGAGAGGAAGGACCTACTGTAGTCGCTCTTGACAAAAACAAACCTCTCAGCCAAAAAGCCTTGCATGTCTAGAAGTTGGTTGAGTAGTTACCACCTGTCGGTTAAGTCTTGTTGAGCATAGTTTCTCAGCCTTGCTTTTGGCACATCTTTCAGGTGATGTTGATGTCTCTGAGTTTGCTACAAGTGGCACTTGGCCTTCCCAGCTTCCTCCTGGATGGACGGTCGAGTGGGATCCCTCCTCGGACAGTGAGGACGGGAACCATTGATGTCATGATCAGCCTCGTCGTGACATCCGACATCGGCGCTAGTCTTCGTTTGTTCATTTCCGCTGCTTAAGAACTCTGCAAACTATGTTTGAATTTCGAACATGATGTTGTAATAAATTAATGTACTTATTTAATTTGGATGATTTTTTGTATTCTCTGGAACCACTCACCTTCGTGTGAGCTATGCTTTCTCGGTCTTGTGTAGTGGTTTATCGGATGAAATCCGACGGACTGCCAAATTAACTTGATTAAAGCACGTGATCGCGTGTTAGGCGATTTAATTGTGCTTTAGCTAAGTTAATTAGGGTGGTTCCGCCACAGCTGCTACTAGAGCCAGGTTAGCAGGATAGAGAAGACAATAGATCTTAAAGACCTCTTTCTAAATAAAATTTGCAAGAAATGTATTAGAAAATTCTCGTACGATCGTTAAGGATGAACTTAGTGCGAGAGGCCCGAGGGGAATTTTTTGGTTATTTAAGGTGGCTATTAGCTATTGGTTATTTTTCTGACTTCCAGCACTTCGCCCACGTGTATCATACATGCGCTGAGTTCTGCATCACGAGTATGCAAGGGTTATTAGGGAGTTCTATTCCAAAGAACCTATCATCGCGGTTGATTTCGCCCACGTTTATTATACGTGCGCAAGGTTCCGTATGATGATTCATGCGAAGGGTGGTATGGTTCGATTCCAACGAGCCTATGATCACGGTTGTATAAGCCCACATTTATGATACGTGCGTATGATTCTGCATCACGAGTATGCGAAGGGTTATATGGTCCTATTCGAAGGGGCCTATTTCCACGGTTGTTGCGCTATCCATGCAGCGTTAAACACATGGGTGCCATTTCTATAGCGAACGGTAATGAATGGAGATGCTTTCGTGAGTGCTGGCACGAAAGGTTCATGTGGTTGTGTTTTTCTGCAGGTACACTAACCGCGTTCACGTAGGGAAACGATATTAGAAACCCAACTAGATATTACAGGGAGCGGCGTAATTGTTGCCTTGCCACCGGCACTAACCACGTAAGTCCAAAAACCTTTTGGCAATTGTTTTGGGTTGAGAGGACGATATAGGTCGTGCATGCATCATGAACTAAAATCAGTGAACCCAATCCCTTAAATCAACCTTGCCCTTGTGTTTAAGCTCTTCTTCGCGTTAAGGATTTTCTAGCTGCCTTTTCAGCATGTACCACCTGTCAAGGATCTGAGTGTACCACCCTGTTAGGATCTGTTTTCACTCCACTTCTGAATACCAAACTTGTTGCTAATTATCAGAAGGGAATGTTGGTAAAATTTGGGAATTTTGGATGAGTACTGGTGGAGTAATGAGCTTTTTATCTAGCCTACCAAAATCTGTTTTTCATCCCGAGTTTTAATCTCATGTTTCTCTTATCCATCTTTGGTTCCAGATGGCTGCTCCTGGGCACATGATGCGTGGTGAGGATGGAACCTCCCACTCCACGTGCCTACACTTTGAGGGTTTTCCTACTATCTTGTGGGACACCTTGAGGTGGTTTGGGTACCAGTCGCCGCCTCTTTATGCGGGACGCGAGTACCAGGAGCACGGAGTGCAGCGGTGCAGCGTGCGTGTGGTCGTACCTCCACCCCCAATGCAGCCCGAGTGTCCCCAGCTTGAGGTTTCAACCTATGGTCATACCCTCGAGGATACTTGGGAGTCCGCTGCCTTACAGGCTCTCACCCAGTTTTGCCGGCTACACCCCTTGGAGGTCCTTTTGGATCCGATTGGCTTGTTCCCCGCTAGGGGCAGGCTGGACATAGCTTGGCTTGACAGGGTGAACAACATGGGGGTGTTGGCAACCTCACACCCGCTGGTCACCATCTCCACCACGACGCGGTGCATGACTACGTTGTACCGACTGGATGAGCTCCAGGGAAGAGCTATGGCTGTCTTGGCTCGGATAGTTGTAGACACCCAGGAGCATCTCAATACCACCAAGAGAGATTTGGTGGAATAGTCGTATTAGCTCATCCAGAGGGGTATACAGATTTCTGAATTACCGAGTTGGAAGAGGAGGTGACCGACATGGAGCATGATATGGTATTGCTTGCTGAGGAGAAGCTAGAGGTTGAGATGGAGCTCGCTGTTGCCAATGCGTACTTGGATGAGCACCACGCCGAGATCAATGCCATCCAGGTGCAGGAGCAGCAGGGGGAGAATGACCCTATGGAAGAGGAGGAGGAGGAGGAAGACCCCGAAGAGATAGAGGGAGTCTCGAGCATGGATTTTGAAGTTGGTGACGCCCCTTCTCCGACGCATAGTGTTTCCTCCATGGGCAACCTAGATGAATTTTAGATTGTGGAGGTAGTGAGTTGGTCTTTTGTTGTACTCCTCGGCAACCTAAAATTTTGGATGGTGATGTAATAGGTTAGCCTTGAGTTGAGTACTCTTCCTATGTTAAGAAACTTGTCACGAAATGATCTTGGTAGTGGTTGTCTTGGCAGATTCAGTTCCTGTTTTCACCTCGCTTTCGCTTCCACTTCTGCCCACTTTTGGGACGCGCTTTGAATATCAAAGTTGGGTTAAAACTTGTCCTGTAGCCGCTCGTGAAATTTCAGCTCTTTTGGATCTGTCAAACTTGGCCCACCTCCAGCAAAGGTGACCTCCGCCGACTTGGCCCGACCCCCGGGTCACAGGGTCGGACGCGCCCGACCCCTCGTAGCAGGTCTCCGCCTCGCCCGACCCCTCGTAGTAGGTCTCCGCCTCGCCCGACCCCTCGTCGCACGGCTCCGTCTCGCCTGACCCTGGGCGCTAAGGGTCGGACGTATCCAGACCCACGGGACAGAGCTTCGCCTCGCCCAAGGATGTGCGCGGACTAGCAGACGAGTGCACGGATCTTGTGGGCCCCCACCAATCTTGTCATAAGTGCAACCGATGGGACTCAACAGCAACCATCCAAGCCTTACGTGCATAGAAAATAAATTTACTTGCTGGAGTCTTGACCCGTGATTCTTGACACCGACAATTGGCACGCCAGGAGCAATCAAATTGCTGGCTGAGATGGCAAAAAGAGAGATATGCATCTACTCGATCAAGGATGATACTGCTATCTTTCTCACTATTGGCAAGATGGATGCTTGTGGTTTTACACATAATGTTTGTTCCATATGATTGAAAGTTTCGGATTATGTGGCTAACGGAAACGTACACTCTTGCAGATGGTGCGCCTTACCCGCTCTGGATCGGTCTTGAGTGGCAGTTGGGATAACCAGGCACCCTCGCCACCACCGCCCTGTTGTGTTACGAGGTAGGCTACACTAGCGCAAATCAAAATTTTCTACCGCATAAACCAGGAAAACTGCCGTATAAGGATCACGGGATTACCACTCCACGCACTGGTGCGGAAGATGTAGATTCGCGTCGATGCAACGAAGTCGATCAGCGTAGTCGTACGTAGTCGATCATGTCGACGTCCAGTAGCTCCTCAGCAGCTTGTCCACGTGCAGCAAGATTGCCCTCGTGCCGCGGCTCGTCGTGGCTCGTCGACGGCTCGTCGTAGCTCGTCAGTGGCTCGTCCAAGTGCTGCAGGTGCAACACCTCCAAGGTATCCACATGTGCAGAGAGGAAGCGTCGCAAGCTGGACTGCTAGGTCCGCGAGTTGCAACAGGCGAGGGCGTGGGAGGCGCAGCAGATTTGTTTCGCCAAAAGGTGTAAACCCTAGGGCGCCCCCACCCCTCTATTTATAGAGGTTCCTAACGGGCCTCTGGGTTCGAGGTACATTAGTACTTCTAAACCTAATCCGACTCGGATCACATCCGAATTGGGCTTCCAGCCCCTTAAGTGTGTAACCCTATGGGTTCGGATATGTATAGACATGGTCCAAGTACTCCTACTCGGCCCAATAGTCGGTAGCGGCCTCTAGCAAGACGTGCCAACTCCTATACGCACACGAAGGTCATATCAGATGAACCATCACAACATTATATACATGCTATTCCCTTTGCCTCACGATATTTGGTCTAGCTTCAAGCTGACCGCTCTTTCTCGATCCTATGATTCAGAATCCCTTTGTAGGTTAACTCTTAACCGTACGTAGCATGGCCATGCATTTTTGGATCCGATCACTCGAGGGGTCCAGAGATATCACTCTCAATCAGAGAGGGGAAAATCCCTTCTTGATTGACCATGTCTCATAGCATGCTCTTGACAAACCCGAAAGCTACCTTTATAACTACCCTATTAAGGCGTAGCATTTGATAGCCCTAAGTAAGTCGATCCACATCTTGAGTACATGCGACAATCTCAGGTCTAAGGACAAAGCGTATATGTTGTGTAAAGAGAGAACTACTTCTTGTGTTGGGTCAGTCCTAGCACACATGTCTCCACATGTGCCCACATTATTAGTTCAACAACTCCATGTCCATGACTTGTGAAACATAGTCATCAACTAACACATGTGCTAGTCTAATATTCATGTCTGTCCTCACATGAACACCGACTAGGGACAACTTTAGAATAACCATACAAGTAAAGAGTTTCACATTCAATTCACATAATTGCAAATCAATTTAAGTAGCCTTTAATGGATATTCAAGGAACACAATATAAATCATGGATACAAATGGAATATCATCATCTCTATGATTGCCTCTGGGGCATACCTCCAACAGTCTCCCACTTGCAGTAGAGTCAATCTAGAAGGTACCTAATACCCATAGCTCTTACATGCGCATCATGCTTAGCCTGCGGGAGTGGTTTTGTCAACGGATCAGAAATGTTCAGATCCGTGTGTATTTTGCATATCTTGATCTCACCCTGGTTAACGAAGTTTTGAATGAGATGAAATCGTCGCATTACGTGTTTGTTTTTCTGGTGGTTCCTTGGCTCCTTTGCTTGCGCAATTGCCCCATTGTTATCACAGTAGAGATTTAATGGGCTGGACGCATTCGGGAACACACCAAGCTCAATGAGGAAATTCCTTATCGAAACACCCTCCTTCGCGGCTTCCGAAGCCGTGATGTACTCGACTTCTGTCGTAGAATCAGCCACCGTCTCCTGCTTGGAACTCTTCCAACTAACAGCACCACCATTTAGCGTGAACACAAATCCTGATTGTGACTTTGAATCATCTCTGTCGGTTTGGAAACTAGCATCGGTGTAACCTGTTACAACGAGCTCCTCCTCACCTCCATAGACGAGGAACATATCTTTAGTCCTTCTCAAGTACTTAAGAATGTTTTTCACCACTGTCCAGTGACTCTCACTTGAATCAGACTGGTGTCTGCTTGTCATACTTAGCAAATATGAAATATCTAGGCGAGTACTTATCATTGCATACATGATAGATCCAATAGCCGAGGCATATGACACTCTACTCATGCGATCCCGCTCATCAGCAGTCGAAGGACACTGAGTCTTGCTGAGATGTATGCCATGTGACATAGGCAAGAACCCTTTCTTTGCCTCTCCCATGCTGAACTGCTTCAACACTTTGTCAATGTAAGTATCTTGGCTTAATCCTATAAGCCTTCTTGATCTATCTCTACAGATCTTAATGCCCAGAATATATGCCGCTTCCCCGAAGTCCTTCATCGAAAAACTATTTTTCAGTGAAGTCTTTACGGACTCAAGCATAGGAATGTTATTTTCAATCAGCAATATGTCATCCACATATAAGATTAGAAATACTACAGAGCTCCCACTAACCTTCTTGTAAACACAAGACTCTTCTTCGTTCTTGGTTAAGTCAAACCCTTTGACCACTTCATCAAAACGAATGTTCCAACTCCTAGATGGTTGCTTCAATCCATAAATGGATCTCTGAAGCTTGCATACCTTTCCAGCATTTTTCAAATCGACAAAATCCTCAGGCTGTATCATATACACGTCCTCAGCTAGGTTTCCATTTAGGAAAGCTGTCTTGACATCCATTTGCCATATCTCATAATCGAAATATGCAGCTATAGCTATAATAATCTGAATGGACTTAAGCATCACTACGGGCGAGAAGGTCTCATCGTAGTCAACTCCTTGAACTTGTCGAAAACCTTTTGCGACAAGTCGTGCTTTATAGATACGAACATTTCCATCCATGTCCTTTTTCTTCTTATAGATCCACTTGCACTCTATGGCTTTAGCACCATCAGGCGGGTCAACCAAGTTCCAAACTTGATTGTCTCCCATGGACTCTATTTCGGATTGCATGGCATTCTGCCATTTTTCGGAGTCTGGGTCCATCATTGCTTCTGCATACGTCGCAGGCTCATCATTGTCCAACAATAATATTTCCCGTATTTCGTGGAGTCTTGCCGACCTTCGTGGTTGTGGCGGTGCCATGGTTATCTCAACTTGTTCTGCTATGTTAGCATCACTCATTGATTCTTGCCCGATCGGCTCATCTTGAACTTCTTCAAAATGCACTGTCTTTCCACTCTTTTCTCCTTTGAGAAACTCTTTCTCTAGGAAAACCCCGTTCCGAGCGACAAACACTTTTTCCTCTGATCGGTTGTAGAAATAATATCCCAAAGTTTCCTTTGGATATCCCACGAAAATGCACTTATCCGACTTGGGTGTGATCTTGTCCAACTGAAGTCGCTTGACAAACACTTCATATCTCCAAATCTTTAGAAAAGACAAACTGGGAACCTTTCCAGTCCACATCTCATATGGTGTCTTAACTACGGATTTAGATGGTACCCTATTTCGCCGAAAACGGCGAATCGGTTGAATTTCATGTGTAACTTTTTCTGTAGATCAATTTTCATATAAAATTTAAGGCTGATTTACTGAAGCACACGCACACGGTAAAATCTCGACCCGGTAGTAGATCCAATCTACTATTGCACATCTCATGCGCCTGGCGTATGAACCTGGATTTCGATTCGACCAATAACATTGATCTTCGCTCGCTGCAACTGGCATTACGTGTATCACTTAACTCCGATGGCGGAAATCCGACCGGTAGGAGTATGTCATTACACAACCATTGTAGCAAGAACACAAAAACCAGGACATAGATCAAACTGAATACTCGCATATCTCCATATGCACACATCCCGAATCCAAAACTAAACAGCTACGGCTCTAATACCACTGTTGTGTTTCGAGGTAGGCTACACTAGCGCAAATTAAAATTTTCTACCGTGTAAACTAGGAAAACAGCCATATAAGGATCACAGGATTACCACTCGACGCACTGGTGCGGAAGATGTAGATTCACGTCGGTGCAGCAAAGTCGATCAGCGTAGTCGTACGTAGTCGATCACGTTGACGTCCAGCAGCTCCTCAGCAGCTTGTCCACGTGCAGCAAGATTGCTCTCGTGCCGCGGCTCGTCGTGGCTCGTCGGCGGCTCGTTGTAGCTCATCGGTGGCTCGTCCAAGTGCTGCAGGCGCAACACCTCCAAGGTATCCACACGTGCAGGAAGGAAGTGTCGTAAGCCAAACTGCTAGGTCTACGAGTTGCAACAGGCGAGGGCGTGGGAGGCACAGCAGATGTGTTTCGCCAAAAGGTGTGAACCCTAGGGCATCCCCACCCCTCTATTTATAGAGGTTCCTAACGGGCCTCTGGGTGTGAGGCCCATTAGTACTTCTAAACCTAATCCAACTCGGATCACATCCGAATTAGGCTTCCAGCCCCTTAAGTGTATGACCCTATGGGTTCGGATACATATAGACATGGCCCGAGTACTCCTACTCGGCCCAATAGTTGGTAGCGGCCTCTAGCAAGACGTGCCAACTCCTATACGCACACGAAGGTCATATCAGACGAACCATCACAACATTATATACATGCTATTCCCTTTGCCTCATGATATTTGGTCTAGCTTCAAGCCGACCGCTCTTTCTCGATTCTATGATTCGGAATCCCTTTGTAGGTTAACTCTTAACCGTACGTAGCATGGCCGTGAATTTTCGGATCCGATCACTCAAGGGGCCCAGAGATATCACTCTCAATCAGAGAGAGGCAAATCCCATCTTGATTGACCATGTCTCATTGCATGCTTCTTGACAAACCTGAAAGCTACCTTTATAACTACCATGTTACGGCGTAGCGTTTGATAGCCGTTAAGTAAGTCGATCCACATCTTGAGTACATGCTACAATCTCAGGTCTAAGGACAAAGTGTATATGTTGTGTAAAGAGAGAACTACTTCTTGTGTTGGGTAAGTCCTAGCACATGTCTCCACATGTGCCCACATTATTAGTTCAACATCTCCATGTCCATGACTTATGAAACATAGTCATCAACTAACACATGTGCTAGTCTAATATTCATGTCTGTCCTCACATGAACACCGACTAGGGACAACTTTAGAATAACCACACAAGTAAAGAGTTTCACATACAATTCACATAATTGCAAATCAATTCAAGTAGCCTTTAATGGATATTCAAGGAACACAGTATAAATCATGGATACAAATGGAATATCATCATCTCTATGATTGCCTCTAGGTCATATCTCCAACACGCCCCTTCCGTCATCGGTCGCAGATGTCCCGGCTGCCCAAACTGAACTCCTGCGACACTTGGTCTAGAGGCAACAGCAACAGCAGTAGCAGCCACCGCAGCGCGGACGAGGTCCCCCGCACCCCCAGGTCGCCTGGTATGAGGATTTCCTGGGCATACAGCCCCCGACCTTCCACAAGTCAGAGGACCCGCTGGATGCCGATGCATGGATTCATACGATTGAATCCAAGTTTGAGCTCCTCACCACCCCGTGCCCTAACCAGAATATGGCCCGGTTCGCAGCACAGCAGCTGCGTGGTTCCGTCCGTCTTTGGTGGAACCACTATCACGCTATGCTGCCGGCCGATCACGTCGTCGGCTGGGATGAGTTCAAAACCACTTTCAGGAGCCACCATATTCTAGAAGGCTTACTGGAGCGTAAGCTCAATGAGTTCCTAGCTCTCACCCAGGGAAACCGCGACGTCCTGCAGTACGCATAGGCCTTCAACGACCTGTGCCGCTACGCCGGCTATCACGCGGACACAGATGAGAAGAAGCAGGACAGGTTCCGCAGGGGCTTGAGTCTCGAGCTCAAGGAAAGGTTGAACCCTATCAAGGTGAATACCTACAATGAGCTGGTGAATCTAGCCATTTACCAAGAAGACTGCATGAAGGCCCTCAAGGCCGACCTGAAGCGGAAAGCTCCAATGGTATCACCGAGCCAGCCTGCTCGGAAGTTCAGAATGGTTCCCAATCCAGCACCTCGCAGGCCCACGCAGCCTGGGTGATGGGTTGCTCACCCTCCACCACTGGCAGCACCTCATTTTCCTGGTTTCCAACCGCAGGTGCCTCGGCCCATCCCTCCGCCGTCACGTCCTGCGAATGGTAACCACTGCTTTACGTGTGGTAACGTAGGGCACTTCACCAAGGACTACCCCAGAAATAAGAATCAGCGCCCCAGTTAGAGTAATGCCGTGGCCAACAAGGGAAAGAAGCCCAAGGTGCAGGTCCGACAAGGAAGACTAAACTACACCAGTTTGACAGAACTCCCAGAAGGTGCGCCAGTGATGACGGGTACATTCCTTGTCTATAATCAACCTGTTCTTATTTTGTTTGATTCGGGAGCATCTCATAGTTTCATTGGGAATAAAACTGGTGAGAGATGTGGGTTGAGTGTTGGTCACACAAAAGGATCATATATAATCTCCACCCCGGGAGGGAAAATAGCTTCAGACAAAATAATTAATCTTGTGCCTATCAAGTTAGGTCAGATGCTTTTTAAGGAAAACCTCATCATCCTCGACCTAGAGGGGATAGATATCATCTTGGGTATGGATTGGATGACCCGGCATCAGGTGATACTAGACATATCTGTTCGAGCTGTCCACATAAACTCACCCCTACACGACGACTCTATCCTACACTTGTCCCACCCCGAGGGTGGAAATCCTTGTGCATATCCTGTGATAGAAACCCGGTTAGAAGAAATTTCTGTTGTCTGTGAGTACCCCGATGTATCCTGGATGATCTGCCCGGCATGCCACTAGATAGGGATATTGAGTTTGCTATCGAGCTACAACCAGGCACAGCCCCAATATCAAAAAGGCCCTATCGGATGCCACTCGCCGAGCTGGCAGAACTAAAAGCCCAACTGCATGAACTCTTGGAAAAGGGATTTATTCGTCCCAGTATTTCACCATGGGGGTTGCCCAGCATTGTTCGTAAAGAAGAAGGATGAGAGTCTACACATGTGTGTGGACTACCGACCTCTCAATGTGGTTACTATCAAAAATAAGTACCCTCTTCCCCGCATTGACATGTTGTTTGATCAACTAGCTAGAGCCAGAGTATTTTCGAAGATAGATTTTCGCTCTGGTTATCATCAAATCAAGATCCGATCATGTGATATTCCCAAAATCGCCTTCTCCACACGATATGGACTCTATGAGTACCTGGTTATGTCTTTTGGACTCACTAATGCACCCGCTTATTTCATGTACCTCATGAATTCGGTGTTCATGCCCGAGGTGGACAAGTTCGTCGTGGTATTCATTGATGATATCTTGGTGTACTCGAAGAACAAAGAAGAACATGCCGAGCATCTTCATGTGGTTCTTCAGCGTTTGAGGGATCATCAGCTTTATTCCAAATTCTCCAAGTGTGAGTTCTGGTTAGAGAGTGTTAAGTTCTTGGGACACACGATCTCTCGGGATGGCATAGCAGTTGACCCCAGCAAAGTACAAGAGGTCATGGACTGGAAGCCACCCACTTTGGTTCATCAAATCCGAAGTTTTCTTGGTCTAGCAGGCTATTATTGGCGGTTCATCCCGGATTTCTCAAAAATAGCCAAGCCTATGACGGAGTTGTTAAAGAAAGGAGCCAAATTCCTATGGAGTGATAAATGTGAAGAAGCCTTCCACACCCTAAGAAGACTCTTGACTTCTGCCCCAGTCTTAGCGCAACCTGATACCACTAAGCCATTCGACGTGTATTGTGACGCCTCTGGCACTGGACTTGGATGTGTTCTTATGCAGGACAACCGAGTTATTGCCTATGCCTCACGAGCATTACAACCTCATGAACTGAACTACCCTACACATGATCTTGAGTTGGCAGCAGTGATCCACGCTCTAAAGATATGGAGACACTATCTGATGGGCACTCACTGCAATATCTACACCGATCACAAGAGCCTCAAGTACATCTTTACTCAAGCAGACCTTAATATGCGCCAAAGAAGATTGTTAGAGCTAATCAAAAATTATGATTTGGAAGTGCATTATCACCCTGGCAAAGCCAACATAGTAGTAGATGCCCTCAGTCGCAAGGTTCATTGCAATTGTTTGTCAGCAACCAACTTCACAAAAACTCTATGTCATGAGATGGGAAAACTTAGTTTGGAAATCATTCCCCATGGCACCTTAGGACATGTTTCCATTGAATCTACCTTAGAGAACCAAATTGGGCTGGCACAATTAGAAGATGAGGAAATAAAGCTAATTAAAGAGAAAGTGGCACAGGGAAATGAGGGGTATAAGCATTTCCGACAGGATGAAAATGGGAGAGTGTACTATGAGAACCGACTCGTTCCGTCCAACCCCGATCTTAAGAAGCAAATCCTAGATGAGGCATACCTCTCCAAGTTCTCGATTCATCCTACAGCAATAAGATGTATCATGACCTCCATCAAACTTTTTGGTGGAGTGGAATGAAACCGGAAATTGCGTGCTATGTCTCGGAATGCGACACGTGTCAACATGTCAAGGCAAGCCATTTGAAGGTAGCAGATACCTTGCAACTGCTACCTATTCCATCTTGGAAATGGGAAGATATCAGCATGGATTTCATTGTGGGATTACCCGTTACCTCTCAGCGCCATGATTCTATTTGGGTTATCGTGGATCGCCTCACCAAATCTGCGCACTTTCTTCCTGTTCACACTACCCATACAGCTCGAAAATATGTAGAGTTGTATCTTGACCGTGTTGTCTCCTTCCATGGTGTTCTGAAGACGATCATCTCTGATCGAGGTGCTCAGTTTGTGGCACGCTTTTGGGAACAACTGCAATCGTGACTTGGCACCAAGTTAATTCGTAGCTCCACTTACCACTCTCAGACCGATGGTCAAATAGAAAGGGTAAATCAAATCCTAGAAGACATGCTACGCGCTTGCATCATACACTTTGACAAGAATTGGGACAAATGCTTACCCTTAGTAGAGTTTTCTTACAATAATAGCTACCAGTCTAGCTTAAAAATGGCACCATTTGAATCCTTGTATGGCAGAATGTGTCGAACCCCTTTGAGTTGGTCACAAGCCAGAGAGAGAAGAATCTATGGACTCGACTTGGTGATTGAAGCTGAAGAACAAGTAAGAGTGATTTAGGCACATCTAAAAGCCGCTCAGTCACATTAGAAAAGTTACTCCAACAAAAGGAGGAGACCCTTGCAGTTTGATATTGGTGATCATGTATACCTCCGAGCCTCCCCGACTAAAGGTGTACAACGGTTTGGGGTAAAAGGAAAATTGGCTCCCCGTTACATTGGCCCCTATGAGATTGTGGAGATATGCGGACCTGTTGCATACCGGATCTGACTCCCCGAGCAGCTCTCAACTATTCACGACATCTTCCATATCTCCCAACTGAAGAAATGTGTCCGAGTCCCGACCGAAGTCTTGGAGCAGGATCAACTTGAAATTGAACCCGACTTAACCTACACCGAATATCCTGCCAAAGTCCTTGATCGTAAGGAGAGGTACACCCGACGACAAGTTGTGAAGATGTATAAGATTCAGTGGAGTAACCACATGCAAGATGAAGCCACATGGGAAACAGAGGAATATCTGAATAAACACTTCTGAGGTTTTCTTTTCAGCCAAGGAGGTAAGACCCACAAACCACACTAGTTGTCCTTGCACTCGAATCTCGGGACGAGATTCTTTTTAAGGGGGGTAGGCTGTAACAACTTGGGTGCTTAAACGGTGCTTTAATCGTAAGAGCAAGTCCTTTGTGCTTAAAGAAGAGCTTTGGTAACTTTCAGGCAAAGTCCAAGCTTTGGGGCTCTCTATTTAGACGTTTCCAATGTCATATTGAGTTAAGCCCAATACCAAAGTTTTAGAGCTTTGGAACCTTAACAACTTTGTTTTAAGGAGCAAGTTTGAAATCTGCCTCGAAAGCCTTCAGAATACAGGTAAAAGTCCCCTAGCTTGGTCAACTCAGCCTCCTTCAGCAATTCTGGCTAAGTCTGGAAAATCAGCCTAACCGGGCGCCTTAAGGTGGGTTTATCTTTTGAAAGTTGAGCAGAACATCAGAAAATCCCTTCTTAAAAGTTGGAGAACTAAGTTTCTACAACAACTTTGTGAATTCGACCTTGGTCCAATTCACCTCTGAAGCTTCCCAAATCTGCAGCTCAGATCAGCCCAGAACCCTGAAAACCAGTCAAAACCGCCACTTTTCCTGAAACCGGCGTTCCTCCAAACTTTGGAGCTTTGAATCTCCAAATCCACCATGTTTTTGAACTCGGTCAAATTACAAAAGATGGACCTTGGTCTGTGTACTACAACTCTTGTAAAGGGAGTCAACGTGGTGCAGTTTGAAAATTGGGAGATCAGGAGGCTTGAAGATGGGCCCAGCAAAGGATCTCGCGGATCCATCGGACAGACAGCAGCAGAGCGCGCGTGCGCCGTGCTCAGAGCGCCGCCGCCGTGTGGCATGACTTCGCTGGCGAGCGCCGCCTCGCCCAGTCGCCGGCCCAACAAGATGGGTCGACGCGCCTCACTCTCCAGTCGCGCGTGACGACAACCCGCGGTCCTTCGCTCTGTCCCATCTCGTCTCGCCCGAGGCCTTGCTGGCCGCGCCAGGCGCACTGCCTGCAGCTCTGCCGTCGCCCCGGCCACTCTGCGACCGAAGACCGGCCGCTGCCGCGTCGGTGCCATCTCGCCTCCCTCGCGCATTTGCCCCACCCAGATCTCCGGCTGCGCGCCCCAACACCTTCCGACCTCCCGTCACACCCCAGTCGCGCTGCCCACGCGCGCGCCCCGTGACGCTGCCATCTCCGTGAACCGCCGCACAGGCAATGACAGCTCCTTTCCCCCGCCTCGCCAGTAGCGTGCCTCGGCAGAGCCGCTAGTCCCGTGCATGCTTGCGTCACATTGCTCGTCCTGTCACCTCGCCTGCAGTGCCCTTCCCTCCCTCCTGTCCACCAATGGTGTCACCGCCATTAATGGCTACGACCACACACGCGCGCAGACCTAGTAGATCCGCATGTCCAGCAAACCCACTTTGCCCCCAGCCCCAAATCCTTGCTGCCCAACCAGGGCAAAATTGCGTCCGAACTCGCCAATGGAGGTGCCGACCAATCGCCGCTGCGACAGAGCACTTCTCTCTCTATCTTATCCTCGCGCCCGCTCGAGCTCGTTTCCTTCCTCCGAACACCTCCGCGCATCTATAAAAGGGGACCGAAGCCTCTTACTGGAGTTCCCTTCGCCACCACTCGCTCAAGTTCCGCCGCCGCACACTCCTCTGCTTCGCGCTCAAGTGCTGCCGCCTGAGGTCGCTGTGGAGCTCCCCTTTCCACCCAACCCGTACCTTGCCGACCCCACCAGCCACTTCTCCATCCTCTCGCGCAGCTCTGGAGCTTGCTTGTTGTCGACAAGAAGCACCACCACCGCCGAAACGCCGCCAGTTCCCGCGACGCTGATCCGAGCCACCGTCATTCCCCGTTCCACCTTGGCTTGTTTCTTCCCGACCCTAAGACCTTGTCAGTAGGACCGGAGGTGAGCTGCTGATTCAGCTCTTCCTGGCCCTGAATCGTCAGCGGAAGCGAGCGAAACCTGTCCACCTCGCCCGAGGGCTCGGTTGTCTTTTTCTTTTGATCAAGGGTATTTGTGTAAAATTTTGACGACTTCTCTGTGTTAAATCTGAGGATCCCGGTACATTTATTCCTTAAGTCTAAGGGTCAAATCGTAAAATTTCCCCGATCCGACTCTTTTAAATCGTTCAAAATCAACAGAAGCTTGGAAATTACATCTTAAACCGACGGCACCTACGAGCTTCATCCGGCGCTGGAAGATGAAGTCATAGCTGAGCCACCGCCTGCAGGAGTCAAGCCCGAGCACACCGAGGACCAGTTCGCTACCGCTCCGCTTGAAGGCAAGCCCCGCAGCATGACCCAGTTTTTCTAAAATTGTGCATACCTTCTATTGTTATGTGTGCGCATTTACGTTCCAGGAGTTGCTTGAAATCGTAGATGCATGACTTAGTTTCCCTTTGATCTGAACACGAAATCATAGATGCATGACTTAGTTTCCCTTTGATCTGAATACTAGTATGATAGGCCGAGTAGTTGCAATTCTTAAACAGGACTCGGTAAAAGTCGAGTGATTTCCTGTCACTCGCGAGTTATATGAGTTGCTTGCTCTCCTTTTTGTTACAACTATAAGGACGATGGACGGGGCAGGGCTCTGTGAACTATTTTGGTGGTCGGTGGGTTGCCCCGTTTGTCTACATGAAATTGGATTAAGGTCGAAAGGTGATGGTGTTCGTGATCAAGTGTTTGAAAGTACTAATCTCATACCTAGTATAGGATGGGGAAGCCTAGTACCTGATTGACCCAGGATGTGAGTGGTTCGATCCACTGTCTCTGGAATGAAGTTCCCTTGCGGTCGCATGTGCTGACAAGTGCAGTCATAGAACGGTAGAGGCCAGGTTTGTGGAGCCTTGTACCAAGGGAAGTGGGCCCGATACGGGTTTGGGCATTGATGGGGATGGCCGACAAAGGAAGCGACCCTTCGTGGTGCGTGGATGTTGTGATATTAGGTTCACCATGCATGGTTAAAAAATTCGAATCGATTCGTCTGCCTCTGACAGTTTGGGGCTGCTTGATCGCTATGCTACACTGAGTAAGAATGAAAGATGGTGTTGATCTAATATGTTTTCCCTGCATTAATTATTTGAAAACTATGCTTGTTTAGTATAGTTGCTAACTTAGATTGGTAATTGAACGTAGAACTTGTGGCTAAAATTTTGAGAGGAAGGACCTACTGTAGTCGCTTTTGGCAAAAACAAACCCCTCAGTCAAAAAGCCTTTGCATGTCTACAAGTTGGTTGAGTAGTTACCACCTGTCGGTTAAGTCTTGTTGAGCATAATTGCTCAGCCTTGCTTGTGGTACATCTTTCAGGTGTTGTTGATTTCTCTAAGTTTGCTACAAGTGGCACTTGGCCACCCTAGCTTCCTCCTGGATGGACGGTCGAGTGGGATCCCTCCTCGGACGGCGAGGACGGGAATCATTGATGTCATGATCGGCCTCGTCGTGACATCCGACATCGGCGCTAGTCTTCGTTTGTTCATTTCCGCTGCTTAAGAACTCTGCAAACTATGTTTGAATTTTGAACATGATGTTGTAATAAATTTTTGTACTTGTTTAATTTGGATGATTTATTGTATTCTCTGGAACCACTCACCTTCGTGTGAGCTATGCTTTCTCGATCCTGTGTAGTGGTTTATCGGATGAAATCCGACGGACTGCCAAATTAACTTGATTAAAGCACGTGATCATGTGTTAGGCAATTTAATTGTGCTTTAGCTGAGTTAATTAGGACGGTTCTACCACAATCTGTACTCATAGTACAAATGCCTCCGCGTCAATCGCTGAGCATGCTCAGCGCTGCTGTGCCACCGCCATTAAAGCGCTCAAGCTCAGTTGAGTGCTGATCCTCTATAAAAGGCTGCCTCCTAGCTTCTCCTCGCTTCACCGCACCTCCTCGTCTTCACTCTACAGCATCCTGTGTATTTTATATCTTTGCAGAGCGTCGCCGGGCAGCCACCACCTCCTGCAGCAAGCCCTCACCGTTGATGTGGTAATCAGCCGGCACCTACGAGGACCCCACCACATGGTGGCATCTGGCAGCGGTTATATCAGAATTGTTGTTATTTTTTCCATACATGTCTTTCCTTTTAAATTCCATTTGTTGGCACCATTGTGAAATAGTATAGTTGATTTTGGGGAAAATGTGGTCTGAATACTATTTCGGTAGCTAGCTGTTTTTTTATAAATGCTATACTAAGATCAAATGAATCTATGTTTACTGTCTGTAAGCAGGTTAGTATTTTGAGAAAACAACATGCTAATCCTCACTGGTTCGTTTAAGCATTAACTAACTATTACTATGGTACCATGTACAAAAATGTACAATTTCAGAGTTAGACCGATGATTTTGAATCACTAGTGGTTAAATCACTAAATAGTATTCACATTACTATTATGGTGATGCACATTACTACTACGTTGAGGTGAGTTTAAATCACTAATGGTTATACGGATTGTTAGACCAATGATTTCTAGAGTGACACCAATATTTCTAGAGTGACCAAAATGTGGTTTACTGCCATATTGATCTATAGTTTTTTTTTATAAACTATGAACAATTTAGGTTGTGGGCCCCTTGTTTTCTTCTCCGTAACTCCACTGGTGGTATGTGTTGTGAAAAGTAGATAGTTTTTTACTATCCTATTTTGTCCAGGTTTAGACTACTTCTCTAGGCCTGTGATCAATAAAATGGTTCAAATCTTGAACAAAGTATAGCCTGGTTGAAAATGGTTTGGGTGAAAAAGCTCAGTTCAGAAGTCTATGAAATAAAAGTTTATCAAATATTGATGTTTTTCATTGCAATTTTAGGTACTCTATGAAATAAAAGTTTATGAAATAGATATGTAGCTTAGCTCCCAATTTGTAAATTTGAGTGCCTTGCCTTTGTCAATAGTTACTGCTTAGCTTCTAGACTCAAATGTTAATAAAAAGAAACCAACAAATAGTTGGATAGTATTTCCATGCAATGGGGATCAGGCCATGGTGCCTTGCCTTTGTACTCTATGAAAATGCTCTCACAAAACATGGGTCTTTGCTGTCTTCCGGATTAGATTTGCTTGTAGGAGAATAGATTGCGTATAATGGATGGATTGATTGCATTGAGGCCTCAGTTGGTACATATATAGAGTACAAAGACTTGGGAATAAGGCTCCCCCGGATACGTATATCTACAACTACCAAGTATACTCTAACATTGCTCTTCTGTCTAGGTGCTCAGTGATCCCAATATTTTGCTGCTCTCTTACCAGCTGTTTGGTGCATGTATTTCTGAATCAACATATTCTTATTTGTCTCAATATTCTTATCATTTGAGCCACAGGTGTGTGATGGGTTTGTCATGGGAGAAAGGTCTTGTCACTTGTGTGCCTGGTTGATCGGGGTTTGATTCTTTGCAGTGAAAAAAAAATCGATCTTGGTGGTCCGAGCTAATTGTACTGAAGGGTTACTTTGGTTCAGCTCAAATGACTGATGTTAGTGCGGCTGATTAGTCGTTTCTTGTCGGATATGATATGGATTACCATAGTGCCTGTAGGTAGGAGCTGCTCTATTAATCGCTGATCGCTGCTTTAGAAGCTGGTTGAGTAGGACCTGCTTAGTTAATGTCCCTGAATGATATTGGAATTCCATACTATTTCAGTGTTTTTAGAAGACGTGTGATTCAGTGTGCTACTTGCCAATAGAGACGAAAGGTTGATCTTTTTTCTACTGCAGGCAGCTGACAGTGATTTTCTGGAGCTCTTCTTTCTTTTATTCTTTCTGATTTGGGCGTTGTATTATGGCAGCATCAGGACGAAGGATCAAGGTCAGTGGAGGCAGCAGGGAAAGAGCTGCAAGCTCTCCAGCGGAACATGTTGCTGATGATCTTGTGTTCGATGTGAGGCTCTAAATAGATCAGAGGCTTCAGGTGTTGCTATCCAAGGCCAGGAACGTTTGCTCTCATGATCATCTGACAGGTTTGTTCCCGAAGATTCTCTCTTTTCTCTGTAACGATTCTGAGAAAAGATGCCATCTGGTTCATGGAGTATTTTCTAATTTTATAACTATAGTTTATATGAACTGAGCAGCATGCTGGGTATAGTGGTGAGATGGTTGCTCCAAGGCGTTGCACTCCGATGACAAAGCAGGTGCTATCCCAGATTTTTCTCATTTTTGTTCTTCTCAATTTTACTCCAACCATAGTACGCAATTGCTCGTGGTAAGTGCAGCAGATGGCAAGTTTATTCTCCTATTTGTGCATGGCTTAGATTTTAATTGGACAATCAGATTGATCTAATATGAGTAATCTCCAAGGTTGTTATTGGTGACCTGCATCTGTGAGTTTGGAGATAAATAAAGATGAACATACATAAAAAAAATTCCAATGAAATGTGTGGCTTTCATTTTGCATATTGGTGGTATCTAATTGCTTAAAACTGAAGGATCATTGGTCCAAAAAGGAGGTTGAATCGGAACTTTTTCAAATTCTAGAGCAATAAAAGCAAACCTTAACCTAAATTTCTAGTGTTGCCCAATCTACAAGGTTCAAATCTAGAAATTAAACACACTAGAAAGTAAGGAACCTAGTAAGGAGAGCACACTATCATGATTATCATTTCCTAAGGCAAGATATAAGCAAAACAAGCACAACTTGAACAAGAGAAAAACAACAAGTAAATTATAGAACGTAAATACTCAAAAGAAGTGCTGAAATGTAAAGAGATAGGACACGAGACAACCGGATCTTTTCCCGTGGTATCGAAGAGTTGATGCTCCCCCTAATCCAATTTGGAGCACCCACAAAGGGTTTTGCTCCCCCTCAAGCCACCAAGACTTGAGTGCTCACTAAGAATGTCCCTTCTCCATCTCCCGAACGGCGGACTTCAAAACGTGTACAAGATCAACCTCTTGGGGCTCCACAATCTCCAAAAGCTCACCAAGAACCTTCGGATCACCAAGACCGTCTAGGTGATGTCAACCACCAAGAGTAATAAACCTCAAGGCTTCACTTGACCAGCACTAAGCTCAGCCATGAACTAGATACACACTTATCACTCTTAAATACTAAGAGAAGTCCTTAATCTTGCAAATCACAAACAATTTTTGGCTCTAGCACAATCTCATTTTCTCATAGGCTCCTTGAAGTCTTTAGGGTGTCAAGAGCAACTCACATGATCCAGGGGAGGGGTATAAATAGGCTAGGGGACACCAGCTAGTCGTTAGAAAAGTGCTGCAGACAAAGCACACCATCGGATGTTCCGATGGTCTCCGTCCCCGGGGCGTCGGAACATCCGGTCTGTCATGTGACCAAATTCTAGCCGTTAGAAAAGTAACAGTGAAAAGTTCTTCCGACATTTGCTGCAACGTTTTTGAGCTAAGCATTGGATCATCCGGTACTAAAGGGAGTTTGGCCCAAAACCTTCTGTCAGCTTCAATTGAAAATATGCTTCCTTCGACGCATTCATCCGACGGTTATCCACAGGGCGTCAGACCATCCGGTGATGAAGGTCCAAAACTCAAAAATCTTCTGTTAGCTGGAATTGAAAATATACTATGTCTGATGCTCTGTACCAGTTCATCCGATGGTAGCCTCGGAACAAAGGATGCCTTCCTTAAGAAATTCCAGTCCAAGAAAATTTATCCGATACAACTAAAAAATAGGGCGTCGGATCATCCGGCGGTCCCTTTATCTGTATAACTCATCCAATTCAATCTCATTTCAACTTTTCAACGATTTCTTCGCTTATTGAGTTCTTCCATGAGTTGTTTAAGCTACCAAGTGCCAGAGAGTACTGAGTGTGCATCATTTTCATGGCTAGCTTCACATGATCAAGTTACTATCATCGAAACCCCTCTTAATAGTACAGTCCATGAGCTACAAACTTGCAAAACCTATACTACACTAAGTGTCCTTCATCTCTTTGTGACACTTAGTTCTAGAAAGGTCCTTAGCCTTGTCGCATTAGCTTCATGTCCATTATTGCAATTCAAATTAGGGATCCAAATTCTACTATACTCGTGACGAGATAACCAATGATATATCCGCTTCAAAATACATGGGTTAGTCACAAGCATAAGTTTGTCATTTATCACCTAAACACACCCTTACCAAAGGTTCAAAAGGGCCTAGATGACGCCTAGGTGTTTCAATCTGCTCCTTTTTTGTGATAGATGACAACACACATGTAGAGATAAAGAATTTGAATTTAAAACACAAGATAAGGAGAAGGTAAACAAGCACACATGCATTAACTTAAAGGTAACCATATACACGAGTAGACATGTTAACAATCCATCAAACACAAAAGCCAAATGACATGTCTAATTCATGAAGATACACAAAAGAACCAACAAACACCCTCCAAGCTCCCCCTATCTATCTCCTCCTTTGGCAACGAAGCACCAAAAAAGAGACTAATCCTGATGAGACGGTGAAGTAGGCGGTGAAGCAGAAGCGGCGGCTCCAGAGGGTTGAACAACGTAACCCGAGACATCGACGTCGGAGCTCAAGCCGGAAACGGTGGGAGAACTCTCGGGAATAACTAGATCAACATGAGTGGAAGCGGGCACACCCTCGAGCAATGGAGAAGAAACAGCTATAGTGACACGCCCAGTAGAAATAGAAGTAGCTAAAGTGGTGCCCTGAGAAACTATCCTCTCAACCTCAGATGCCATCTCTGTATCAATCTACTGAGTGATAGAGTGAAGAGTGGCATCCGACTCATCAAGCCCCTCGGACCGAGGTGTCACAAAGGACGGAAGAGGAGAACTGAACCTCGAACCTGGGAGAGAAGGCTGCGGTGTCTCCTCGAACACAAGTGGAGCTTAGAGAATAGAGCAGATACCTGAGTCGACATCGGACTCATGAACTGACCCTGCCGTAGCTGCTCAAGAAAAGTAGTCTGTGATTGTGTAAGCTGCGGCCCTATTGTCTGTGGTAGTGAGAACATCCCTGTCTGCAAAAGAGGTGAAACTAGGAAAGTGGCTAAGGGAGTCTGCCCGATACCACCAATCAGAGGAGGAGAAGCCGCGGGATCGTGCTGGAGCTGCTGAGAGGTAGGAAGTGGAGGTGGCTCCAACCCGGTGTGACGATACAGCAGTCCAAGGCATCCAGAGAGAAAGGTGAACATCTGAGAGTTAATCATCTCCTGTTGTAGGAGCTGCTGCTTAATACCCTCAAGAATGACATGCTGGGTCTCCTGCTGAAGAGGAATTTGTGCATGCATCTGCATCTATCTCTCCTCACTCGCTCGCTGCTCGGCTGCCAAAGACTAAAGTATAGCTGTGAGCGTGTCGGGCTGAAAGACCTGAGCAGCTGTCACTGTGGGAACAGTCGGCTCTAGCTCACGCTGTGCTAGAAGAGAGGAACCACCTACCTCATCATCATGAGCATGACGAACTCTGAAAGTGGGCGCTGAAGGAGTGTAGTCCTCGTCCTCGTCGGAGTTAGAGTCTATGGCAAGGTAGTGAGGCAGAGGAGCCTCAGCTGTTGCAAGAATCTCATCCTCTCGCTCTGCCTCATCCCTAGCGGCCTATGCGATAGCTCGCTCCTCAAGCTCAACATGTGCACGCCTAACCCCTCTAGCTCCTCTCCGAGCATCATTAGGCATTGAAGGCCTATAGAACTTGAAATACGTCTTGAAGTTCTCCAAAATGGACATGTGCCTCCAAGCTCCCAAGCAAGCCAACAACCAACTAATCCAATGTGCATATGATTGCTGACGGTTCATGCCCATCCCATCCATAATAGCATCCTCCACCTCACACAAAAAGAGATCGACAATATGAAACGACTGGTGTGTCATAATGTGGTAGAGAAGCCACTGCTACAGTCTAGTTATCAACTTGGCATTCCCAACTCTGTAGAGTAACGACCTCTTGAGAGCGTTGTGAAACACATACGCCTTAGGAATCAAGCGGTCAGGAGTCCTGGGAGTGCCTAGAAGAAATGGCTGAACGAACAATGGATTGATCTGCTCATCTGTCGGAAAGACGGGGTCGTGAGCACGACGAGGAGGACCAAGGCCTGGATAGCACAACCCATGAAGTGGCACGTCGGCCTCTAGAATACCAAGATAGCGAGCGATATCGGCCCTCAATAACTGCCACTACTCTCCCATGAACATGAACCGGATCGAGAGCCTCTCAAAGTCAATGTGTACTGTAGCATAGAAAACTCGAATCCAATCTGGGACATATTGTGATCTCTCATAGAGTAAAGCTGGCAAGCCGGTGATGTACTCAAAGTGTGGAAGGATGGGAACCCTATCTTAACCGCACTCTCATTGTCACAAAGGAGGGGAACCCTATCCAAAACCACACCAAAATCACAGAGGCTTTGCTTCATGTAAAGGATTTGTCACACCTGGTTTTCAGGACAAAACTAAGTGCTTCCTATATGTATGCCAGGATCAAGTTTCATACATATAGTGACATCATTAGTGAATAACAGCAATAGTATCACGTAAAAAGATACAAATAAAGACTTACGAAACCATCAAAGTTATACAGCTTAATTATGGAAATGGAGGCTCCAAACTTCACAGGCAATCGACTAGGAGCTGCGTACGCCTAGAACTCAGCACCATCTTCACAACAACTTCATAGCACTTCTTCCTCTGAGCAACGTTGTTTATAGCAAGGGTGAGCACTTGTCGTACTCAGCAAGTGTGAGGAGAATATGAATGCAAGGGTTAAACAAGGAAAGGCTGACTGGTTGACTGCATTAAGCATTTTTAGTTGGTCAAATTTTATTAGCACCTGATTACTAAGGTATAAGTATATACCAACCCACAATTAATATAAACATAAACATAAGCCATAAGCATATGGCACAACCATAACCATAGCATAAACCACAATTTAAATCCATCTTCAAGTATATTACTCATGTGAGGGTCCAGGCTGCTCTTGACCGTGAGCACAGCTGATCGATCAGTTTTACACTCTGCAGAGGTTGCACATCTTTACCCACAAGTCGCGTAAAAGTTCAAAAGAACTTTAGACCCAACCACGCTTGTGCTGATCAGGCACAATACCACACTTCCGAGGTGTGGTTGCATAGGGACGCTACGAGGCCTTTACAAAGATTCATTAGTCAGTGGTAACCCGCTAAGGTTTTGGTGTCTGGCGTGCACAACCTATCACAGGCCGACAATGCAACGACTCAGTGCCCCCTCTTGCCTCATCACGAGTAAGATTACCCCAGACTAAGGTTTCTAATTATTCAGCCAAGACCAGAGCCATTTAGTCTTTTGCTAGCACTGTTTTCCTGGGTGGTTCTCCACATTCCAATTAATCACAGTGATCTTGTATTAAAGGAAGGTGTAGCATAAATAAAATAAGTTCATCATCGTTGTTCATTAGAACCACCATAATCCAAGTATAGCAGCTAAGCATAGCTACCCAACAGAAAGATAGACTCAGGTTGACAAGGAATGATCATAAAAACTAGGCAAACCTTAATAGGACCCATCAAAGTTAATGCAAGCATATGCAATAGTGATTAAATAAAGTTATTTGGACAAAAGGACAAGGACACACTTGCCTTTCTCCAACGAAAAGTTACTCTTACTGCTCTTCAGCTCTTGCTCTCTTGGAACTCTTAATCTTCAAATCGTTCGAGCAGCGATCCTTCTACTCGAAGCAATCACCGGCACAACATAGAAGCAAACAAACAAATACAATTAAGAGCAGTACACCAATCATGGAAGAGGAATAGTAAAGCACTTTAAATTATTCTACACGTTGCTACGATCACGTGAGGACAAGAATTGCTGAAATCATAATTGAATTGAATAAAATATGGGCTTTAAGAAGAAAAGGATAGCTATTTGAACATGACGTAAGGATGATGTCACCACGAAGCAATAATCGAGAAAGGAATTAAATAAATAGATGAGCATAACTATGATGATGGGAAAAAGATGATGACATCAGGGAAGATTGCATATAGTGAAACAAATTATTATCCTAGGGATCAAGAATGATGAATACCAGAAGAGATTTCAGATGTTTGATTATGCACGAAATATACAACAGACATCCTAATCATTTTGTTATAGGAAAAGTCATAATTATATTATTGCGTAGCTATGACGTGAACAAGTATTTAGCTTGTACGCGATGCATTGAACCTTGCTTGCCTGCATGCACATAGGTACGCATGGCACTGCTTGCTTGCACGAGATGGCACATGCAGCTCTCGGAAGCAGGTAGCATCGGACTAGCTAGAGAGAGAAGAAAGAGACAAACATGCAGAGGTCCTCACTTGCTGTGAGCATGGTGAGCTCAGCCAGACGCGCGCGAGATGGACGGCGACGAGGAGAGCGTCCGCTTGCACGGCACGCGGCAAGCAGGGCACGGCGGGTCCGTGGATCGAGGAGGGGTCGAGCAGCGGCAAGATCGTTGCTTCGCACCTGCAGAGTGCATGGGGAAGATCAGGCCCGTACCTACGTTTTTGTGGCCCTGGTGCAAAATATAAAGTGGGACCTATATTTATAAAATGCAAATAGCTAAAATGCACGTAGACTTCCTCATGTAATACCATAAGTATTCATACAAAACGATTAAATGACAAATCTTACTTACTGATAAGTTCTTAGCTTCCATTAAAAAGCATCATTCTTCTAGTATTCTTCGAAATAGGCGCAGTATTACATTACCTGCACCTTCTCAGCGAATCACGTGATCATGCCTTCACGCGGTAGCTTCTGTTGTGAAGAAGTCAGACCTGCCGTCAGAGCCCCAGAGGTGGAGTCGCTGCCTGCATGCAGGGTTGATTGCGGCGGTAGCTTCGTAGAATCGCAGTTCGCGCGCAGCTCGGCGAGATGGCGACTCGGCAAGATTGCGGCGGCTAGCGGTGCTCACGCGATCTGGCAATTAGATTTAGAATCCTAATCGGCAGACGGCAGCCTGCAGGCCAGGCCTGCTAATCGGAGTATCGGTCTATCGGACGGTTATGGACTCCTGGTCCGGCAACACGCAATGAGTCAATGACGCAACAGATTCTTCAGGCCAAAAAATCAAAAAGTTGCATGCAGGCGTGGTCCGCTGGTCGCATGCAGAATTGTAGATGCAGGCAGGAACAGAGTTACAGAGGCCACCAGGCACCAGACTACCAGAGGGAGGTCGACACATGGGGGCCCCAAAATTGGAGGCCTGGTGCAGTCGGCCCACTTGCCATGGGTGATGTACGGGCCTGGGGAAGATACAGCAGGCGACTGTCGTCCTTGCTTTGGAGAGACAAAAAAAACATGGGTGAGCAGTCAAACGGGACGAGTGCAGGACGACGACCATGATGGCGTGCTCACCTCGGAATATTGCGATTGACAGCCACACAGTAATGATGGTGGGCAAAACTGATCGAACTCGATAGCTCCATAGCTGCAGCTTGACGGAGAGGTAGCAGCAGTTCACCATCGAGCACGACGTGGCCAACGCAGCAACATTAGTTTTCAGTCTGCTGTTGGCGCAATCCATCGAACAGGTTGTAGACGGGGCGGATGGCAGCCCTGTCGCAGTGCAAGAGAGGCAGGGGCAGCAGCTTGGTGCCGAGGGCGCAGAAGGGTTGGCGTCGAAGATGCAGGCCGTTGTTGCCGTGGTGGTGGCGCTCCTCGCCGGCCACCCCGAGACGGCACCACGACCCCGAAGGCAGTAGCTTTCCAGTGCGGAGGTGGCACTGGCTCTCTGGCCTGGCGTAGCATGTGAACTGGTGGCACTGGCTTGAGATGGGCACGGAGAGACAGTTGGTGATGGTGGTTGCCGATTGGAGGAGGAGAAGAATTGGGCTGCTGATCAGTGGGGAGAGGAGGTGAGCTGCTAGTTGCTTCTGCCGTGGATGGGAAAAGGAACCAGCGTGCTTGCTGTTTTGCGTGAGATGGCAAGCAGGTGGAGATAGGTAGCTGGAGGTCCGGTTCTTGGAAGCTGCTCGAGATCGCTCGGAGGACTTGCCCTCTACTTGTTTCGTGTGGAAGAAGGGCAGAGAGGGTGAGCAGCTAGAGAAGAAAGAACCGAGGGGAGAAGAAAGAGAGCAGATGGTGACGGCAGCTTGGGAGGCGAGGAGGTGAAAGCGGCATGAGGCGCGGGCTAGGGATAGGGATGACGAGCAGAACCTCTGGTCAGCGATATAACGAGGTGAGCTGGGTTGGGCTCGAGTTTGACCTCCGTCCGTCTGGCCTAAAAGTGGCAGGAGGAGTTTGTGTACTTCAGCATTATTGACATCAAGGCTAGCTGGGCTGCTGTGGCTTGTGCCGGGCTGAAGTAAAGAAAAGCATGGGTGGGGAGAGAGTGCAAGGAAATCCAACATGGTCCTGGGTCTGATTTGGGAGAATATATAAAAGAGCATAGACTCAAGGAAATTCGTGAAAATTATAGAGTTGCCTGACGGCCAAATTGCAGAAGCTCAAAGATCTTCAGCCATGCCGGACGGGGGGCTTTAGGAGTACAACGGCTCAAAGATAGTTTGGGATACCATGAATCCAAAAAAAATACTTGGAGCTCGTGAAAAGGATTCTAGAGCCTTCCAAAAATTGGATTTAGCTCTAGGAAAAGGAGAATAAATTTCAGAAAAAGGTGAAAAATCCTCACAAGGGTCTGGGCAACGTCTAAATGGATTTTTCAAACTTTTGCACTCAAGAAACACCAAGATGCATCAACATGAATGCACAAACACGGAACATCATTATTTAATTTAGAAAAGCAAATAATTATTGTCCTATACTAAACTTCCTGTAAATAAAAATAAATGTTGGAAAAATTTTAAAATTATGAGAAAATTATTATTTATTTATTCCTTTTATTCACATCCTGAAATTCGTAAATTTCAGGGTGTGACAGGATTTGAGCGCAACATGCCTCGACGGCTATGTATCTGCCTTCACGGTGGATAAGGCCACAGAATTTTGTTTCTTTGAGAACCAAGAGACCAAAGACCTTCCTAACAAATGGCATCCACCCAAAATACTCTTACAGTCCACTCGACACCCAGCAAAATCCGAGTCTGAATAACCAAAAAGCTCAAAACATGCACCTTTGGGGTACTACAAGCCAAAACTAGGTGTGAGTTTTAGGTACCTAAGGATTCTTTTTACGGCACTTAGATGTGATTCCTTAGGGTTGGCTTGAAACTGAGCACACATGCATACACTAAACATTATATCGGGCCTAGATGCGGTAAGGTAAAGAAGCGACCCAATCATAGAACAGTAAAGCTTTTGGTCAACCGGTTTACCTCCCTCATCCAAGTTGAGATATCCATTGGTTGGCATTAGAGTCTTGATTGGCTTGCAGTCATCCATCTTGAACTTCTTGAGGATGTCCTTCGTGTACTTTTTTTGATGGATGTGTTGGGATACGAGGTAGGCTACACTAGCGCAAAACAAAATTTTCTACCGCTCGACGCACTACTGGTGCGGAAGATGTAGATTCGCGTCGATGCAGCAAAGTGAATCAGCGTAGTCGTACATAGTCGATCACGTCGACGTCCAGCAGCTCCTCAGTAGCTCGTCCACGTGCAGCAAGATGTCCTTCGTGCCGCGGCTCGTCGTCGGCTCGTCGTGGCTCGTCGGCGGCTCGTCCAAGTGCTGCAGGCGCAACACCTACAAGGTATCCACACGTGTAGGGAGGAAGCGTCGCAAGTCGGACTGCTAGATCTGCGAGTTGCAACAGGCGAAGGCGTGGGAGGCGCGGCAGATGTGTTTCGCCAAAAGGTGTGAACCCTAGGGCATCCCCACCCCTCTATTTATAGAGGTTCCTAACGGGCCTCTGGGTCCGAGGCCCATTAGTACTTCTAAACCTAATCCAACTCGGATCACATCCGAATTGGGCTTTCAGCCCCTTAAGTGTATGACCCTATGGGTTCGGATACGTATAGACATGGCCCGAGTACTCCTACTCGGCCCAATAGTCGGTAGCGGCCTCTAGCAAGACGTGCCAACTCCTATACGCACACGAAGATCATATCAGACGAACCATCACAACATAATATACATGCTATTCCCTTTGCCTCAAGATATTTGGTCTAGCTTCAAGCCGACCACTCTTTCTCGATCCTGTGATTCGGAATCCCTTTGTAGGTTAACTGTTAACCATACGTAGCATGGCCATGCATTTTCAGATCCGATCACTCGAGGGGCTCAGAGATATCACTCTCAATCAGAGAAGGGCAAATCCCATCTTGATTGACAATGTCTCATAGCATGCTTCTTGACAAACCCGAAAGCTACCTTTATAACTACCCTGTTACGGCGTAGCGTTTGATAGCCCCTAAGTAGGTCGATCCACATCTTGAATACATGCGACAATCTCAGGTCTAAGGACAAAGCGTATATGTTGTTTAAAGAGAGAACTACTTCTCATGTTGGGTCAGTCCTAGCACATGTCTCCACATGTGCCCACATTATTAGTTCAACATCTCCATGTCTATGACTTGTGAAACATAGTCATCAACTAATACATGTACTAGTCTGATATTCATGTGTATCCTCACATGAACTCCGACTAGGGACAACTTTAGAATAACCATACAAGTAAAGAGTTTCACACACAATTCACATAATTGCAAATCAATTCAAGTAGCCTTTAATGGAGATTCAAGGAACACAGTATAAATCATGGATACAAATGGAATATCATCATCTCTATGATTGCCTCTAGGGCATACCTCCAATAGTCTCCCACTTGCACTAGAGTCCATCTAGAAGGTACCTAATACCCATAGCTCTTACATGCGCATCATGCTTAGCCTGCGGGAGTGGTTTTTTCAACGGATCATAAATGTTCATATCCGTGTGTATTTTGCATATCTTGATCTCACCCCGGTTAACGAAGTCTCGAATGAGATGAAATCGCCGCATTACATGTTTGTTCTTCTGGTGGTTCCTTGGCTCCTTTGCTTGCGCAATTGCCCCATTGTTATCACAGTAGAGATTCAATTTGCTGGACGCATTCGGGAACACACCAAGCTCAATGAGGAAATTCCTTATCCAAACATCCTCCTTCGTGGCTTCCGAAGCCGCGATGTACTCGGCTTCTGTCATAGAATCGGCCACCGTCTCCTGCTTGGAACTCTTCCAACTAACAGCACCACCATTTAGCGTGAACACAAATCCTGATTATGACTTTGAATCATCTCTGTCGGTTTGGAAACTAGCATCGGTGTAACCTGTTACAACGAGCTCCTCCTCACCTCCATAGACAAGGAACATACCTTTAGTCCTTCTCAAGTACTTAAGAATGTTTTTCACCGCTGTCCAGTGACTCTCACCTGGATCAGACTGGTGTCTGCTTGTCATACTTAGCGCATATGAAACATCTGGGCGAGTACTTATCATTGCATACATGATAGATCCAATAGCCGAGGCATATGGCACTCTACTCATGCAATCCCTCTCATCAGCAGTCGAAGGACACTGAGTCTTGCTGAGATGTATGCCATGTGACATAGGCAAGAATCCTTTCTTTGCCTCTTCCATGCTGAACCGCTTCAACACTTTGTCAATGTAAGTATCTTGGCTTAATCATATAAGCCTTCTCGATCTATCTCTATAAATCTTAATGCCCAGAATATATGCCGCTTCCCCTAAGTCCTTCATCGAAAAACTATTTTTCAGTGAAGTGTTTACGGACTCAAGCATAGGAATATTATTTCCAATCAGCAATATGTCATCCACATATAAGCTTAGAAATACTACAGAGCTCCCACTAACCTTCTTGTAACCACAAGACTCTTCTTCGTTCTTGGTGAAGTCAAACCCTTTGACCACTTCATCAAAACGAATGTTCCAACTCCTAGATGCTTACTTCAATCCATAAATGGATCTTTGAAGCTTGCATACCTTTCCAGCATTTTTCGGATCGACAAAACCCTCAGGCTATATCATATACACGTCCTCAGCTAGGTTTCCATTCAGGAAAGCTATCTTGACATCCATCTGCCATATCTCATAATCGAAATATGCAGCTATAGCTAGAATAATCCGAATGGACTTAAATATCACTACGGGCGAGAAAGTCTCATCGTAGTCAACTCCTTGAACTTGTCGAAAACCTTTTGCGACAAGTCGTGCTTTATAGATGTGAACATTTCCATCCATGTCCTTTTTCTTCTTATAGATCCACTTGCACTCTATGGCTTTAACACCATCAGGCGGGTCAACCAAGTTCCAAACTTGATTGTCTCCCATGGACTCTATTTCGGATTGCATGGCACTCTGCCATTTTTCGGAGTCTGGGTCCATCATTGCTTCTGCATATGTCGCAGGCTCATCATTGTCCAACAATAATATTTCCCGCATTTTGCGGAGCCTTGCCGACCTTTGTGGTTGTGGTGGTGCTTCTCTTGCCATGGGTATCTCAACTTGTTCTGCTATATTAGCATCACTCATTGATTCTTGCCCGATCGGCTCATCTTGAACTTCTTCAAGATGCACTATCTTTCCACTCTTTTCTCCTTTGAGAAACTCTTTCTCTAGGAAAACCCTGTTCCGAGCGACAAACACTTTTCCCTCTGACCGGTTGTAGAAATAATATCCCAAAGTTTCCTTTGGATATCCCACGAAAATGCACTTATCCGACTTGGGTGTGATCTTGTCCGACTGAAGTCGCTTGACAAACACTTCACATCCCCAAATCTTTAGAAAAGACAAACTAGGAACCTTTCCAGTCCATATCTCATATGGTGTCTTAACTACGGATTTAGATGGTACCCTATTAAGTGTGAAAGCTGCTGTTTCTAGAGCGTATCCCCAAAATGACAACGGTAGGTCCGACTGGCTCATCATTGATCAAACCATGTCTAACAAAGTTCGATTACGTCGCTCGGATACACCGTTTCTCTGAGGTGTTCCAGGCGGCGTAAGTTGTGGAACAATTCCACAACTCTTTAGATGATTGCTAAACTCGTGGCTCAAATACTCGCCTCCACGATTAGATCGTAAGGCCTTAATTTTCTTGCCACACTGATTTTCAACTTCATTCTGAAATTCCTTGAACTTTTCAAAGGTTTCAGACTTGTGCCTCATCAAGTAGACATAGCCATATCTACTAAAATCATTATTGAAAGTTATGAAGTATTGGAATCCTCCTCTAGCCGTCATGCTCATTGGTCTGCATACATCACCATGTACGAGTTCCAACAAGTCTACTGCTCTCTCAGAAAATCCTGTGAAAGACGTCTTGGTCATCTTGCCTAGCAAGCAAGCCTCACATGTCTCGTATGATTCAAAATCAAACGAAGTTAGAATTCCATCAGAATGGAGCTTCTTCATGCGCTTTTCACTTATATGACCCAAACGACAATGCCACAAGTAGGTAGGACTCAAATCATTAGGCCGAGGCATTTTAGCACTTACGTTAAAGACAGGTGAACCATCAAGATTTAAAACAAATAATCCATTCACAATGGGTGCAAAAGCCATAAACATATCATTCTTAGAGATCACACAACCATTATTTTCACTCGCGAATGAATAACCATCCTTCATCAAGCATGAAGGAGACAAAATATTTCGACTTAAACTAGGAACGAAATAACAATTATTCAACTCCATAATAAATCCTGATGGGAGGTGGAGTTGCATCGTCCCGACGGTCAACGCAGCAACTCTTGCATTATTGCCCACGCGGAAATCAACTTCTCCTCTTTCCACGCTTCTACTTCTTATCATTCCCTACATCGAATTGCAAATATGAGCAACCGATCCGGTATCAAATACCCAAGAATTAATAATTGTATCAGCGAGAAAATTGTTGTCTATAACATTAACAACAAGTGTATCTGAGGTAGAAGTACTCTTACTTCCGCCATTCTTCAATGAAGCTAGGTACTGCTTGCAGTTTCTCTTCCAGTGACCCGGTTCGTGACAATAAAAGCACTCTTTATCTGGAGCAGGTCCAGCTTTAGCCTTGGGCACTGGGTTTGGCTTGGACACTCCAGCCTTACCCTTCTTCTTCCAAGAATTGCCCTTCTTCTTGAAGGTAGGCTTGTTCTGTACAGCCATCACATGGCTGGTACTAGCGCTTTTCTTAATGTCTACCTCTGCTGTCTTGAGCATACCACACATTTCATTCAGACCCTTCTCCGTCCCATGCATATGGTAGTTCGAGATGAAGTTCCCACAGCTAGGCGGAAGAGATGAAAGAATGAAGTCCGTGGTCAACTCTTTGCCCATTGGGAAGCCCAGCTTCTCCAATCGCTGAGTGTAACCAACCATCTTGATTACATGTGGTCCTACTGCTGCGCCTTCTGCTAGCTTGCACTCTAGAAAGGCTTTGGACACATTGAACCTTTCAGTCCTAGCCTGTGTCTGGAACATGTCCTTGAGCGCCACGATCATATCGTGTGCCTCATGATTTGTTTCGAACTGCATCTGCAGCTCGGGTTCCATGCAAGCAAGCATAAGGCAGCTTACCTCAAGATTAGCATCAAATGCCTTCTTGTAAGCAGCCTTAACGACAGCAGATGCATCATCATCAGGTACTGGTGGTAGTAGGGTGTCTAGAACATCTTCCTTTTTATCGGCCCTGAGAACAATTCTCAGGTTACGGATCCAATCCAAGTAGTTTGTTCCATTCAACTTGTCCTTCTCAAGGACCGAACGCAAAGCAAACGGTGTGGTGTTGCTAGGTGCCATTTAATCTACAACAAAAGTAATGCAAAATACACTAAGACAAATGTATCCATGATAGAGCAAATCACATTAAACTATATTAACAGAATCTACTCCCACTAAAATCAATATCCCTCTATTAATACTTAGTGATTCAGGATCCACAACTAACAAGTCTACTAGTGAGCTTTACCATCACCGCTAGCAAACAAGGTAGATCGGTAAGCAACTTTTGCTAATCATATCACATATGACTCCTGTTGTTGGGTGACATCTCCATGTCTCGACGCCCAACCTTTATGCCCCAAGGTCTAACTGTTAAGTTAACCTTGTTAAGCAAATCAACCCTTATGCGTGTAAGTGTCCGATACAAACCCATCTAGTCAAGGAAAACTAGTGGCACCCTAATTTCATAGACCCACCACTAATTGTACAAGACATGGGATGGTGCAAGTTTTATTTGGGAGGGCATACTAACTTAAACTTTGTGAGGGATCGTTCTACTTCTAACATCACAGCATGCATAAAGTAAAACATAAACAGAATAGCATTCACACAGTTGTGACACAGTATGACCCGTTTTCTTATGGTGATCTCCATCTCCATAGAACCTGTTCACCATGGTGATCTCCATCTCCATGTTCCATGTGCGCCATCCTCCTGGTGATGAGTCCTCCAAGAACTAGAACATGCTATTACACCTAATAGCTAGTAAAGAAGCTAGTAATGAAGATTACATAGTTGCTTGGATCATCACAGATTGGTGCCCAGACCATTAAATACATTAAGGTGACAACACATATGGCTCCTGCTGTGTTCCCGTACGCGCGACACGCAGGTCACGAATGATTTACACACATGCATCACATACACAAAGGGGTCATACTGATCACAAGATACATACATCCTGCAAAACAGAGTTAAGCGTCCTAATGTTCCAAACTTCGGAGGCCCAAAACTCCATCTTCCAAGCCGAATTTGGGAAATCTAATTTCGCCAAAAATGGCAAAGCGGTTGAATTTCATGTGTAACTTTTTCTGTAGATCAATTTTCATATAAAATTCGCCCCAATCCGAGATCGTACCGAAAAGTTACGGCTGATTTACCGAAGCATACGCACACGGCAAAAATCCCGACCCCGGTAGTAGATCCCATCTACTCTTGCACATCTCATGCGCGTGGCGTATGAGCCTAGATTTCGATTCGACCAATCACATTGATCTTCGCTCACTGCAACTGGAATTACATGTATCCCTTAACTCCAATGGCGGAAACCGACCGGTAGGAGTATGTCGTTACACTACCATTGCAGCAAGAACACGAAACCAAGACATAGATCAAACTGAAAACTCGCATATCTCCATATGCACATATCCCGAATCCAAAACAAAGCAGTTATGGCTTTGATACCACTGTTGGGATACGAGGTAGGCTACACTAGCGCAAAACAAAATTTTCTACCGCGTAAACCAGGAAAATTGCCGTATAAGGATCACAGGATTACCACTCGACGCCCTACTGGTGCGGAAGATGTAGATTCGCGTCGATGCAGTGAACTGGATCAGCGTAGTCGTACGTAGTCGATCACGTCGACGTCTAGCAGCTCATCCACGTGCAGCAAGATCTCCTTCGTGCCGCGGCTCGTCGGCGGCTCGTCGTGGCTCGTCGGCGGCTCGTCCAAGTGCTGCAGGCGCAACACCTCCAAGGTATCCACACGTGCAGGGAGGAAGCGTCGCAAGTCGGACTGCTAGATCCGCGAGTTGCAACAGGCGAAGGCGTGTGAGGCACAACAGATGTGTTTCGCCAAAAGGTGTGAACCCTAGGGCACCCCCACCCCTCTATTTATAGAGGTTCCTAACGGGCCTCTGGGTCTGAGGCCCATTAGTACTTCTAAACCTAATTCAACTCGGATCACATCCGAATTGGGCTTCCAGCCCCTTAAGTGTGTGACCCTATGGGTTCGGATACGTATAGACATGGCCCGAGTACTCCTACTCGGCCCAATAGTCGGTAGCGGCCTCTAGCAAGACGTGCCAACTCCTATACGCACACGAAGGTCATATCAGACGAACCATCACAACATAATATACATGGTATTCCCTTTGCCTCACGATATTTGGTCTAGCTTCAAGCCGATCGCTCTTTCTCGATCCTGTGATTCGGAATCCCTTTGTAGGTTAACTCTTAACCGTACGTAGCATGGCCATGCATTTTCGGATCTGATTGACCATGTCTCATAGAATGCTTCTTGATAAACCCGAAAGCTACCTTTATAACTACCCTGTTACAGCGTAGCGTTTGATAACCCCTAAGTAGGTCGATCCACATCTTGAATACATGCGACAATCTCAGGTCTAAGGACAAAGCGTATATGTTGTTTAAAGAGAGAACTACTTCTCGTGTTGGGTCAGTCCTAGCACATGTCTCCACATGTGCCCACATTATTAGTTCAACATCTCCATGTCTATGACTTGTGAAACATAGTCATCAACTAATACATGTGCTAGTCTAATATTCATGTGTGTCCTCACATGAACTCCGACTAGGGACAACTTTAGAATAACCATACAAGTAAAGAGTTTCACACACAATTCACATAATTGCAAATCAATTCAAGTAGCCTTTAATGGATATTCAAGGAACACAGTATAAATCATGGATACAAATGGAATATCATCATCTCTATGATTGCCTCTAGGGCATACCTCCAACAGGATGAATATCCCTTCCTCTAATTGCTTGATTTGAAACCCAAGGAAGAAGTAGCTCACCGATCATAAACATCTTGAACTCCCTAGCCATGAAATCTCCAAAATCCTTGCAAACTTTGAGGCTTGTAGAACCAAAGATTATATCATTAACATAAATTTGACAAATGAAAAGCTCATTGTTGATGATCTGGGTAAACATGGTGTTGGCCACTCTCCCAATCTTGAAGCCCTTGTTGAGGACGAAGTCATGAAGGCATTCATACCAAGCCCTTGGTGCTGGCTTGAGCCCGTACAAAGCCTTGTGCAACTTAAAGACATGGTTAGGATATCTAGGGTCCTCAAAACCGGGAGGTTGTTCCACATAAACCTCTTCATTGATGAAACCATTCAAGAAGTCACTCTTAACATCCATTTGAAATAACTTTATACTATTATAAGGCATAAGAAAGAAGGATATGAATGGCTTCAAGACTCGCCATAGGAGCAAAAGTTTCTCCATAATCCAACCTTCTACTTGAGAGAAGCTTTTAGCAACGAGCCTTGCCTGGTTCCTCACCACAACTCCATGTTCATCTTGTTTGTTGCGGAAGACCCACTTGGTGCCAATCACGTTCTTGTGCCGAGATGTTCTTTAAGAACCCAAACTTCATTCCGAGTGAAGTTGAGCTCTTCTTGCATCGCAATGATCCAATCTAGGTCCTCAAGAGCCTCATCCATGACTAAGTCAATGGGATGATTCTTAGACGTCCTTGTATGCTTCACAAGTGGTGTAGAGGTCGATGCTTGTGGAGGAACTTCGTGTTGAGGATCTTCTTGTGTGATGGGGACGTCTTATGAAGAAGGGGCTTCATCTTGTCTTGATGGAGTGGATGAAGTGTGTCTTGGAGGCTCATCATCGTCATCGGAGGATTCATCATGATGATCATGGGAAGTAGTAGGTACATCTTCATCTTTAGACTCGTCCTTGGATGATGCCTCTACTTACTTGTAGTAGTTGTTGGTGCTTCATCCTCCTCCTCCTTTGGCTTGATGTCATAATGGCCATCTTCTTCATTGCATCACAAAGTGATTCATTTCCTACATCATCACAAGCAAAACCATCTCCTTGGGAGCCATTAGATTCATCAAACTCCACGTCACGTGTTTCTTCAATCATGCGAGTAGCATTATTGAATACTCTATATGCCTTGGGCTTGATCAGCAACCAACAAAAATACTAACATCACAATGACTCTCAAACTTTCCTAGGTGCTTCCTTTTCTTGTAGATGAAACACTTACAACCGAAGACCCAGAAATAGGAGATGTTGGGCTTCCTCCCAATGAGTAGCTCATATGGTGTCTTCTTCAAGAGTTGGTGGAGATACACTCGATTTGACACGTGGCATGCGGTGTTGATGGCTTCGGCCCAAAACTTTTGAGAGATGCCATAGTCATCCTCGCAAGTGTAATCAAGGTCCTGTTCTTTCTCTCCACCACTCCATTTTGTTGAGGCATGTAGGTGCATGAAAATTCATGCTTGATGCCTTGATCATCACAATACTCTTCAACTTGAGTGTTCCTAAACTTGGTGTTGTTGTCACTTCGGATCTTCACAATGGTGAATTTAAACTCATTTTGAGCCCTCTTGGCGAATGTCTTGAAGATCCCGATGGTCTTGCTCTTGTCCTCTAAAAAGAAAGTCCAAGTATATCTAGAGTAATCATCAACAATAACAAGACAATAGAGATTACCACCAAGACTTTTGTAGGTGGTAGGTCTGAAGAGATCCATGTGAAGAAGCTCCAATGGTCTTGTGATGGACATGAAAGCCTTCATGGGATGACGACTTGCAACTTGCTTGCCGGCTTGACATGCTCGACATAACTTGTCCTTCTCAAACTTCACATCCTTCACACCAACTAGCATTCCATTCTTGAAAGCCTTCTTGAGGTTGCTCATACCAATATGTCCCATATGCTGATGCCAAAGCCAACCTAATGAAGTCTTGGTGAAGAGGCATGTCGTCAAGCTTGTTTCATGTGAGGCAAAATCTACAAGATAAATGTTACCATGCCAAAAAACTTTCAAGACAACTTCCTTGGTCTTCTTGTTAGAAATAAGCACATCAACATCACTAAATGTGCATGTTAGTCCAAGATCACCAAATTGAGCAATAGAGAGCAAGTTGTAGCTGCATGAATCCACAAACAAAACATTTGAGAGAGTAAGATCATTTGTGAGAGGTACTTCACCCAAACTGGAAACCTTCCCTTTACAGTTATCACCAAAAATGACTTGTTCATGATTGCCCACATCATCTTCTAGAGAGGTGAGAGCTACTTCACCCAAACTGGAAACCTTCCCTTTAGAGTTATCACCAAAAGTGACTTGTTCATGATTGCCCACATCATCTTCTAGAGAGGTGAACACCTTTACACAGCCGGTCATGTGTTGTGTACATCCACTATCAAGAACGCAATGACTTCCACCGGCTTTCTAGTTCACCTACACACAAGAGATCAAGCTTTAGGTTTAGGAACCCAAGCAAGTTTGGGTCCTTTGACATGAGTAACAAGAACTTTGGGAACCATAGATGCCTAGGTAGTTTGCCCTTCGCTTGAGTGCCAATGAATTTCGCCTTCACCTTGCAATTCCCATGCTTCATCAACAAAAAGTGGTTATTGTTGAACATAGATCTATAGTTAGGAGGCAAAGTAGGAGGGGGACTATTAGGAAGGGGGAACTCTCTTGTGTGATGACCGGTGATCTTGCAATGTTGACAATAGGACCCAATCTCCTTGACAAAGCACCCTTTAAGTTCCGGTGACTTGGAAAGGTTCTCCACGGGCTCTGGGAAGGAGCCAAGTCCTATTGTGCCAAACCTTCTTGCATTGTAGAAGAGAATCTCCTTGTGCAAGTACTCACCTCTAGCCATTTTTCTGACACAAGAGCCTAAGCTTTTCACTTCTTCTTCAAGTTCTTTCACCCTAGCATGGTTATTTTTGGAAGAAGCAATAGATTCATCTTTTAAGATAGGCTTAGGTGCTTTAATGTAGGTTTTGCTAGTTTGTAGCTCATGGACCGTACTATTAAGAGGGGTTTCGATGATAGTATCTTGATCATATGAAGCTAGCCATGAAAATGATGCACACTCAGTACTCTCTGGCACTTAGTAGCTTAAACAACTCATGGAAGAACTCAAGAAGCGAAGAAATTGTTGAAAAACTAAAAGGAGGTTGAATTGGATGAGTTATACAGATAAAGGGACCGCCGATTGAGCAAGCACATGCTTTGGGAAGTTCATGAGGACGAAAATGACCATCGATGAAGCCAAGACTCAAGACCCAAGATCAAGGTCAAGATTATTTGGCTCCAACAAATTCATACAAGATAATAATGAAATCATGAGCAAGAAGTTTCCATGACCAATAATCATGACCAAGATAATGGGAAGTTGAAAACTCAAGAATAGCACGCTCTCATATGTCAATTAAAGTACCTAAAGATTCTCAATTTCTTCTCAAGGGATTACTCAAGAAGCTTGACATGAAGTATGACAAGCCCATCAAGACAACAATTCGAACCAATGCATATCTTGATCTATATGAAGAATATGAGGCTTAGAGCAAAGGTAAATCGCTCCATGAACTTTCTTATTACCTTTGTGCATCTAGGCCTTAATATGCTAGTATGTTCATGCGTACATAAAACTTTGAGTCACACCATGAGTTTGTCTTTTGGTGAGAATTAGAGAATTATTTAGATATTTAGTTGATACCTTTTGTGATGGTGATGATATGAGTTTGTCTCATATTGAAATACTATCAAAGTAAGGTATGAGCTAAATATGCTAATTTCTCAAAGTCTTGACTTAAAGTTTTGCATTTTTGTTTGGTAGAATGAATGTGGGAGAAATCATATATGTTCATTCCTTTACCCCACTCTTCCTTTACTTGTCTACCTTAATGTCTTCCTTTTTGGCGGAAAGACCTTTTTGAAGATTGATGCCAAATGGGGAGAGATTTCAGGGATAGTGTAAGGGGGAGAGATTGTGATTTGTTAATTTAATGGGGGTAAGGGAGAAGCATATAAGATTTTTATACTTGTGTTACGTGTGCAAGGATAAACTTCAATTGGTATCTTTACTAAGGACCTCTCATGATAGAATGTGATGTTCATACCTTGAGTGGTATAATGTTGATCTCTAGTTCATTGGGTGAAATCACATGTGCATCACGGTTATCATGTTAACACCTCGCACCCTATGGATTCTAAGATATATTGGAGCTCACACAAGTTAACTTAAATATGTGCATTTGGCATTTGAAGCCAAAAGTTTGAAATGCATTCATTCCACGCATTTTGTGGTGCTCACTATATCAAAGGATTTAAAATATTATTTTTATCAATCATGTGTAAGCTTTAATTGTGTTGTCATCAATCACCAAAAAAGGGGAGATTGAAAAAGCATCTAGGCCCCTTGTGGGGTTTGGTGATTGAATCAAGTTGGTATAAGAATCATATTCAAGTATGAATCAAGTTCATTTATTGAAGAACTGGATTTCAAATGGGTATTCATTGTTGATGCAAAGAAAAGCTTAACTTGAGATGGCAAGATAGAGTGAAGAAGTCAAACAAGGACATAGCTATGAGGTACTAAGCAAGGGTGAAGGGCAAGTGGTGACTTGGGCCGACGAATCTTTGCAAGGGTGAAGAAGCTAGTACTTAGGAGAACTTTGAGGAACTAATCTAGCCATGAGGAGTTAAGGAATTCAAAGTATCAAATAATTGTTGAATCAAAATATTGAAGTGAATTGAGAATGTGAAGTTGATTTTTGACCATATATGATGATGAACCTCAAAGTCACTAGCTCAAGGAGGATAATGCTCAAGAAAGAGAAAAAGAAATACTTGAAACCCCCTCAAAGTATGATTTTAAAGAAAGGCGGCATGATAAAGATATTCAAGCTAAAGTGATTTATATTGTGTTTATTCTTTTATCTTGAGTATAGGTAACATCGTACTATCAAGAGGGATGCAACATGGATAGCTTCGCTTATGTCTCGGTGCTCAAACCTAACATTCCAAGTACTCACATGAAAGAAACACTTGTCTTAACACTTGCACCGGGTGGTATTGGAGCTTGTTTTCAGTTGGAATGGATGCTCCTTTGAATAAGCTTTCCATAGAGTCTAAGATCATCAAATTCGGAGCTCGGAGTGAAAAGTTATGGCTTTTTCTCTTTGGACTTGTGCTGTCTAGTGGACTTCCGGTCCGGAAATATCCGGAAGGTTCGAAATTTCCGGTGATTTTTTCGAAAATTTCTGGAAATTTGAACCTAACGACTAGTTTTGGGGTTCTGGAAGTTTTTGAAGGTCTTTTCGGAAGAATCCAAAGATTCCGGAAGTTTCCGAAATTTTTTCTAAAATATTCCGGAATCTGACAGCCCAACGGCTAGATTTTGGGGGATGGGTATTTATACCCATTCTCTTCTCCCTTTTGAGGTTGCTGGTTCCCCACATGAAAAATACATCTCCACAGCCTTTTGAGCCCTCCCATCTCTAGTATTGCTAGAGATTTGAGAAGAGAAGAGATTTGGGGTGAGGGATTGAAAGATTGAGTGAAAGTGAGCACATCCATCCTTGAGCACTCGAGTTCATAGCAAGTGATCTTTGTGGCATTTGTTACTCTTGGAGGACAAGCCTCCTAGATGGCTAGGTGTCGCCCGGTGAGCACCCAAGCTTGTGGTGTGCTGCGGGAAGTTTGTGAAGGCTTCGATTTCACCTCTGCAAGGGAAGAGATCAAGAAGTGAAGTAGGGAAAGGGTTGAATGCAACCCGGCTTCATTGGAAGCACCCAACGGAGACGTAGGATTCCTCGGTGAAAGAATCCGAACTTCGGTAAACAAATCCTTGTGTCTTTGTGCTTATCGTTCTTACTTTTATTCATATTCTTGCATAAGAACACACTTCTAGGATTTGACATTGATCTACTTTTCTAGCAAGTTTGAAGTTGTGCTATCTTGTGTTAAAGGCTAAGAATAACCTGTGCAACAACCTATATTCATCGATTGACTTTTCAGCAAGTTTATCTTGAGGTTGTAATTGTTTCTCTTTGGAAATCGGAAATATCTGGAGACTTCTCCGGAAATTTTAGAAGGTCTGGAAATTTCCAAAACAACCTGCGAAATTTCTAGAAGTTTATGATAAGGTTGTTCGAGGTGTAAACATTTTTCAAGTTCGACTATTCACGCCCCTAGTTGACATTGTAGATCCTTTCACACTCCTGTACGCCACCTGTACATATAGCAGAAATAAAAATTTTATTAAACCCCCGAGGCGTGGATGGATTGAGGAAATTGCATAAATTATGTATATGTATACCTTAATGGTGATGTTGCCAAATGGTCTATGCAACTCACATGAGGTGCGTTGCATGATGACATCCACAGGGTACCATTGGTCATCAACAAGTACTCTTGGCATCTGCTTATTAGGGACCTCTGTGAAAGCACAGCTGCTCCTAAGGCATTGAGATGGGGTGACGATGTTTGGATCCAGTAGTGCTCCAGATTGGGCCATCTTGGCAACTGCTAAGGCCACTCGACGATTGATTTCCTCCTGCATTCTTACTTCTTGTGAATGCACTTTGGCTTCTAACATGCACCGCCAGCTCTCCTCTTGTTGTTTCTTTCTTTGCTTGCAGCTTCTGTACGAGTCGATGTCCCCTCGAAAAGCGTACTTCCACGGAATGACTCCGTACCCTCGGCAACATCCTGAGTGCTCGGGATTCCTGAGGGCCAATGTGAGCTCATCATTCTCTCCATCCACCTTCAACCTCCCAACTTTAGCATCTTCAATATTCTTGATAAGCCTTTCGGCCTTCTGATGTATTGTTTTATTGAAGACCAGTGTCCCATCCTCTTGGCTTAGGTTGCCTCCATGAGTATAATACCAATTTTTCGATCGGTCAAGCCAGTCAAGGGTTGCTGGTACAATACCCCGATCAATCAGGTCTTGTTCCATCTTGCGCCATTTGGGAATTGCAGTGTTGTAACCACCTTGCCCTAGAAGATGATGGTACTCCTTCTTGCTAGTATTGGCAACATTGATGCAAACCTTACTCACACCGCCTTCGCTCATCTTGTATTCGACAAATGACTCCCAGTGGCCCCTTAACTTTGGCCACTCATCAAAATCTTGAGTTCAACCCTTCTTGATGAAGTAGGCATCCAGCATCTTCTTGAATGTCTAGAATTGGGTGGCCATCTTCTTTAGCATCCATGCTTTCACATCATTTTCAACATATCCTTTGGGAAATGTGAAGTGTTTTTTGACATCTACCCACAGCATATCCTTTTGTGTATCCGGGAGCGTGCATGGATCATTTCTTTAACCCTTCCATTCCCTAATGCTAATGGGCATGTTGTCCCTTACGAGTGCCCCGATCTGACTCACGTACTTTCTTGCCACGTGTTCGGGAGCAACCAGCTTGCCCTGTTCTGTGACTTCGGTGATGTGAAGCCTTCCCTCCATTATCTTTGTACGACCTCGGGGCTTATTTTGGTTCGTCGATCCAGAGGGCTAACAGTTCAAGATTCGTTAATTAGTACGTAGTAATAATGAATGTGAAATTATAGATGGGGTAAAATAATGGAAATGATATATACCTCGTCGGAACCTTCCCTCACGGCAAGGTTTTGCTCAAGCTCGAGCTTGGGCTCTTCATTGCCATAACCGGACATGTTGAGGAACATGTCCCCCTGGCTACCCTCTTCGTTGGTGTACGTTACGGGCAGGTTGGAGTCACTACCACCTGCCATCTCAACTACTTTAAACACACATGAAATCATAGATACATGTACGTATGTTAAGGTATATACATGAAATCATAGAACAACCATGAATAAAATCATAGATACATGTACGTTAAGGTATATATACAACACCTCTAACAAATGTCTTAAATGAAACTTACATGAAAACTTACAAGAAATTTAAATGAATGTCTTGAATGAAACTTACATGAAAACTTACAAGAAATTTACATGAATATTTTGAATGAAACTTACATGAATGTCTTCTTGGGGGTCCTCTTATTCATCTCTGATCTGATCCAAAACGGTTCATGGCATGAACCGTTTTGGATCAGATCAGAGATGAACAAGAGGAGACCCCATGAAGACCAAGGTTACGCTAGACAAGGCCCCATCGAGGTCTTCGCCAAGAAAAAATCTTGCCACGGGGAGGAAAGGCGATGACAAAGAGATGGAGAAGAACATTTGGTTTGTACTTCATGAGCTCCATCATTATTGTGTTGTTTCAACTATTTGGTTTGTACGGTGGTGTATCCTAATCCTTACTGTTCTAATCTCTTACGCCTACAATTTTTTTACTTTAATTTTATTGCAATGACTAAATATTAACAACACATTTACTTTATTTTTTTCTCATACCTAATATTGATCAAGTTTTTCTAACTAATACGAATTATATATAACAAGCTAGTTATCCATCAAATTCTAGCTCAAAAACATATATAAATAAAAATCCTCTCCATTCTCCCTCATTCTAAAAAACTCATTTTTCTCCCTCTCTAAAGCATAAAACAAATCATAATAACAATAAATGAAGGGATGATGAAATAGCTAACCTTCACAACACTTTGAATGAGCGAAATTCCCACGGAAATGAGGAAAAAAATTCGGGTAGCACCTCCCCTAGGGTTGAAGCATCGCCATGGAGAGGAGGCTGAATGTCTCTGGTGGAGTGGAGTGGCTTAGGTTGGAGGAGGAAGAAGAGCTCTCTGACTGGCGATTTTATAGGGAAGGAGATTTTGTCCCAGTACAACCGCTTTTGTCCCAGTTGGTGGTTTAGTCCTAGTTGGAAGCTCCAACCAAGACAAAAGCCTCACCCTTTTGTCCCGGTTGGAATTACCAACCGGGAGTAAACATTTTGTCTTGGTTGGAGCTTCCAACTAGGACTAAACCACCAACTGGGACAAAAGCGGTAAATTCCAACCGAGATAACAAGGTGAAGCTTTTGTCTCGGTTGGAATTTCCAACCGGGATAACAGGGGGGCGGCATCGCTGCGAAAGTTCTAGCTGTTACAACCGGGACTAATGGGGGGCTTTAGTCCCAGTTGGTAGACTAAAGCTCCCCTAGCGTTGGCCTTCGGTGGCATGCCACTTTTAGTCACGGGCAAAATATTAACCGGGACAAAAGCGGTGGATGGAAGGTCAATTCTCTACTAGTGAATTGAAGCCTTATGCACTAGCTACAGCTTTGGTTAAAGGATTGGATGAAGTTGATGTTTGCAATTTGTAGAAATTTTGTCCGAAATACGTCAGGTTTAGAGGGAGAGAAGGGCGTAGAAGTGACGACGCAACTGCTTGCCACCGTGCACAACTGCTAAATGTTGTCATTCCAAATGAGCACCAGTACGAACTGGTGAAGCACACGGACCGACAGCTGCTGTCACCGTCTCACCACTCAAGCTCAAAGTCTCAAGGCGTGGTAAAAAGGGAGAAAATCGTCCACGAGTTCACCGGTCTCCATCCTTTTCTCCACCATCAAAGATGTCTATTACCTTAAGAACTGTGGGATGTCCTCATGAAAATATTTAACTTATGATGAGAAATAATTTAATAAATCATTGCATCCCATGCCATGAATGTCAGTTATTTTTCTATTATTTTTGGTATCTTAGCATCATGAAAAAAACTCAAATAAATTTAAAAGGTATCCTAATACAGTGAGTTTAAATTTTAAAACTTTAAACACACATATGTGTTTCCAAGCAAATTGGGTTTGTCTCCATTTGTTCTATCATTAGAAAAGGTTCATGAATTTTGGAAGTGACTTGGAGGTCATTCTGCCCAACTCTAGAAAGGTTCATGAATTTTGGAAGTGATTTGGATGTCATCTTGCCCATCACTAGAAAAGGTTCATGAATTTTGGAAGTGATTTGGAGGTCGTCTTGCCTGACTTAACTAACAGAAGATGTGGAAATGTTAGATATGGAATGAAAGTCATTGCCATATAAGGGAGGGGAATTTTTTCAAGATAGAGGAAGGAGTTGAGTTATCTTCTAATGGAGATAGACACCTAGGTGCCCTCATGAAGGGCCCAAGAAAGGCAAAAAATAGAGCTCTCTAGATGCCATTGTAATTCGACTAGACCTCATGTATAGTAACCGACTAGGGGATTTGCCATGTAACCCTACCCCTTTGAATATATCAGGGAAGGTAGGGGTACTCCATGAGAGAAGCTCAAAGTATAGCCCAAAGAAAAATGGTATGCCTGTAGCCATCATCTCTAAAAACCCCGATGGGGAAAAATAATGATGAGACATATGGTTTAGGCTGATATTTATCCAAGATAATCTTATCAGAAAATCAGAGAAATATATAGATATATCAGGTACCTCCTAAAAAAACACAATGGGAAAAAAAGGAGAAGAGCCATGATATATTGTTGCTTCATTTGAACTCTTGTGAGTTAAACTCATAGTCTAGTTCAAAAGAACAACAGATATGTCATAAAGTACCATCCTCAAAAACCCTAGCGGGGCAAAATAGATGATATGACATAGATTGTGTGTTGATGTAGCTTCATTAAAAACTTTGAATAAGAAACCCAAGAAGGGAAAAACTCATACAAAGAAAAGAGCACAACATGGTGTACAAACAAGTTCTGGATCAAAGAGGAAACTCCTCCTGATACTTGCAAATCACTAAGTCATCTCATGCTAATCTCTTAAACATATTTAAAAATTTGGTTAAGGTAGATACTATGTAAATAATCTGTAGGATTATCACAATACTTAGTTTGCAAAATGTTTATTTCCTAATGATAGGGATAAAACACTTCTTAGGGCTAAATGTATAGTAACATTGTGCCTCACATAACTTAAATCCATCTAAACAACACAAAGTGATATTATATTCATAGATAATATGGTTAGTGATTAGTAGAACCACAACCACCACATAGCCTTATTATGTGGTTTATCATTCTGCAAAGCCACATGTAGTGTTGCTATAGAATGATTGGTGTAAGTGACCACTGATGTATATTGATAGACATCCATGAAAATGGCAGGTCCAACTTGATAGAGTCGGAGTGCCCGATCTTTTGGTGAGTGGAGATAAATTCGACTTGGTGGAAGTAGACCCTCACGATCCGACTACGACGAGCGAACCCGAAGCGCCAATGCAATCGCTGAACCAACTTCCTGTGGTTACCAACCTTGCTGGCGCAAGATCAGCCTGATCACGAAGATCAATTCCTGTCCGCAATCGAAGAACGAACAAGAAAGAGAGGCGAGCAATCTAAATATCACTCGAAGGTGGAGTTCTGAATCACACAAGGACAGCGCGTATTTGCGCGTGTTCAAGAGTAGCTAAAGCTAGATGTAAAACAAAACTCAAGTCGTAAACAAAAAGGACTCCGACTAAATAAAGGGGGCGCAGCCCCTGGAGTCCGGAGGGGTCACGCGCGCCCAACCCTAGGCGCCCCACCTGGGCTGCCCTGTTGGGCCATCTTCTTATTCCGATGGGCCTTCGTTCCTTAACACCATGATGAAGTTTAATTCTCTCGCACGGGCCCGAGTGATTGGCCCAACCGGATGATCAACTGTAGGCGCCTGAGGTGGAGGAGCAACTGGAGGCGCCTGAGGTGCTGCTGGTGTAGATGTACTCGTGGTGTCCTCATTACAACTTACAAGTACATGAAGCATGTCAGTGATCTGGCACTCTGGGGATCTTATATAAACAACCAAGATCAGTATATCCAATCATAACTAGATCATGAGTTCCATTAAAGAACATAACATGATCTCATGTGCTATTAGCTAGCAAATCATTGCAAAAACAATATTCGGCTAGATGCTCTTGCAAGATACATTAGCACATCTCACGGTATTATATGGATATGATTCTTTTATATTGAATTTGTTCAATATATTTTGGATATAGACAACTTTGTATCCAAGATTCTTGAGAGAAGAGATTTTGAATTGAAAATCTTAGAAGGAGATTTAGTTCAATTTGTATCCTTCATCTCAAACTCCATCAATAAGTAATGTATGTTTAGAAACATGCAGTAGGCACATACACTAAACATACAATTCTTCATGTATCCCTTCGAAAGGAGGGATTCACTAGGTCGACTGTACCACATTTGACCAGGATGATTTAAGACATGAAGTAACTTTCTAAGCATTACACAATATATGTTGCAAGTTTGTGTTTGGGGATTAGGTATTTGGATTCCTTTAGGACTCCACAAATATACCAAAATTCAGTGACTACATAGGTGTATGTTATCACTACATCTATCAACTGCATAGATAGATGATGTTACTGCCAATAAGTATAATATCGGAAATTTATGATTTGTATAGGAGAATAAATAGCATTGAAAATAATGCTTGGGTTTTGCGTAAAACCCTTGTTGCTACTAGCCTTGCTTCTCACCACCATACTGTTCTCAAAACAAATTTGTATCTACAGTAAAGATACCATGAAGCATTGGAAGTAGTCCAACTAGTTCTTTCAGGTGAGCAAGGCTATCTCTGCTTCATTGCATCATTCTACAAGATCCAGTTTGAGCACGGAGGTGCTCTACCATGGCCATGGTCTATTGGATCACTTGAATGCATATACAATGTGCTGAGAAGTAAGTGTCGACACATGTAGCCTTTAAAGAGCATAATTCTCCAGTTGATATGATGTCTATACCTTATGCACCCTTATGATTCATCATGACTTCCCAAAATGAGAATCAAGGGCTTTCAATATCTCGGCCTCAGTATTGTGCACCACTGAGCTAGGTTGTGAATGTCTTCTATTCACAGGATCATCAAAATCCTTTTGGTGTCTACCAATAGTAGGTTGGTTGCCAACGAAAGGTTGGTCTGCATTTACTATCTTAGAAGATCTAGCCTTCAGTTGTGTGCAAGCAGCTTAATCCCAATTTGAGACCATACTTCTCCCCCCTCTTATTTACAACGGTGGTTGTAACAGGGAGTTGGGTGGTTTTATATGGTACCACCACTCTTTCTAGCACTACATAGCATCAGTAAGATTCTATGACACCTCATAGTAAATGCATATGGTAGTTGATATGCAATTTATTGCAAATCATTGAACCAGAAGGGTTCAACTTTAGTACGGGATCCTGAGCCTGAAACGCTTAATGCATTCCAATAACTTTCCTAGCATACTTTTTGGTACTTGAAATCTCCCCCTAATACCTAGAAATTCTCATGATTAAAATATAGCCAGCATACGGGGCATAAATAGATCCTCACAAAGAGGTTCTAAATGATCGACGGAGAGTGAAATCTCACATAGATCTCTAGTTTCCTGTGTGCCCATAGATGTATGCCGTGGTAGTGAGATTGGGATGTTTTAGAAGAAAAACACAACCAATGTACATAAATGGGAAATAATTCATGGATTCCCATGTACTAAAAGCATAGAGGAATTGATAAATGCAGTTAATCACAAGTCAGGAGCATGTAAAACTACCTGACTCCAACAAAAGGTTGGAAATGGCAATTCACTAGTGATGGTCATGTCATGATCGTACTTGTCTGAATCATAGATTCATCATATCCATTGTGGATATAATCCTGAATACCTAGGTAATACAATTGTCATTGTAAGCACAAGAGTTAAATTTAGTAGTGTGGAGGCTAATGTGCTCAGAAATGGAGTCATTATTAATGCATGGTTTCGTGTTGTCAGTAGGACACACTAGAAGTCATCATATAAATGCATCATAAAACCATGTAATGCCTTACATGTGGATACAATCTTTGTATTGGATCACACTTGTTCTGTTGAAGAGTTCAAGGAACTTAAGACATTCAGATCTGATTTTAAGATAAGAGGGACGTAAAATCTAGTTCCCCTTGGTACTTGTAGAGTATTTATGCTATGGGAAAAATCATGACCAATGGAATTGCCTATAATTTTTCACTTCATCCCAATGATAGAATGGCCAAGTCGATCATACTAGGTGTGATATGCATGAAAGGCATGAAAGATTATATCAAATGCAACATGGTATATGGGAAGATGTATGTAGAATACAATCCAAGAGAAATGTTTCTCAGAAATACATATACCATATCCATTACTATCATCTTGTGTTTCCACATCATAGAAACTTTTATGGATATCTCTATAATATTGTAAGATGCAAGTCAAATCAGGATGTAGTGAAACATTCTAGATGACTTTAATACCATAGGGAGCATGATAGTGGACTATCATTACATCGCATGGAGCGATTGTCAAAATATTCCCTCCTCTTTTCAAAGGGATGTGAGAATATTTTATTTTCCTAGTTATAGAGGTTGTGGTTCAATTGGCCACAAGGCACATTTCTTCCTCAATTGGAATAATTCCCGTACAAGTCTACATAGGACAAGAATTTAATGAAATTCTTATCAAATATACAGAAACATAGTATTGAACATCCAATACGAAGGTATGCATTCCAATACATACGGGTTTGCACAACTCAAAAGTCATGAGTGTGTACTCCCCTAATTACAACCGAGTTTGTAGAACTCCAGTTATGAATAAGTTTGTTCAACTCAAATAGCATGAGTTTGAACATATTACAACATCATTAAATAGGACATCAATGACAATGAGATTACGTGAAATCTCAATGTGGATCATTGGAATAGTAATGAATGAGCATGTCATCCAACAAAGTGGGGACATCTTAGGAAAGAGAAGTGTTGTTACGTGATCTAATAGGAGCCACAAGTAAACAACCAACCACCGATGTTGTGTTAGATTGAAGATTGAAGGGTGCTTCATATCTTGACTCTGATAAGTACTTTGCATCCATTAGGAACTTATGGTACATGATTAGGTGCTTTGGCATTGACACTATATCAAAATGTATAGTGTAACCACATTTATGACAAGGAGTTGTCATTCAAATTGTCTTTCTCAATCTAGTGTGCATTGGACATTTGCCTCTTGTTATATTTGCATTTATCAGTCAGGTTCATAGATTAGCAGGAGTGTCAATCCATTGAACCACATGTTATTCTCAATACTATTCTAAACACTATGAACCTCAAGAGAGAGGCGTCACACAATTGGGCATTGATGATGATTCTTCAAAAGAAGTTCATCATACTATTCATCATGTGTTTTGAATGAATGCAGAATGATGCTGATAGTTTGCAAAATTTCAACTTCGAGCAAATGTTATGAACGGCAAGGTTGTAGTCTGTAATATTTTAAAAATATTATAGACTTACATAGTTCCACTCATAAGACAGTAGGTCTTATGAGTTCCTTTGCTATTCATTGTGTGCTTGTAGAGCAAGTCGCAAAGCACATAGACTCGTTTCCAATAGGTACTCATGTGTGAGATCCTTAGGGACATAGACCCTTAAAAGAGAGAGCATTTGACTTCTTCTAGATGTGAAGAGGTGTATCCCCATATTGGGTTCACTAATCACTTGTAGTAGTCCGTAGAATGCAAAAATGATCTTGATATCTAATCCACATGTAGGATAATCAGGCCTATCGGGCGAGTCCATCAAATGCTATTGAAATAATTATTCTGGTTAAGAACCATATTGGTGATGTTGTAATATTGATGCAAAATACGAAAACATTATATCTTATGTTGGAGAATTGGCAAGTATCAGGAAGGTGAACCCCATAATTGAGTTATTTTTGGAAAAGTTGGTGGACACAATGTAGATAGTCTCCATGTAGTGGGCAAGTATCTTGCTGCCCAAGAGACGAGGTACCGAAGCAGTTCCATTTGAGAACACCGCCGAGGCCCTGGTGAGGCGCGGTCGGGCGTGGGTCGCGGCCGCAGCCGCAGGGGCGCGGTCCGGCCAGCACCACTGCCGTAAAGGCCGATCTGGTGGCGCGTCTAGTGTGCGCCGCCGACCGCCATTGGCACATGCGTTCGGGTGCTGCCGTGATGCCGCCATCCGTCGCAGCAGCCACAGGGCCACAGGCAGGCGGGTGTTGCCAACGGCTCCACGGAAAAACAGACTGTGGCCTGCTGTCGTGCGCAGGGATGCAGGCAAGCAAAATCAAGTGCCATGACTGCCACATGGGCATGTTTGGGAAAGCAGCATCAGAACAAAACAAGATTTGCCAGGAAGCTTACCACTCGTGGCCTTCTTCAATCTTCTTCTCTTATCGATGGAGACAATGCAGTGAACAGCAACGAGAAGTTCAAGAACGGCATCCTCCAGAGATGGATGTTGATGCAGTTTCTTCAATCATGTGTGCTTGTCGTTCTTGATTCTTCCATCTTTGGGATTATTCTTCCATTTTTGGGATTCGACGGATGCACCACCGGCGATGAAGCAAAGAATTGTGGCAACCGCCTGTCACCGCTCACATTCTTGTCTCCTAGTCGTGCGTTCTCCCGCCGGGGCCAAGTTCATGCGAACTCGCTCATGGAGAGCAAAGTGGCTGATAACGTGTTTAGAATTGAGTGTTCGAATGTAAATGAGACATAATAATTGTATCGATCATGTATATGTACACATGGTGAATGGGTACCACGAAGGGATATGTAACCACCCCACCCTTTGAAATTAGATCACATGGTAAATGTTCTCTAGCAAATATCTCTCTGACATAATGTGAACATGTATGTGTATCTTTACAACTGCAATTTCTCACTCATATTCCGGCCTACCTTTGCCAGCCTCACTCCCCAGCTATACATGATGAGAAAGACGACCACCAGCGACACGGATCCAGGACCTTGATAGCTTGACGTTGACGCATTGACAAATTAACCGCATTGATTCAGACCCACCATTTTTTTTTCTCAGGAATTTGTGCGATCTATCAGTATGACAATTGGACCCATCCATTTTGCACTGTCCCAAAACATTTAACGCGCTACTCGCACAAAAATAAAAAATGACGCACCGCATTACACGGCCAAGAGTGTTCGCAAGCTTTCGCAGTCATCTGTACTGCAACCGCGTGCTCACATCCCACCAATCACTCTTACGCCATCAGCACCTACCATGGCCGCCGATGGCCGCCGTGAAGTCCCTCCTCCTCGTGCTCCTCGCCGTCGTCGCCATCCTTATTGGGCAGACGGTGAAGGTATGGTCGTCGCGCTCGCCGGCGAACTTCACCCCAGGGGGCCCCTACGATACGAACCTCCGCGGCATGCTCAAGGACCTGGTCACCCTCGCGGTCTCCTACGGAGGCTACAGCAACGACACGGCCGGCGACGTCCCCGACCAGCCCTACGGTCTCGCCATCTGCTACGCCGACGCTCCCCCGGCGGTGTGCCGGCTCTGCCTCGACATGGCGGTCGGGAACGTGACGCTCGCGTGCCCGCGCTCCGCCGGCGCCGCCATGATGTACAACAACAGCCTGCTCCGGTACGCGAACGCGAGCTTCCTGTCGCGCCCCGACATGGTGCAGAGGTTCTCCTTCTACAACAACCTGACCCGCGCCGTGGACGCCGCCATCTACGCTGCCGCGCTGGGGCGGCTCATGGACCGCCTGGCCCCCGCCGCCGCCGCGTCGCTGCGGTTCTTCGCGTACGGGCGCACGAACATCACTGGTGACAAGAGCCTGTACGGGTTCGCGCAGTGCGTGACGGACCTGTCGCCGGACGACTGCCGCCGCTGCCTCCAGCGCATCGCGGCGTCGTTGCCCATGTAAGGAACAGTTTCTGTTACCTACTGGTCACGTGTGCCTTCGTTTTTGGCCATTAGATAGCGTGATGATCCGGCGCCATTGCTGCATGGATGCAAGCAGATGGACGAGAGGAGGGCGCGCCTACTCACTGACCTGCTACACGCGTTTCGAGGTGGTACCGTTCTACACGCCGGCCAACACGCAGACCATCGTCGCCGTGGCGCCGACGCCACAGCCAGAGCCGTCGCCGGGCGCACCAACAGTGGAGACGAAGTTCCGAGGTGAGCTCATCTCCCAAGTTATTATTATTGTTGTTGTTAGGTAACGCAATGGTCCAGCTGATGAGTCTTTGGTGATGGTGACGCGGATCAAGTGATCAACAACCGCACAGATTGTTATAAAAAAAACAACCGCGCGGATCACTACGGGAAAGCATAAAGTCGCCGAGTGTAATAACTTCGCCGAGTGCTTTTTTTCGGGCACTCGGCGAAGAACCGTGTTGCCGAGTGTAACACCAAAAACACTCGGCAAAAATAAAACACTCGGCGAACAACCTGTTTGCCGAGTGTCCTCCAAAAAACACTCGGCAAACACCCAGGCGGCACTCGGCAAACTTTGACACTCGGCAAACTGACGCCCACGTGACTTCCCCGTGCCGATGGCGGCGCCCCTCCGTGACGGCCGTTAGTGTTTGCCGAGTGTCAATATAGGGCACTCGACAAAGGCACTAGTTTGCCGAGTGCCATGATGGGACACTCGGCAAACTATAGTCTTTGCCGAGTGTGCCCTTTGCCGAGTGTTACACTCGGCAAAGGCTTTGCCGAGTGTTTTCGTGCCTTTGCCGAGTGCCCCAGGCACTCGGCAAAAGTTCTGTCTCCCGTAGTGGATCGAATCTTTTTGTGCGTGTGTCTATGCTATGGTCAATTAATTCTGAGAACATAAACTATAGTCTTTGTCCACTCTGACAACGCTTCCATTATTTAGGGGTCCCGATTGTACCCACGGTTAATGAGGTCCCGTGTACCCAGCGGTGGTACAGTATTTTTTTAAAAAAAAATTCAAATCACTATTCATCTTCACTACAAGATTGTACATATTTCCCGACAGTTTTTGGCTAGTGGCCAACAGTGTTTGCATAGTTAGTATCCTTTTCTAATTGACCAACAGTGTTTCTTGTATAAATTTTCATCTTTCCCTTTTTGGCAATTGCAAACAATGTAATCCCCCACAAACTCATTATCCACAGCTTTTGCAGCTAGTGAACTAATTACACTATCACTGTTGGCCACTTACATAAAGACACAGATCACTAGTAGAGAACTCACCTTCCATGCGCTCCATTTTGTCCCGTTTTAAAGTTGATCCGGGACAAAAGGTTCACCAACCGGGACTAAAGCTTAGTCACTGGTGGGAGGCTCACCAACCGAGACCTTTTATCCCGGTTGCAAAGGCCAGTGGAAAAAAAAACCTTGAGAGGCCTTTTATCCTGATTTGAAACACCAGCCGGGATAAAAGACCCCCTTTTATCCCGGTTGGTATTAGAAACCGGGATAAAAGGGTCGAGAGCCTTTTATCCCGGTTGGTGTTTCAAACCGGGATAAAAGGGTCCCCAACAAGGTGGCTGAAAAAGAGGACTAAATCCCTCGAACCCTTTTATCCCGATTTGTAATACCAACCAGGATAAAAGGGGGTTAACCCTTTTATCCCGGTTGGTGTTTCTAACCGGGATAAAAGGGTCCCCCACGAGTTAATACAAAAGGATTGCATCCCCTATATAGTCAAATGTGCTGTGTAGATAGGATGGCAAGGAAGCTACGCGCGAGGCTGGAGGTTGTGGGTTCGAATCCCACGCCGCGCACACGCATATTTCGCGTGAAAAATTGTGTGACTTGTGACTTGCGACTCGCGTGTGGGAGGGCCCTCCCGGGATTTTTTTTTTTGCAACGTCTGGCATGGTGACCTGTTTTATCCCAGTTGGTATTACCAACCGGGATAAAAGGGGGTCTTTAGTCTCGGTTGAGTGACTCGGGACAAAAGACCCCCCTTTTGTCTCGGTTGGTTTATTCCGGATGGATTTTCGGAAAATCTGCATCCTTCCAATTGGAACTAATACCGAGTTCTCTACCAATGGTCGGGGAAAAGAGAAAGGCTTGTAGTGCTTTTGCTTGATCAGTATTAGGGATTAATCAGTCAAATGTCTAACTTAGGGTCTGCACAGAGATTTGTGCTTACCGTTGGGACTATTGTCTTTTCCCCCTAAATTTGTAGCAGTCTCCACATATGAGATTTAAGGTTTAGTGTTAGAGCATGTACAACAGTTTAGATGGCTGCTTTCTATAAGTTTTGTCACGTCACAAACATACAGTAAAATGGACAGTTCATACAATGGTTCGTCTATAAGTGGTTGGTAAACTATTTAATTCATTTATGTACCCACAAAACATGGTGATCAAACATGAACACGATCTTTGTATGTTATTTTGTTGCCTGTATGACAGAATGCATAGAGTTATGTATGGTTTGAGTGCTGTCCCGGGATTAGTGAGAAGGATGGCGGTGTTGCTAGCAAGTGGTGGGGAGCGTCTTACCGTCAGCTTGTTGGAGATGTCTTAGTGAAGCGGCCGACTCTGATATAGGGTGGGAATTGATCAAGACAGGGGAGTGGGGACGGCAAAGCTAATTCATAAACCTACGGAAGAAAGGCAAAGAGAGAAAATAGACCCTACATGGAGAACTGGGGTAGGTGGAAGAGAAATAATGGTAGGCCTCACTAGTACCCAAGAGGTAGTGAAGAGGATAGGAAAATAGCGTGATGCAGCAGCGCTATATAAATACAACATCATGCCTCACATTAATTAATTATTTTATTCCCTAGTGATCTCATGGTGAGATTAGTGAAGTGCATGGTGGTGCCTAAATGATTATGTGTTTATAAAATGTGAGTTGATTACGCCGATCCACTACAAGATAGAGTGAACCATTAAATCATCATTGGATGTCACATATATCTTGTATAAACATGAATACATGATTCACATAGTTAACAGGTTTGAGGATCTAATACGGATTGGATATAATGTACGACAAATTTAGGTTCCTAACTGTTAGGGTCCTAACAATTTTTTAAGTAGGGGGTTCATTATAGTGTAGCAGGAGAGTTGCCGATGAGAGCGAGATATATATACCTGCAACCCTAAACCTTCGCCACCACAAAAACGAACGTCCACAAAGTTCAAATATATTAATGGGCTCTATATGGTTAAATATTTAACACTGTGCAAACCTATTTAATTTTGCAGATGAGGCCAAGCTTAGAAAGTTTCGCTCAAGGATGGCACTGACGGGTATTTATTCATAATCTTGTGATGACTTATTAGCATATTCTATAAAACATGATGTAAACGCAATTTGTTTTTACATATTCTTGATGGAAGTAAACACAAGAAATTGAAATAAGCAAATAAATACTGTGGGTCATATGTGAGAGTAGTAGTTAGCGTATTGGAAATGTATAATAATGCACATATTAGTTTGCTAAGTTGACAGTTCCTTATAATGGTATGTTGTATTGCAGTTCTCTTGGTCATTGTTTGTGTCATTCTTGCTATCAAGATCCATAAGAGTGGAAATTTTCAATCAATCACTGGAGTGAAATCACATTGTTACCTTGCTTGGTTTTTTTTTTGGAGGGATCGAAACGAGCTCTTATTTATGAGTATATGCCTAATGGATCATTGGACAAGTTCATTTATGATGACAATTCAAAAGCAACTCTGGGATGGGACAAACTCTATGAAATAGCAATAGGTATCGCAAGAGGTTTAGAGTATTTGCACCGTGGCTGTAATACGCGCATAATACATTTTGACATTAAACCACATAATATCCTTCTTGCTGATGAATTTGTCCCCAAAATTGCTGATTTTGGTTTGGCTAAGTTATGCAATCCAAAGGAGAGTTACCTATCAATGGCAGGCATGCGAGGGACAGTTGGGTTCATTGTCCCTGAAGTTTTTGCAAGGAGATTTGGAGTAGTTTCTACTAAATCAGATGTCTACAGCTACGGAATGATGCTTCTTGAGATGGTGGGAGGAAGAAAGAATCTAAAAGCAAGAGCTGATAATTCCAGAGAGATGTATTATCCAGACATGATCTATAGTCATTTGGCTGAAGTAGGAAGCTTGCACTCATTTGATATGGCAGGTAAAACAGAAGAGATGGCAAGGAAGATGGTCTCGATTGATTTATGGTGTATACAAGTGTCTCCTATATCTCGCCCAACAATGAGCAGAAGAGATGGCAAGGAAGATGGCCTCGATTGATTTATGGTGTATACAAGTGTCTCCTATATCTCGCCCAACAATGAGCAGAAGAGATGGCAAGGAAGATGGCCTCGATTGATTTATGGTGTATACAAGTGTCTCCTATATCTCGCCCAACGATGAGCGAGGTTTTAGAGATGCTCGAGAAAACGCTGATCAACTTAAGATACCACCAAAGGAACACTTTTATTCAGCTATACAATATGTTTTTCTGCAACCTCATACGAAAATAGTCAAATAAGTAGTTTTAACTTAGCTCATTTTTTCCTTTTTAGAGCATTACTCACTTGCATTAGTTTTGTATATTATATGTTGGAGTATAAGTGAATTACCCACCTGTCCCCATTAGCTTAAGCTTTTGGGTTGAACTGGTTGGTGCATGCAACTCAATATGGTATTAGGACTAGAGGTCTCGAGTTCAAATCCACCTGGAGGGCGTGATTAAAAATAAAATAATTGCAGTCCACTCCAATTTCCACATATGCGGCCTAAGGGAGCTTGCACGTGAGGGGGAGTGTTGGAGTATAAGTGAATCGTCCATATTTTCCTATAAATTTAAGCTTTTGGGTTGAATGATTAGTGCATGTAACTCATTATAATGCATTACTTACCAGCAATAGTAAAAACTATGGATGCAAGGGTACCCAATGATACGTTCAATTAGTTGATTAATGGCATTCCATTCTAGACCATTGCTCCAACTAAATAAATTATATGAAATTCCAGTCTAGTTCTTTTGTCCAGTTTTATCATGTTTTTTGGTCGACCCAATGATCCATAATGGTTAGGACTTCCACCTAACTCAAAACAAAGGCTACATCATGCATTTTCATATTATTATTAATTTTGTTAAATATATATATTGAAGCTTTAGAAGAAGTCATAAACAAAGGTTGATTCAGTTTATTATCATAAGTATACTAGTACTTTTGTTCTCACATTTTTCATTCAAATTAATTTGCAATTAAATACATAACATGCAGGGAGAACTCACTTGAGGAGCCAACTTCAGCTCTGTAAAACAGAGGAAGCCATGATTATCCAATTCAAGCAAAGATCCCGACTATACTTAATTTAGATGTGCCCCCTTGTGATCCGCTTAGAGAATACCAAATTTCCTAAATCAGCAAGAACTGTAATGGAATGATTATTCAAAATATGTCAAAAAATATACATGCCATACTTATACAAAGGATAATCAAGAGAAAATTACTTATTTGATACGAGAAGATGTTGGAGTTCGTGTCCGGCGGTGTGACCGAGGTATACCCAGATGGTTGATTTGTTCCAGGGGCAACCACAACGCCATGAACTTGACGGTAACACAAAACATAGAGATTCATACCCTATATCTTGTTGGAGGATTGTATTGTGCCATGTACTCGGATGGTTGGTTGTGGTATTCGATCCATTTCTAGGGGTACCACTACAAGGATTTGACCCTTTTAGCACCACTTGTTTTCGCAACACCACACATTTGGTTGCAATATTTGGTTCTATGGCAACCAACGGCATAATTGGTAGCGATATATGGGCCTTATGGCCACAAAATTTGTGTGTTGCATTAGTTATAAGCTCTGTTGCAAGAGGGAGGTGCTAATGCTATAGTGGAAAAGGTGTTGCGAGTATGGGTTCCTATTGCCATGACTATTGTTGAGTTGTGATAATATTGATTTTGTGTTGCGATAGCTAGGTGTTGTTGCTACCATTGTAAAGTTGGTTGCAAGTAGCTGTGCATATGGCCACGGTGTAATTACATCGTCTCAATCTTGACCTACGTTGCAAAAGCTGTTGCTATATTGCATCCAAAAAAAGATTAGTTGCAAGTAGTTGTGAATATGGCCACGATGAAACTGTGTTGCTTTAATCTTGTCCTATGTTGCAAAAGATCTTATTATATTGCATCGAAAAAGTCATTCGTTGCATCCGTTGAGGTTCTATTGCCACTAGCATCGTATGTGGCTACATTTGAGTATATTTGGTTGCCAGAATATTTTGTATTGCCACTTGTTAACGCCAGATTTTGACACGTATGAAATCGGCGTCAAGAAGGGAAGGAATCAACTGATGCGGCGAAACACGGAGGTCACAATTGGGAATCGGCCGATTGGCGCTACAATTGAGGATCGGCCGATTGGTGCTGCAGTATTTCGGCGGATGGAGTTGGTGGAAATCGGCCGATTCAGAGGCTGGAGCAGTTGGGCCAATATGGGCCTGAAGTGGACTATGAAGATAAAAAGGAGATCGGCCCATGGGAGCGCGATGACCAACTCCGATACGAATTATGCTTCTAATATTCGTTTTCGTTTAAAATTAGAGATAGAGTCCTAGTCGGTTAAGAGATTGGTTGTAACAGGCTATAAATAGCTGCCTTCATAGATCTGTAATCATCATCAAATCAATACGACAACCTACTATTTCCTCGCACTTTACTTTCAAGCAGGCGACTTCGCCAATACTTTTCCCCTTTTCATGAGTTCGTACAGGTTGGCGGGGCTGCATCAATTTGATCTCCGGCCGATTCTGTAAGTTCCACTTATTGAGTAATATCTAAGCTTTAACTTTGGGTGCATCGTTGTCGTTTCGTTTAGATTTATTCACTAGTTATCGATATTCACTAGAATTCTAAGTTTTACCTGCTATTCTAGTTTTATCACCAATTATCCAGCTTGGAATTAGAACTTTCGGCTTTCTTATATCTTGTTGCTTAATCTACCACTTTTCGCATAGCCGATTAAGATCTGTTCCTAGTGTTGCTACTGTAGCGTTGTTTAGTTTACTCTAGCAATTTTCTTTACCAACGTTGCCTGGTGATCGGCTGTATTATAGCCGATTTCTTTATTACGGCAAATCGGCCGATTCGCTGATAAGCTCCCTCGAGATCGGAACCTTAGCCAATCGCAACCTCTGGGATCTGAACCGTCTCTTTCCTTGCCAATCAACAGGTCAGATTGGCTGGCACGCCGCGCGAACCGCACCAGGGCGATCACCTGAACAGGAGTTAAGCAGATTCTCCCGGGTCATGTGTCCGACGCTAGAGATTCAATCGACTGATTTTTAGCGCCAACACACTTTTGGCACGCTCGGTGGGACCAATACAACCACCACCATGTCGAAAGCTGCCGAAATCTTGGAAGACAACGTCATCGAGGTAATGGAAGCAGACCTCAAGGACGACCAGAAGGAAGAGTTGGAGAAGTAGATAGCATACTACCGGAAGACATGCTTACAATCCTTCAGTCGTGCCAGGAGCGGGGAAACTGTCAGGAAAGCTCCGTTTCCAACTCCCCGCCAGATCACAATCGCCGAGGACTCGAGCAAGATGTCCGAGATGGTTCAACAATCCGTCTACCAAGCTTTCATTGATCAATCCCCGGTGATTTCTAATATGGTATACAATGCCGTCATCAGCTCCTTGGCCAACGGTGTGTCCCAACCCCACCTATCACAGCCCCGGCCAGGAGTTCTCCAAGTATACCCTACTCGGCTCCTCAGCCGATCCAAGCTCAGACTGGAGGTTCCAGCGCCCCTTCATCGTCAATGCATCTGGGGCATAACGGCGCACCATATCTCCAGCCGCATGCACCGCCCCAATCCATTCAGTTATCCTCCGTGCAATTGTCTTCTCTGAATTCAGTTCCTTAGGGGGCACCATCGGCGACGGCCGTCCAAGATCAATCGGCCAGCCATGGAAGCTCTCCGATCCAGGCACCTTTCCAATCGGCCGTGCAGCCGATGATGCCACAGTATCAGCCAGTCGCGCCGGAGATGGGCAGGGGGGCAGAAACAACGGAAGCGCTTCGGGGCGCTGCGCTGATTGTACTATATGATGAAACGGCCAGTTCACTGAGACAACCGATGCTGACTACACAGCCGGCCGTGTCGCAACAGGCGCCGCACGCTTTCGTCCACCACCCGGTCATCCCGCCGCCGATCTACCAACACGTGCCGGTTCCCCAGCCGATAGTTCATCAACAAGCAGACTGGACGGCACGTATAGCAGAGGTGATTCAAGAGCAATTCGATTTAAAGCCGAAGGTGCAAACCTACACATACAGAACGCCATACCCGCCTACCTATGACTTACTGCCGTTTCCCCATCGGTACAAAGTTCCCGATTTCACCAAGTTTTCGGGGCTTGATGATACCTCAACTGTGGAACATGTAAACAGATTCATCATCCAATGTGGGGAGGCAGCTACACAAGATGCTCTACGAGTACGCCTCTTCTCGTCATCTCTGTCCGGGTCGGCCTTCCAATGGTTTACTACACTGCCACCCAACTCCATAATTACATGGGCTGACTTGGAGAAGCAATTCCACAAATACTTCTACGTGAGAGTACATGAGATGAAACTCTCAGACCTAACTAGCCTCAGATAGAGGAGAGATGAGCCGGTGTCCACATACGTACAGAGGTTCAAAGAAATCAGGAACAAATGCTACACCCTAGTTCTAACCGATGCACAATTGGCCAATATAGCCTTCCAGGGTCTCCTGCCCCATATCAAAGAGAAATATGCTTCATAGGAGTTCGAAAGCCTGAGCCAAATCGTACATCGATTGTCCGGCCAGGAAGTACGTCCCTTTGGTCCACGGAGGAACTTCCAGAAGAAGGTGGCGTACTTAGAAGGAGTTGAGTCTGAAGAAGAAACAGAAATCGGCCTGGCGAAGTGGGTCAAACGGAAGAAGCCGATATCCTGTCCGTTCGTGAAAAAGGAACCAGAGGCATTCGGTTTCGACACATCGAAGGCCGATAAAATCTTCGACCTCCTCCTCCAGGGAGGACAAATCAAGCTCTCACCATACCATACAATCCCGTTGGCCGAACAGCTAAAGGAGATGAAATATTGCAAGTGGCACAATGCCACCTCCCATGACATGAACGAATGCAAAATCTTTTGACAGCAAATACAATCGGCCATTGAGCAGGGCAGGCTCAAGTTTGAAGTCCCTACAAAGCCAGTAAAGCCGATGAAAATTGATCAGCATCCCTTCCCTACCAACATGGTTGATACAGGAAGGAACTCACTTCAGACCAAGGTGCTAACATCAGAATCGGCTAAAAAGAGCGGCGCCGTAGACCCCAGAAATCAAGCAGCGCCCGAGGACGTCAAGGGAAAACGACGGATGGAGGATGAGGGCGAGGGATCTGGAGAACCACGCAGGCCCATCACCTCCCAATTTCTACTCAACAAGTATCAACGCCATCAAGAAAGTTCAAGATTCCGGAAAGAGATGATGCGACGACATGAAGATCACCGGCGATGCCCGTTCTTCATCCACTGCTGGGAGAGTAACCTTAGGTTGTCGTCGGCCGATAATTGCCCTGAGTGCAACGGCCCGTATCGCAACAATTGGCCATTTAGAAGATCTCGCTCCAGAGATGGAAGGCTAGAGCCGATCAGCAGAAACTAGCGCGAACAAGAGGACCGGCGCCCTTCAGTGCGTGATTGGCTGGGGGGCAGAAGTGACTGATATGATCGGTCGGAAGATAGGCGTGAGCGAAACGATAGGCCGGGGGGCAGATTCGATCGGCGCGACCAAGCAAAGGGCAGGGCCAGTCAGCACAACCGACCAGAAGACAGAGTCAGCACTCACGATCGGCTGGAGGAGATGGCCGATGCTCAGGTATCAGACGAGAACCCCTTGGGACAAGAACCAGAATGGAAACGCGCCAAACCATCGGCTAAACCGGTAAACCCCAGGTGGTGTCCTGACGGATTGACTAAATCTCAAAAACGAAGAATCCAGCGTCTCCACCAATGGCAACAACAGGAAGATGAAGCGTCCCCACATAAGTAGAGACTAAATGTGATCCAAATTATCAGTCCCAGGAGGCTGATAACACATTTATTCAACAGATAGTTCAGAAACCGTACAACTCCCGAAGGAGCGGGCGGGCAAGCCACACCCAAAGCAAGACTAAAGCGATAACCACACAAATCCAAGTTGCAGTCCAGTCGGACTCCGGGCTGCAATCGGAGCTAAGCGTCAGCGGAAGCATCCTGCGAAAGGGCCAACACCACAGGCAGCGTTGGGTGCAGACGCAACCTCCTACTCGAAGTCCTCGGCGACGAAGTCCGGATCCTCCTCTGAAGTAACAACACAAGGGTGAGTACAAAAGTACTCAGCAAGTCCAACCCCATCCACGGAGGGGGAATACAACAGAGTATGCACAAGAATAATCAAGGAATGAGCTATGGTTTATTTGCAGTAAAGCTAGATTTTAAACACATGCAGGGTTCCATTTCAAGGAAGTTTCATAAAAACATTTTAGTAAACAATATATCAAGTGGGGTTGATCCTACACAAAGGATCCAAGTTTTACCGCTACCGGACTCCCCGTCCGCCGTAGCGCACGGCACACCTGCCGGACACTTCCAAAATTCCACGCACCCACACACGCAGTAGAATACCAGTCATCCCCAAAAGCTAGTTGTGTGACCGAGCCGTAACTCGTCCAATGCCGTGGACACGGCTACCCGGATAGGTTTTAACTCTGCAGAGGTTGTACACTTTTCCCACAAGTAGGGTACCGTATTGCGAACACCTTAGTGTCGGTACGGATCCTAACAAAGCCATTACCCACCTTAGCCAACACTGTCTAGTCAACGCGAGAGCGCTCAAGGGGTTAACAACCCATCCACGGGGCCGTAACTGGGACCTAAGTCACCAAGAGCTTAGTCCTTTTCCAAGGCCTCCCGTTGCTCACCAGCACACCTGAAGCCTAGCAGTTTAGCCAGTGGGATTTATGCTAAGCCGTTGCCCATACAACGGTCGAGTGGTTGTACGATGAGGGAATTAGGCAGGATGACACATCAACTCGGTCCTTAGTCATGACAAGATGGATATCTCCCACACTGCTCAACCACTAAGGTACGAGCCTAACAATCCGGAGTTCCACACAAGAAACACCCATCCATCTCATCCACCACCTCACTTAACACCCGAAAACCCAACGCCTCAGTTAAACATACTCACACATTTATTTTCCGAGTAAACAGGTGCAGTCATGTTTGAATTTGGATAATGAGTTCCTAAGCATTCTAGCAGTATTTATCATCTAAACAGAGCAACTCATATTTAGAGATAAATATGGGACAACAAGGAATAGTCATAGCAATCAAGGGGTGGCTATCCAACCATGTCTTGCGATAAAACAATATGCATTTTATAAAACAGGCCGATAGGTTGTGTCTGAAAAACTGGGTATTAAAATATGCATCAAAGGGTGAGATTGGACTTGCCGTTCTCAAAGCCTTCCGGGAGCTCCTGCTCGCGGTACTGGTCCTCGGGCTCGGGCTCGCGGTCGAACTCCTCCTCGCGCTCCTCCTCGGGTAATCCGCGATCTACGGCACACACAAACGAGCACACAATAAATAAAAAGGAAAAAGGGTTTTACCCGATGAGCTCCGAACAGGAAACATGAACGGAAAATAGGTAGGAAGGGTATTTTCGTGGGATTTTGATATGCCTCGGCGGAAATATATGGGAGAAGGCCGTGGTCGAGTTTGGGGGTAATCGGAGGAGGTTTGGCGCATGAAATGACGGGTTAAAGGAGTATTAGGGGCTTTAAAATGGGGTTTAGGACTGAACCGCGAGAGTAAGGGCCTATTTGTAATTATTTTTGGAATGGTGGAAGGGCCTATTCGCGAATAAGGGAAACTAGTGGGCTGGACCGCGAGGAGAGGGATTTACCCCTTCTTCTTCCTAGAGACAACCAGAAACTTGAGGGGATCAATGGTCGTCGGCGTTCTGGTGGTGGGAGTGAGGAAGGCAAGGTGCTCGTGGTGAGGGTGTGGAGGTGGAGGCTCGGCTCCCTCCTTTTATAGGCGGCGCGCGGGCGGGCGAGGGCCGAGGTAATGATGGCGGCCGGACTTTTGACCGGTGGCGTGCCGGAGTGGTGGAGCTCGTGGATGGCGTGGCGGCGTGGTCGACGAGGCCACAGGGGCGGCGACCGGTGACCGGCGACACGACGCGACGCACCGAGCCAAGCGCTAAACGCCAAGGCGCGAGCGGGCGCGGTACGGACGACGTGACGCGGTGCGGGCGCGGCGGCGGCGCGACGGCGCGGCGGGCGCGGGGCGGCGGCGCAGCGGCGCGGGCGCGCGCGGCGCGGCGCGGCGCGGCGCGGGCGCGGGCGCGCGTCCCGGCGCGGCGCTGCCCAGCGCGCGTGCGCGCCTCGGCGCGCGTGCCGCGTGGGGAGGGGCGCCCGGCGCCTGGCGCAAGTGGGGGAGCTGCCAGGGGAGTAAAAGAAGAGAGAGAAGAAAGGAAAAAGAAAGGGGAGGAAGAAGGAGAAGGAAAAAGGAGAAGGAAAAGAGGGAGGAAGAAAAAGAAAGAAGGAAGAGAAAGAGAGGGAAGGGAGGGGAAAAAGATAGCGGAAATTTCGGGATTCGCCTGCGCGCGGTGACGGATTGACGGGCACGCGGCGAAAATTACGGGGAGTGGAAAAAAATGGAGAATTTGACGGGTCGGGGCCAGGACGGCGGGTTCGACGGAAGGGAAAGGATTTGACGGAGCTCGGCGGTCAGAAAAATTTTGGAAAGTGTTTTTAACGGGTGATTTAACCGGGTGTATTTTGCGGGCGTTACAAACCTACCCCACTTAAATTGAATCTCGTCCTCGAGATTCGGCTGAGTCCTGAACAGATGGGGGAATTCCTTCTTCAACGCATCCTCGCGTTCCCAAGTGGCTTCGTCCTCACCGTGCCTACTCCACTGAACTCTGCAAATCCGTACTGCTGAATTCCTTGTCCTTCTGGTGACTGTGTCCAGAATCTTGACGGGTACCTCCTGATATCGCAGATCTCTCTGCAAATCTACGGTTTCCACCGGTATTTGCTCTTCTGGTACCCTCAGGCATTTTCTCAGCTGGGATACATGGAACACCGGGTGGATATCCGACATTTCTTCGGGCAACTGGATACGGTAGGCTACTGCTCCAATTCTCTTTAGCACCTTGTATGGTCCGATATACCGAGGGGCCAGCTTCCCTTGCACTTGGAACCTCCGGGTACCTCGGATCGGAGAGACCTTAAGGTACACGAAGTCCCCTTCACTGAAACTCAACTCTCGTCTCCTCTTATCCGAGTAGCTCTTTTGTCTAGACTGTGCTGCTTTCAACTTCTCTCGTATTTCAGCTACTCGCTCTTCTGCTTCCTTAATAAAGGCAGGTCCCAGCAGGGTGCGCTCCCCCACTTCTGACCACATCAACGGGGTCCTGCACTTTCTTCCATAGAGAGCCTCAAACGGTGACATGCCTAAGCTGGCTTGGTAACTGTTGTTGTATGAGAACTCTGCATATGGTAGACTCTGCTCCCAATCCTTGCCATAAGTAAGGACACATGCCCTCAACATGTCTTCCATGATCTGATTTACTCTCTCTGTTTGACCATCGGTCTGGGGGTGGTAGGCTGAACTAAAGTCCAGTTTGGTGCCCATAGCCTTATGGAGACTCTTCCAGAATCTAGAGGTGAATTGGGTCCCTCTATCCGAAACAATTCTGCTAGGTACACCATGCAACTTCACTATGTTGTCCACATAGAGCCGAGCTAGCTTCTCTCCCCCATATGTGGTCCGTACGGGCAAGTAGTGGGCAACCTTAGTGAGTCGGTCCACTATCACCCATATGGAGTCATTCCCTTTCTGAGTCCTGGGCAATCCCACTACAAAATCCATGCCAATCTCGTCCCATTTCCAAACTGGGATGGGCAGCGGTTGCAGTAACCCAGCTGGCTTCTGATGTTCGGCCTTAACTCTTTGGCAAATATCGCAGTGAGCGACGAACTGGGCTATGTCCGCTTTCATCCCGTTCCACCAGTACTTCTGTTTTAAGTCCATGTACATCTTGGTGGATCCCAGGTGGATGGAATATGCTGAGTTATGGGCCTCATCCATGATGGTTTGCCGGAATTCACCTTCCTTGGGTACACAAATCCTATCCTTGTACCACAAGGTTCCCTTTTCATCCACTCTGAAATCTGGGGCTTTGTTTTCCCCGGTTTGCCTGCGAATCCTCACCAGGTCCGGGTCCGAGCCTTGGGCCTCTCGGATTCTTTCTTCTAGGGTGGGCTGAACACTTAGCTTGCGGCTGGTATTCTGAGGGATGATATGTACATTTAATCGGGCCATTTCCTCTTGTAAGTGGGGGTCCTTGGGTCCGATCTGCCCATGGGGTTTCTTGCTTAATGCATCCGCTACCACATTGGCCTTACCGGGGTGGTAGTGAATTTCCAGATTATAGTCCTTGACCAATTCTAACCATCTTCTTTGCCTTAGATTCAGATCTGGTTGGGTGAAGATGTATTTTAGGCTCTTGTGGTCAGTGTAAATCTCACACTTATTCCCGATCAAGTAATGTCTCCAGATCTTGAGGGCATGCACTACGGCTGCAAATTCCAAGTCATGGGTGGGGTAATTTTGTTCATGGGGCTTAAGTTGACGGGAGGCATAAGCCACTACCTTTCCATTCTGCATCAGGACACACCCTAACCCTTGGCGAGAAGCGTCACAATAAATGACAAAGTCCCGCTGGATATCCGGTAGGGTTAACACTGGGGCGGTTGTTAATCTTCTCTTCAGTTCCTGAAAACTCCTCTCACATGCCTCGGTCCAATTGAATTTCTTATCCTTCCTGAGTAGCTCTGTCATAGGTCGGGCTATCTTGGAGAATCCCTCAATGAACCTCCGATAATATCCAGCTAAACCAAGAAAACTCCTGATTTCGCTAACATTGGTGGGTTGCTGCCAGTTGGAGACGGCTTCCACCTTCTCGGGGTCGACTGCTACTCCTTCTGCAGTCAAGATGTGTCCAAGAAATGCCACCTTCTCTAGCCAAAATTCACATTTACTGAATTTAGCATAAAGTCGGTGGGCTCTCAATCTCTCCAGCACTACCCGCAGATGTTGCTCATGCTCTTGGACACTCTTGGAGTAAATAAGTATGTCGTCGATAAAGACCACGACAAACTTGTCTAACTCTTCCATAAACACCTTGTTCATGAGATTCATGAAATAAGCAGGGGCATTAGTCAGTCCAAAAGACATCACTGTGAATTCAAACTGGCCATACCGGGTAACAAAAGCTGTCTTCGGGATATCACTTTCCTTAATCTTGAGCTGGTGGTACCCTGATCTCAAATCTATTTTGGAGAAATACTTGGCTCCCTTTAACTAGTCAAATAGGTCATCTATTCTGGGAAGGGGGTATTTATTCTTGATAGTGACCTCATTTAGTGCGCGATAATCCACGCACATCCTCATGCTTCCATCTTTCTTCCTGACAAAGAGCACTGGGGCTCCCCACGGGGATGAGCTGGGTCTGATAAAGCCACTCTGCTGTAGTTCACCTAGCTGTTTCTTCAGCTCTGCTAACTCAGATGCTGCCATTCTATAGGGCCTCTTGGCTATAGGGGAGGTTCCAGGGATAAGGTCGATCACAAACTCTATATCCCTATCCGGGGGCATTCCAGGTAGTTCCTCAGGAAAAACATCCGGGTACTCACTCACTACCGGAACTCCTTCTATGGCTTTGGCTTCCATGTTAAAAACCATTGGGTCAGGCCCACTTCTCCGGGTGTGGCAGGTTACTTGTACGCCATCCTGATTAATTAGGTGCACTACCTTATCAGCACATCCTATGTGTCCATCATGCAGGCTTAACCAATCCATACCAAGGATCACATCTATTCCTTTAGACTTAAGTACTACTAGATCTGCTAGGAATTCTACCCCACTTAAATTGATCCTTACCCGGGAACAACCTAGTCGACACTGGATGTCGGCTCCAGGCGTCCGGGTTATTAGGGGTACCTTTAGTAGTACTGTAGGTATGTGGTGCTTATCCACAAAGCTTGATGATATAAATGAATGGGATGCTCCAGAATCGAAGAGTACTGTTGCCAATACTGAGCTGACTAGAAACTCACCGAGTACAACGCCCTGAGCTTCCTGAGCCTCTTGCGCGCTGATGTGGTTGACGCGGGCTCGTCCAAACGACTGCTGGGGCTGCCTCATCTGCTGGCTGTTGTTGTTGTTGTTGTTGTTGCCGGGGTTGTTGCTGCGGACGGGAACACGGTTGGCTCCTGACACTGCTGCCCTTGGCCCAGTCACTGCATTGGAGAAGGCTGATGCAGCTGGCTTGTTGGCGTACGGGCAGTTGGCAATGAAGTGCCCTGGCTCACGGCAGTTGAAGCATGCCCTGCCGTTGTTGGTGACCTGACTGGCGCTGTTCTGTGGGGCCTTGACAGGGTTCTGGCTTCTGAATGGGGCATTGGTCTGATGAGAACTGGAGGCTTGAGACTGGGTCCTGTACTGCATGGGAGCTTGGGACCTGGGCGTGGGGTAACCAAAGCTTCTTGGTTTCTGGAACCTGTCCTGCTGGTGGGTCTTGCTGTCCAGGAACCGGCGCTTGTTGTCTCTCCTTTCATCTGCCTTGGCCCTCTCAGTCAGAATGGCCATGTTCATCAGGGTGTTGAAGTCAGGGTAAATCTGAGGGGTAAGCAGGGTCCTCAGTTCTGCGTTCAAGCCCTTCTTGAACATGTCTTGCTTCTTCTCATCCTTGTCTACCTCCTCTGGAGCATAGCGGGCCAACTCCATGAACTGATAGGTGTACTCCTCCACAGACTTGTTCCCTGACGCAGTTCACGGAATTCATCCGCCTTGCGCTTCATGGTAGCTGCAGGGATGTGATAGCGGCGGAACTCTGTCACAAACTCATCCCAGGTGATAGTGGAGGCATCCTGGGCGGCCGTGCAGTAGTTCTCCCACCAAGATAAAGCAGTCCCAGTGAGCTGGTGTGCAGCCAGGAGAACTTTGTCCCTGCTCTCACAGCCGAATGGCTCTAGCTTCCTCTTAATGACCCGCAGCCAGTCATCTGCGTCCAGGGGGTTGATGGACCCGCCAAACGTGGGTGGCTTGGTGCGGAGGAAGTCTGTCAGCTTCTCATTCATACCCTGTCCGCGGGGCCTCTGGCGAGTGATGGCATTGGCCAAGGCTTCCAGCAGAAGGGTCTGGTTGTTCATGACTTGTACCAGGTCAATGACCGGTGGGGGCGGTGGCTCCTGTGCTCCCACTTGACTCTCTCCCCTGCCCTCGGGCTGATTCACCTCCTGCTCCTCATGGTGCACTATTGGTGGCGGTCCCTGCCTTTCCTGTTGTCTTTCTGCACTGGGAGTGGCACGTGCTTGACTCGGGGAGGTCCTGGTGGCACGCTTGGGAGGCATCTGCAGATCGAGCGAACTTTCATGAGACTTGGATTTGGGTATTAAGGTGATGTTTAGTTAATTATTTCGAATTTTCGAAGAGACAGAATCCACCTCCTGTCGACAAACACGCAGACTAACAAACAACAAGCACAAATGATTTTATTATTTTGCCGGGGCGGTTACAACACTTGGGGTAGGGCCAAAACACGTGCTACACGACCGGTACAACAACACAACTAGGGGGGGGTACAACTCTAGACTCGGGACAGCTTCAGGAGTACAACTTGGACCACGGACCATGACGACTCCACTCCCTCGGGCAAACTCTGGGCTGGGCACTCTACTCGTGGGACGAATCTGCACACTGCGCGGAGTGGTCTTCTGGCGGAATCAGGAGGGCCAGCACCTCATCCCTCAGGGTCCCACCCGCGGGAGGGAGCTCATTGGCCACCTCAGAGTCCCTTTCCGAAGGCGGTGGTGCTGGTGTGGCATCGGGGCTCTTCCGCTTCCCGGACCCCTGGGCAACAGGAACTCCATCCAATACTGGGGCCTCGTCGTCCTCCACGATCCGCATCTTCCTCCGTGTGCGATCCGAGCGATGGGCTTCCTTCAGGGCCTGCGCGTGCCTGTCCTCAGCCTCTTTGAGGGCCTCGATGGCGAGGGCCTCATTGCTTTGGGCGGCCGCGGCTCGGGCCTCATTGCTTTGGGCGGCCGCGGCTCGGGCCTCAGCTGCTGCCAATCTCACCTGGAGCCTCCTCACCATTATCTCGGCGTCCTCGGCTCTGCGGATCTGCTGCTTCAAATGAGCGGCCTGCTCATCGCAGAGTTCATCCAAAGTGAGGAGGTAGGCAGCCATATGGAGCACGGTTGGGTCATCCTCGCGCTGCCCACGTCCTTCCAAAGTCCTCACCCGGGCCAGCCAAACCGGGCGGTTCTTCTTGACAGGCGGGTAGAACCTCATCGGTGTGCGTCCGATGTGCCGCTCATAGATCTGGCACAGGTAGCGCAGGGCTTTCCGAGCTGCCGCCTGGTAAGTGTCTTTCCGCCGGAAACCAGTGGCAGACACATTCCAAGGCTGAATGTCGGGGAAGCGGCTGCTCCTGCTCACAAAGATGGTCATCTCGCACCGGAGAGTCCCGCGGTCCTCATACTCCCTGCTGGAGTATTCCGGGCGCTCGTAAATTCCGAGGCGGTCCATGCAGGCGAACAGCAACCTGGGAAAACCGGGCTCCTCCAGGCAGTGGCTGTTGGTCCATCCTTCTTCGGCCATCTGGAAAGAATCGGGGTGTAAATCAGTTTTGCAATTGAGCAGGGGTAGCAAGAAATTTTGCAAATCATTTAATTTAGTCAAAAAGGCTTTTCCGGTCCTAATGGTTACGTCCTACGGCCAACGACGGCTCTGATACCACCTGAAGCGTCCCCACATAAGTAGAGACTAAATGTGATCCAAATTATCAGTCCCAGGAGGCTGATAACACATTTATTCAACAGATAGTTCAGAAACCGTACAACTCCCGAAGGAGCGGGCGGGCAAGCCACACCCAAAGCAAGACTAAAGCGATAACCACACAAATCCAAGTTGCAGTCCAGTCGGACTCCGGGCTGCAATCGGAGCTAAGCGTCAGCGGAAGCATCCTGCGAAAGGGCCAACACCACAGGCAGCGTTGGGTGCAGACGCAACCTCCTACTCGAAGTCCTCGGCGACGAAGTCCGGATCCTCCTCTGAAGTAACAACACAAGGGTGAGTACAAAAGTACTCAGCAAGTCCAACCCCATCCACGGAGGGGGAATACAACAGAGTATGCACAAGAATAATCAAGGAATGAGCTATGGTTTATTTGCAGTAAAGCTAGATTTTAAACACATGCAGGGTTCCATTTCAAGGAAGTTTCATAAAAACATTTTAGTAAACAATATATCAAGTGGGGTTGATCCTACACAAAGGATCCAAGTTTTACCGCTACCGGACTCCCCGTCCGCCGTAGCGCACGGCACACCTGCCGGACACTTCCAAAATTCCACGCACCCACACACGCAGTAGAATACCAGTCATCCCCAAAAGCTAGTTGTGTGACCGAGCCGTAACTCGTCCAATGCCGTGGACACGGCTACCCGGATAGATTTTAACTCTGCAGAGGTTGTACACTTTTCCCACAAGTAGGGTACCGTATCGCGAACACCTTAGTGTCGGTACGGATCCTAACAAAGCCATTACCCACCTTAGCCAACACTGTCTAGTCAACGCGAGAGTGCTCAAGGGGTTAACAACCCATCCACGGGGCCGTAACCGGGACCTAAGTCACCAAGAGCTTAGTCCTTTTCCAAGGCCTCCCGTTGCTCACCAGCACACCTGAAGCCTAGCAGTTTAGCCAGTGGGATTTATGCTAAGCCGTTGCCCATACAACGGTCGAGTGGTTGTACGATGAGGGAATTAGGCAGGATGACACATCAACTCGGTCCTTAGTCATGACAAGATGGATATCTCCCACACTGCTCAACCACTGAGGTACGAGCCTAACAATCCGGAGTTCCACACAAGAAACACCCATCCATCTCATCCACCACCTCACTTAACACCCGAAAACCCAACGCCTCAGTTAAACATACTCACACATTTATTTTCCGAGTAAACAGGTGCAGTCATGTTTGAATTTGGATAATGAGTTCCTAAGCATTCTAGCAGTATTTATCATCTAAACAGAGCAACTCATATTTAGAGATAAATATGGGACAACAAGGAATAGTCATAGCAATCAAGGGGTGGCTATCCAACCATGTCTTGCGATAAAACAATATGCATTTTATAAAACAGGCCGATAGGTTGTGTCTGAAAAACTGGGTATTAAAATATGCATCAAAGGGTGAGATTGGACTTGCCGTTCTCAAAGCCTTCCGGGAGCTCCTGCTCGTGGTACTGGTCCTCGGGCTCGGGCTCGCGGTCGAACTCCTCCTCGCGCTCCTCCTCGGGTAATCCGCGATCTACGGCACACACAAACGAGCACACAATAAATAAAAAGGAAAAAGGGTTTTACCCGATGAGCTCCGAACAGGAAACATGAACGGAAAATAGGTAGGAAGGGTATTTTCGTGGGATTTTGATATGCCTCGGCGGAAATATATGGGAGAAGGCCGTGGTCGAGTTTGGGGTTAATCGGAGGAGGTTTGGCGCATGAAATGACGGGTTAAAGGAGTATTAGGGGCTTTAAAATGGGGTTTAGGACTGAACCGCGAGAGTAAGGGCCTATTTGTAATTATTTTTGGAATGGTGGAAGGGCCTATTCGCGAATAAGGGAAACTAGTGGGCTGGACCGCGAGGAGAGGGATTTACCCCTTCTTCTTCCTAGAGACAACCAGAAACTTGAGGGGATCAATGGCCGTCGGCGTTCTGGTGGTGGGAGTGAGGAAGGCAAGGTGCTCGTGGTGAGGGTGTGGAGGTGGAGGCTCGGCTCCCTCCTTTTAAAGGCGGCGCGCGGGCGGGCGAGGGCCGAGGTAATGATGGCGGTCGGACTTTTGACCGGTGGCGTGCCGGAGTGGTGGAGCTCGTGGATGGCGTGGCGGCGTGGTCGACGAGGCCACAGGGGCGGCGACCGGTGACCGGCGACACGACGCGACGCACCGAGCCAAGCGCTAAACGCCAAGGCGCGAGCGGGCGCGGTACGGACGACGTGACGCGGTGCGGGCGCGGCGCGGCACAGGCTCGGCGCGGCGCGGGCGCGGCGCGCGGGCGCGGGCGGCGGCGGGCGCGGGGCGGCGGCGCAGCGGCGCGGGCGCGGTCGCGCGGCCCGGCGCGGCGCTGCCCAGCGCGCGTGCGCGCCTCGGCGCGCGTGCCGCGTGGGGAGGGGCGCCCGGCGCCTGGCGCAAGTGGGGGAGCTGCCAGGGGAGTAAAAGAAGAGAGAGAAGAAAGGAAAAAGAAAGGGGAGGAAGAAGGAGAAGGAAAAAGGAGAAGGAAAAGAAGGAGGAAGAAAAAGAAAGAAGGAAGAGAAAGAGAGGGAAGGGAGGGGAAAAAGATAGCGGAAATTTCGGGATTCGCCTGCGCGCGGTGACGGATTGACGGGCACGCGGCGAAAATTACGGGGAGTGGAAAAAAATGGAGAATTTGACGGGTCGGGGCCAGGACGGCGGGTCCGACGGAAGGGAAAGGATTTGACGGAGCTCGGCGGTCGGAACAATTTTGGAAAGTGTTTTTAACGGGTGATTTAACCGGGTGTATTTTGCGGGCGTTAGAGAAGAAGAGCAACAACAAATGATGGACAAGAAAAACAACAGGCCTCGGGTTTGGCGCCCCAAAAGAAACGACAGGGAAGACAATGACAACCACGAATTGGCGGCCGATGTTAGCATGGTTTTCATTCTGCCAATGGAATTCATGACTCCTGCCGACCGACATAACATGTCGGCGATAGAAGAACAGATGGCGCAATTGGCTTTGGAGCCAATGACAGCCACATTCGAGAAACCCGACGACGAAAAACGGCAACACCTCAAGGCATTATTCCTCAAAGGACATGTCAACGGCCGACCCATCACCAGGCTACTAGTAGATGGAGGAGCTGCCGTCAACATCATGCCGTACGCCATGTTCCGGAAGCTAGAAAAAAGTGACGATGATCTGACCAAGATGGACATGATGCTCAAAGACTTCGAAGGCAACATGTCTCCTGCCCGCGGCGCGCTCTGCGTCGACCTCACCATCGGCAGTAAGACTCTTCCCACAACTTTGTTTATTATCAATGGCAAAGGGTCCTACAACATGTTGCTCGGCCGAGACTGGATACAAGCAAATTGTTGCATCCCGTCTACAATGCACCAATGCCTCATGCAATGGGTCGGCGATAACATCGAGGTGGTCACTGCCGATTCCGCGTAAAGCGTCGCGGCGGGCGATGCACAGCAATGGAGCTGCGAGAACGTCAAGTGTATATCCCAGAGAATTTTGGACACTGATTTCCTGAAGGTGTCCGATTTTGGTCTACAACCGATCCGAGCAGTCGGCTCCGAAGATTCAGATTAAATGGATTAGTTCATCCGGGAAGACGGGAAGCTAGGGCACGGGTTCATGTCGGCCGATTCATTAGAGATGATAGATTTAGGCGATGGCACCAAGCCAAGGCCAACGTTCATTAGTGCTAATTTGGATCCGGAATACGAATGTAAATTGATAAATTTATTGAAAGAGTTTAAGGATTGCTTTGCTTGGGAATATCATGAAATGCCGGGACTAGACTGGTCCATTGTCGAACACCGGCTGCCCATAAAGCCGGGTCGATATTCTAGTTTTATCACCAATTATCCAAGCTTGGAATTAGAACTTTCGGCTTTCTTATATCTTGTTGCTTAATCTACCACTTTTTGCATAGCCGATTAAGATCTGTTCCTAGTGTTGCTACTGTAGCGTTGTTTAGTTTACTCTAGCAGTTTTCTTTACCAACGTTGCCTGGTGATCGGCTGTATTATAGCCGATTTCTTTATTACGGCAAATCGGCCGATTCGTTGATAAGCTCCCTCGAGATCGGAACCTTAGCCAACCGCAACCTCTGGGATCTGACACGTCTCTTTCCTTGCCAATCAACAGGTCAGATTGGCTGGCACGCCGCGCGAACTGCACCAGGGCGATCACCCGAACAGGAGTTAAGCAGATTCTCCCGGGTCGTGTGTCCGACGCTAGAGATTCAATCAGCTGATTTTTAGCGCCAACACCACTAAAATTTATTCATTTGTATTGTATATCATATACACTAGAGTATGTGAATTATAGAAATTTTTATTGGTGATGGCCGGTGCTGATGGGGCATGAAGAGATCAATAAGAGAACTCATATTTAGTTTTATTTTATTATGCCAAACATAGTTACAAACTTGTAGTTAGAGATCATGTTTATTTTAGCAGTACTCTGTTCATTGTGTTATTACTTTGGTTGAGACATATATTTGAAGTTAATGAAGGTTTGAGTTCTTATATGTGATGATGAAATATATACTTATGGCACAATTATTTTGTAACAACAATTAAATTTCTAGCTACAAAACGAAATTAAAAAGGTGCTGGCCAAAATGCCCTCGTTGCAACAAACCACTACGCAACCACCGTTTGTTGTTGCAATATACATTATTGCCACAAACCTTATGTGTTGCTATAGGACGTGTCTACCCACTACAAGAAACCTGTTAATCTATGATGAAATTTCTGTGACGATTTTTGAGAACGTCACTAACTGTACACAATCTGTGACGATTTTCAATTTCCTGTCACGAATCTGTCAGAGTGGATATGAGGCCCGTAACACAGTGACGTTTTTTCAATTTCGTCACGAAGCGGCTCAAAACCTGTGATGTTATAATGAATTCATCACGAAGCGGCCCAAAACCTGTGACGTAATAATAAATTCATCACGAAGTGGTCCAAAATCTGTGATGTTATAATAAATTCGTCGTGATTGTCAATTCAATTTATAATTGTCATGACACTAGAATTTTTGGAAAAAAATGATTGAAACCGAAAATAAAACTGATTGAAACCGAAAATAGGGGGAAAAAGGAAAAAAGTGTGATAGAATGGATTCGAACCTAAAAGAGGCACACGTGTTGATTCCCTATTTTGGGAGCTATTTTTGAGGAATTTTCGTTCATCATGTTTAAGATTGGTTGAAGAGAAATATTGCTAGGCAGGCCCAACATACGCAGGCCGGTAGTGGCCCAGAAAAGGCAGCTGCGGCAGCAGGCTTTGCAAGCCGGCCCAGCTCAGCGGCAAGCAGGCCAGCAGGACGCGCGCTTCCCAAGCCTGCAGCTGCACCGGCGGCCCAGCTTGCTTCAGCTGTGACGCGCGGCCCAGGCTTCTTTCAGGCGGCGCACCAGCGCAAGACAAGCAGGCCGACAGGTGCAGAAGGTAAGCGGGCCTCCAGGACCATGCGCAAGCAATGCAGGCCAGAGCAAGGTTTGAGACAGCCCAAGCACAGTGAGTTTTAATCCACTAATCCTCTTGCACCATGCTAGTTAACCATTGTATCTTGCTTAGCTATAGTACTTCCACTTGCTAATCATGCTACTTGCTAATCATGCTTAGATTATTAAATTGCTAATCGTGCCTAGTCAAGTGAGTGTCCTTGTTTTGTCTTGATTGTGCAAACTTGATAGAGTCGATTCATGATATGTTTCTGTTGTGATTTTTGTGTGTTTCTTATCATTCCTAGGTAAACTTGTCATGTGTGGACTAGGGTCATCTTGACGATACAACACGCAGTGTGTTTTGGGATTGCGTTTGGGATATAGAGCTTATTCTCGTTAACTATACAACCTGCAATCTCAACACGGCCTGCTTCGCTTGCTTGCAGCTGGGCTGCCTGCTTTCTGGGCTGGCACTAGTGCTGCTGCGCGTGCGCCTTGCGTGCTCAGACGCAAGCACAGCCTGCTGCCCGAAGAACAGACAAAAAATAGATGAACACAAGAAACAAGGCTCGACTTCAAATTAAAAAAAAAAGCTGGATTAACTTTTGGATCTAATTAAAACAGGAAGAGACCAGCATCTGTTATTTATCCTTTGCCCAATTAAAAGCCAGGTAGGCAAGAAAAGGAATGGGAAACCCGTGATCCGTTGGGCCATACATGCACAAAAGAAGACAAGTTTGGCTTGATAAAATCAAATGAAGGTAGGCCACCTTCTACCTGAACACACGTGCATAATTTTGAGGTTGTGTCCAAATTTGAGGTGCATACGAGTTCGAACATGGAAAGTGCTACTTAAATTTTAAAGTTTGACTTGAGTTAATAGAAACTATGTGAAAAATGTATCCATTTGTAAACAATATATAGTACAAGTTTAATAAAATCTTGTAAAACTTTTGTGACAAGTTTATAGACTCAAAATATATTTCCATGTCAATTTTTAGGATTTTGTAACCAAATTAAGATATTATTATAATTATTATGTGGTAATTTGGAGATAGAAGTTTGAATTGTCCCTAAAAGACAATTGAATTTTTCATCTATCTCTAAGGCATGGGCTAGAATCGAACATACAAGCTTAAATATAATTTTTGTGCATTTTTTAAATCTTATTGGTGGTACACATAGTTCAACTTGAAATTATTTTTGATAAGCGTGTAGAAATTCATTTAAATGATAGAAAATACTAAATATGTTAAAAAATTCTTGAAAATCCTCCTGACAACTTAGATGTTGTATATTACATGTAAAAATGTAATTAGGGGTATTTAAAATAATTATTTTGTAAGTTACCTCATAAGGGTTTATTAATTAGTTAGTTAAAAAATAAAAAAATAACTTTTTTGCGCAACAAGTGGCAAAGTAAATCCACAAATGTCAACAAAATGGTAAAGGTAAGGTTGTGTCAAAATTTGAGTGTGTATGAATTCGAACATATTACGAGGTATTGAAATCTCAAAGTTTAACTTGAGTTTTGCGAATCAATGTAAGACGTCTGTCCATTTTCTAAACAACGTATACTCCAATTTTTGTGAAATCTTATGAAACTTTTATGAAAATCTTATAGGTCCAAAATATGTTGTCATGTAAATTTGTAGAATTTTCTGACCAAATTTAGATATTATTGGAATTATTATGTGGTAATTTAGAAATAGAAGTTTGAATTTTCCCTAGAAGACAATTGAATTTTTCATATATCTCCAAGACATGGGCTATAAGGAAACATATGAGTTTAAATATATTTTTTTTTGAAATTTTTCCAATCTTACCCGAGATACGCATAGTTCACTTGAAGTTATTTTCAATAAGCATGTAGAAAATCATTTAAATGATAAAAAATAGTAATTATATTCAAAAATTAATAAAACTCCTACATTACAACTTATATGTTGTTTATTACATTTTAAAAATATATGAGTATATTTAAGATAATTATTTTTGTGTGTTACTTTACAATAGTGTAATAAAATGAAAAAGAAAAGAAAAAACATTAAGCACAGGAGGAATGAACCAAGTCCGTTTTGGCCCAAATGGCCCAACTATTTCTGGCCGTTTATCGCCGATCCGACGGTTGTGATCGCACTCTCATGGTATAAAAACACTGACCACTCTAGAAACCCTAGCTCCTGCTCTCTCTCCGTTCCGCTCCAGCCGCAGCCCCCTCCTCTTATCCGCCGCCCCCTGCCTCGTATATGCGCCTCCTCTCCATAGCCCTCCACCTCCTCTCCGCCGCCCCCTTCCCACGTCCGGCGGCCGCGCCTCCCTCCCCACCTCCGGTCCTAGATCCGGTCGCCGCGAACCGCGATCCTCCAGCGAGTTCTACTCGTGCCTCCACATCTTCATCTTGACTCCCTCTCCCTCTCTGCCGCTTGCCCTCGCCCATCGCCTGCTCCACCACCGCAGCCCCCTCCTCCTCTCCGCCACCCCCTCTCTGGCCTCTCCTCACCAGCCCACCACCCAACGCCTCCTCCCTCCAGCACCCCTTCTCACTCCTCAGATCCATCCGCCGCTCCCCCTTCTGAACATCACCGACCTCAACTTCACGCGTCATCGAGGATGTTCACGGTGACGGTGGGGGGCTGGTCTGGCCGCATTTGGGCGCGAACGGGCTGCACCTTCGATGCTTGTGCACCATGGCGGCGGCAACTCAGTGACGGATCGAGGTGGTGCTCCTGCAGATCTAGCTAGACGTCCATGGAGTCGGCGATGACAACAACTTCAGGTCACCTCCCCTCGTCCCTCCCTCCCTCTATATCTTTGTTCTCCAACCTCCCTCAGAGATCTGCTCTCTCTACTCTCCCCAGCAAAGGGCTTCATGTGGGGACACGACGGCGGCGCTCCTCCATGAAGGCATGAAAACGGCCACTTGGTACAGCAACCGAAGATGCTTCAGGTTTGTCTGATTCACACGCTCGTGCATACCACCTGTTTGTTCAAATGCTCCTGTGCAAAGACTGATATTCATAGTTGCAGAAGCATGTGTTTCTTCAAGCAATTAGGATTTAGGATTGTTAGAATTGTAGTGTGTGTGCCAATTAGGATTTCAGGTGAGAATGGCACCAGCTGACCAGCCATTTAATTACACTTGTGAATCAATTGCAATTTTATTTATTAGTAATTACTGGGTATAGTTGCAGTCAACGTGCTTATGGACATCAAACTAGTTGCTTATTATTACCTTCCTATCTTTCCAATTGAATGATTCATCGCTGTTTCAAATTCGACCACACTTAATATCCATTATTACGTGAAATACTCATTATTCTAGTAACCATGTTTGCCTTTTGGTTTTTGACTTGATTGATCACAGTGTGTGTGGTCCTCATTATTGTAGTAGAGTTCACATATCTGCGTTTGGTATTTAAGCATTGCAAGAAGAGTGTTGTACCGTAGGTATCTTAGTAGGCACTGCTGCTTCTTTATTACTATACATAGAAAAATTGCAAGCATAGTTTTATATGATGCCATGAACGGTATATAACGGGCCAGTTGTTTGTACTTGTCAATGGAACATTTTGATAAACATTTCTTCCACTTTAGTCGAAATCTACCTGTGTTGTCTCTGCTAAATGATCGTAGTTTTGTTCCTTAGTACTTGTGCTCTGCTAAATGATGTTGCATTACTTTGCAGGACTGTATTACCGTTACCTCATATCATCAATGGTGCACATTCAGCTATCACCCTTGCGACAAGAAATGTCTTTATTGAATGTACAGCTACTGACCTTACCAAAGCAAAGATTGTTTTGAATACAAAACTGTGTAATTGTTGTTAAATTGACTTGAATGTAAACCTTAATGTATTTGTTATTTTGGTTGATGGATTGATATAATATTATTGTGATATATGGGTTGAAATGATGATTGTGATATATGCGTTGAAATTGTATTTGGTGGGCTCTGGCCCGTTTAGTGGGTTTCATATGTGGGCTGAAAAATAGCCCAGCTGAGTGAATGCCACGTCAGCGTCCACATCAGCTTGAATACCACGTCAGCGTGAATGCCATGTCATTGGCCACGTTAGCGTCCATGTTAGCATGAATGTCGCGTGAGCATGAATGCGATGTCATCAGCCACGTCAGCGTGAATGCCATGTCATCAGCCACGTCAGCATGAATGCCACATCAGCGTTAAGATGTGACGCTCAATACATGACGTTATCTAAAATCGTCATAGATGCTGCTTTATGATGATTTTTTAGCAATCTGTGACAGATTTTGTTCGTCACAGATTAACAGGTTCTTGTAGTGACCACCAACAATGATTCGTTGCATTTTCCATCTATTACCACCAACAATGATTCGTTGCATTTTCCATCTATTACCACTAACAATGATTCGTTACATTACTTTTTATTGCTACCAGCAAGTGAACGTTGCAATTGTGACTCTAGCCACCAAATTTGTTACGTTGCAATATTTATTTGATGAAATGGAGCATATTGCATGGCAATATGACCATATTCCCATGTAACTACGGGGTGACAATAAACCTATTTTGTGACAAATTTGTTCATAGCAATACTGTCATATTGTAGCCATGTATTTCATTGCAACAATAATTCATGCAACCATTCTGTTGGTCGCAATATCCATGCTTGCAACCAAATTGCAGTTGCGTTAATTTTTTTTATGTGCATTGCAAAACCACCATATTACAACACCACTCCAAAAGGATGCAAAAACCTATTGCACCGTTCCAAATGCAACCACCTGTCAATGGCCATACATAGATGTAATTGATCCTTATTGCAACCAAAATAGCCATATTGCAACCCAATATAGGCGTCACGATAGGGCTAGATCCTAGTAGTGAAGGATGATCAAATAAAGCTGGAATTGATCAAGGGGCACTACAAGAAAACCTTGTTTCTATGACAAAAATCCTCATGGCGGGGCAAATTTTTATCATATAATATATCATAATATGACACAAAAGTATGTAGCATCATAAAATCAGGATAGGCAGAACTATTTATGACGACACTAATTTTTTTGTCACATAAAGGTACCAAGTGTCGTCACAAAATGTAAATCGCAAGGAGCCGGTTGATGATATGTGCTGTCTTTATGTGATGGCTGTGGAGCGTCACTATTTGTTATTTCAAATATGATGGCCCCCAACGTCAATATACGCCCAATAGGACCCTTGAGCCCTCTCTGTACCAGTTTCATTCCCCATTGCCCTAGCTAAAGACAGCGGCTAGCGGTGGGCGGCCTCTGGGCAGAGCCAGCTCCCCATCTCACCAACTAACAACACGGAAGCCTCTGGGCGGAACCAGCACGCAGATCTGCTACATGCCCGCCCAACAGAGCGCGGATCTCCGGTGACCGGCGGCGACTCCATCTCGTTGGTCGGCGGCGTGCTCCTAGTCCCCAGGTGCGCCATTGTGGCAGTGCCACCCTCATCCCCCCTCCGTCGCCTTTCCCCATCGCTCACCTTCCCCCTTTCCAGTTGATGTGTGAGGCCTAATCAATCCCCGCTCTCTCAAGTGCTCATGTCGCAGGCTTCATCACCTACCGCTCGAACTCGGCGGTGAAGCGCAGCTAGGGTTTCCCTGCAACCCGACCCCTTGTTGTTGTTATTGCTACGCCTCCGCCCACTAATGTTGAGCTGCCAGCGCCGATTGATGATGTGATCGGGTTGCCGTTGATAATGTGCCCGGATTGCAAGGACGTGAGGGTGTTTGCTGCCACTACCACTTAGTCTAATGATAACGTTGGAAGGAGATTTTTCAAGTGCCCCAGGAAGAACTATCAAAATGTCAGTAATCATCTTGCATTGCCCAAATTTCATTCTTGTTTGAATGGGCATGCATGAGAATGGTAGTGTTCTTAGCATTGAGTGGCTGCACTATTGATGTTAATTTGTCTGTTGTTTTAATTCGGATGCAGGGGACATGTACTAGGTATTGGTTGGAGGAAGAATATGTGGTGTTCCTTCATGATAATGGATATCTACTGTCAGCTTCCTCGACTATTGCAGCAGCTTCGACAATAGAAGTTCCTGAGCTGGTGGAAAAAATTGATAGCTTAGAGCAGAATCTGAACAAGGTGAAGGAAATGGTTGGCAAGAACAGGGAAGGCATGGGAAGCTGCATTTGTCTTGTGTGTGGTTGTCTAAATGTAACATTCCTAGTGTTGGTCATCCTTTTGGTTGTAATTATAGTGTTGAAGTAGGCAATGATGGTGAAGTAGGACATGTTGTGAAGTAGGTTGGATATGTTAGCCACATTTGATATGCTTTTGGCTATGATGATGAACTAGGACATGTTGTATTGAACCTATTAAGTAGGATGTATTTGCAGTTGTTATGGAATATGTGCCTTTGTGCTGTTCGACATCTCTTGTGTGCATGGATATGTAACCTGTCTGGGCATCTCTTTTGGTAGTATATATCATCTCAATAAATTCTGGGCAGCATATAACATATCCATGATATTTTGGCAGCATATAGCCTCTATGTAACTTCCAATAGGTTACATATGCATAGAACAGAATTCATAAATCAAGTATCCATTGAAACAGAATCATTGCATACAAGGTCTTGGCTCACAAATACCACCTCCAGCAAGGCATACAATTTCATAATTCAGATACAAATTTTAGTAGCATAATTCAGATACAACAGAATCACTAATAGAAGTTCATGGTTCACAAATAGCTCCAGAAATGCAAAGGTTAGTCATCATCACTGTCGTCTTCTAATATACTCGCTTCGTCATGACTATGGTACTCAAGGAAGGTTTCATCTTCATCCTAGCTGTCTGTTTCATTACATTGAGGTGTTTGTTGATGTCGATGGATGCTCTCGACAAGGTCTGCACTAATAGGGCTTGCCTGGTTGATTATCCATGTGCAACAAATCCATATCAGGATAAATGTCTCCCAGTGTACAATCTCCCGACGAAGCATTGTCCTCTTGGTATGCCTCCTGACATCTCATCTGTACTTGTTCATGGATTGTTTGTTTTTCGTCAGACTCTTCAACACCAAATATATGTCGGTGGCCAAATTCTTGTACCACTCACCAACATGCACCTAACTTTGTATCTTCCAAGAAACATACTTGTGAAGCTTCTGTGGCTAGAATGAAAGGATCATTCTTATACCATCGGCCTTCGATGTTAATGCTCTTGAAGTAACCATTATCTTTCATCTGGTATGTCCTTCCCTCAAGATTTTACCATTCACACTGTAATAAGATAACAGATATATCTCCTTTGTTGTTCTTAGTGTAATTCAACTCAATAATGTCTGTGATTGTCCCATAGAAGTCAATAGTGTCATCATTGTGAGTACATGCAGTCTTGATGCTGGAGTTCTGTGTTTTCCTGTGTGTCTCACAAGCCATAGTGTGGTACTGTACCCCATTAATTATACTGGCTGTGTATGATCGCACATGCCTATCCGGCCGATATGGGACTGAGTACAGGTCTTCATCTTCATCAACATTTGTTGTGCCTTCGTATTTCAATCTGGTAATCTGCAGGAAATCACAGAGAATTGGTGAGTTTGAAAATTTATTCTATACTAAATGATTCAGTCAGGATGTAAAAGTTGCACGCACATGTTTCTCGAACCATGCAGCGAATTGGGTTGACATCATTTTTTCAATATTGTTGACCTGTTGTTGTTCCAATTCTGCCCTATACATGTTGGAAAGGAAGAAGTTAATTAGTTTATTGTGACACTAATATTGAATAATGTTGGTAGAAATGAAATGACAGCAATTACTCACTCTTTGTATTCATCAACCTCTTCGCAATTATTTAAAACAAACCAAACCATGGAGTCATAATCATTATCTTGGTAATGAAGTTTTGAAGCACCCAACAGGTTAATACCATGACCAAAAATAAAGTAATCATTGGGTAAGATGTTCTGTGCTCCATCTAAGTTTCTATTAGGCCTAGTGAACTTAGTAATAATTTCATTGAAATATGTTGAGCATTGGGTCATACACTTATAGGCAGTGTATGCCTCTGCAACAGATCCTTAAGGTCTTGCTTTATTGTGGATGAAATGCTTAAAGGTGCCCAATCTTCTCTCAATAGGATACATCCATCCATACTGAACCGGTCCCCTAAGGAGTGCCTCATCAGGTAAGTGTACTGCTAGGTGAACCATAACATCAAAGAATGCAGGAGGATAATTTTTCTCCAGTTTGCAAAGGATAATTACAATATCTTTCTTCATCTGGTGTAGTGCATCAACCTTTAAAGTTATCGAGCAAAGTTTCCTAAAAAACCTACCCAATTCAGCAATTACTTCATATACATCTTTGTGCACCAACCCGCGAAGGCCAGCTGGTAAAATACGCTACAGCAGTATATGACAATCATGTGTTTTCAGCCCATGCATTGTTTCTTCCTCCATATTGACACATCTTGATATATTAGAGGCATAGCCATCTGGAAATTTAACATTGCTAACAAACCGCAAGAACTTCTTCTTTGCTTCTGGTGTTAGAACGTAATAAGCTTTGGGCTTTGTGGACGAATTACCAACTTCTTCCAGCAAATGAAGCTCTTTTCTTATACCTCTGTCTTCCAATTCTAGTCTAGTAGTGACTGTGTCCTTTGTCTTCTTCGGAATATTAAGTAGAGTTGACAAAATATTTTCACATATGTTTTTCTCTATGTGCATAACATCTAGGTTGTACTGTAGCTTCAATTTTGACCAGTATGGCAAATCATACAAGCTAACCTTGAGATGCCATACTGGTTCTCCATTACGACATCATTTTCTTGTTTTCTGCTTATCAGGATTCTTACCTAGAACATAGGAAACTTCATCCAACCTTGTCATAACCTCATCTGCACTAAATTTCCTTGGCTGCTCTCTATTTTCATGGTGGCCATTGAAAGATTTGTTTTTCCTCCAGGGATGGTCGTTTGGGAGGAAACGTCTATGGCCTATGAACCCAATTTTGTTTCTCAGACATTCAAAGCATGGATTCTCATCACAGTGCACACATGCGAAGTAACCCCTAGTGGTTCTGCCTGACATGGTGCCTAATGCAGGGTAGTCATTAATTCTCCACAGAATCGCTGCATGCAGACTGAAATCTTTGCCTTCGTATGCATCATAAGTAGAGACACCCTCCCAAAGGCTGCATGAACACATGGAAATCTTTGCCTGGTGATTTTTTTCCTGGAATAATTAAAGCAAGCATATAATTGGATTGGTCCATACACATCCATGGTGGAAAATTGTATGGAACCACTATCACTGGCTAGATGCTATATGAATTGGTCATATGACCAAATGGGTTAAATCCATCAGTAGCAATGGCTAACCTCAAATTGCGGGGATCATCTGCAAAAGACTTGAAAGTATCATCAAATTCTTTCCATGCTTCTCTATCAGCAGGATGTCTCATTTCATTTTGAACGGGTACCCTCTTATACTTGTGCCATCTTGCATACTGTGCCCGCTGCTTTGAGATAAAAAGCCTTTGAAGGTGTGGAATTATTGGAAAGTAACCCAGGACCTTGAACTGGTACCCTCGAATCTATGGCAGAACCGTCCAACTTAAACTGGTTTAAATGTGCCTAATCGCTGCCGATGCAGCAATTATCCGAAACGCACTTAAAATAGTATAAGTCCGGTCGTCCGTCGAGTGTCCCTAGGACTCCTCGAAAGATTCACGTCGTGTCTCATAGCCATACACCAGGATTGTTTCCGCGATGGGATAGCATCAACAAATATTACATTTTTACATACATACACAAGGTACGAGTTATTACAAGACATAGTTTGAAATAAACTTAACAGTGCAGGTTAGATAGAGGTTCTAGGATTTTAAACATAAACGGTTCAGGTGGGAGATGAGCATTTAAGATTTCTTCTGAGGGTATTGTGAGACTCATAACAATACCCTAGTTTTTCGGGGCTTCCTCCTCGGTGGATTCCTGCGGTGCCTCTGAAAATAGCCACAAGGGATAACCCTGAGTACGAGGTACTCAGCAAGGCTTACCCGACTAACCAATATAATAGCTTTTCGTGGAACGATATGATAGTTTTTTCAGTGTACTTGGCTGCCACATTTTTGGCAAAAGAGCTTACTAGGAGTGATACCTTAGCTTTGTCTTTTATTTTGATTAAGTTATTACCTAACCATCCTAAATGATGATAAAAGTTTAATTGCAAACGACAAGGTTTTTAAGTCATACACCAAAACATTAGTGGAAAGATATAGCATTCATGAATTTATGCTACGATGCTCAACAGTGATCAAGTGCATTCATAGCCGAGAATTGCAGCGATCCGGATCAATTTACATCCTGCAGGAGAGTACCCTGATCACCAGTTATATACGACTGTCCAGGTAGTACGTAACGACTTTTCGATAAGCAAATCCAATGGTTGGAAATAAGACTACCCGGACCCAGGGACGCACCCCCACATGGGACCCCACGTCTGGCCTGATCACCATGTGAGTTTCAGGCTACGCCCCTGCCAATCTCCAGCACGTCAAGCGCGGGTACGAAGTATTCCCGATCAGAGGGTTTACTAACCTACTGGGCTTTACTGGTCCCATACCCAGTAAGTGATCAGATGTCTTTCACTTGATCAAAGGTTAAGACAACAAATCGGGCCTTAACCAAATTAATCTCGCAGACAGAACTACATCCTTAGCTTCTGTCTGCTTCTTAACTTCCAAGTTATCTTTCCACAAATAACATGCATGACTCAATATTTACCTTAAGGTTCGGTAAACCAATTATTTAAGCAACTAAGAAAATTCTAGACTTGGGTTATTTACTAAATGTTTGAACAAGTGGCAAAGATGTCCTTAAAACAAGGTATGATAATGCACAAAAATGGGTTTCAAGCAACTCTTAGACCTAGTGCATTCATATAGCAAATAATCGATAATTGGACACATGAAATATCGACTTCAAAATAATAGGTATAATCCACCGGGGCTTGCCTTGTTCTATAAAAAAGTTAGCACTGTCAAAACATATGCAGGGGTTAGGAATGCAACTTTTTGAATATAAGACTATACAACTTCCCTTCATGATAAAGTTGCAAGCCAACAAGGACTATACAATTTATCATGATGAAGTTGCAAGCCAACACACAAAAACCAGAAAAGATTAACCCAACAATTTTTATTTCCTTTACTAACCTTACCTAAGGCTCTTTCTTTTATTTTTAGAAAACGTTATCATTATTTTCTAGCCTTAAAACCTAATTTCCTATGAGTTAAAAATAATTTGTGATTATGAAATGTTATTCCATATTTTATGCATTTATCAAGATTAAGCATTTATTTAATTACCTTAAAAGAAAGGAATTAAATAAAAACCCAAATTTTTATTATTTTCCTAGGGTATAAAAATTTTAATGCATAAAGGAAAATAAGACAATCCTAACAAAATTGGTTTCACTAATTTTGGACACCCCTAGAAATTTCTGTGATTTAAATGGTCAGATTCGGATTTAATCTATTTATTCTACCAAGGAAATTTAACTTTTTCCCGAAAAACTCCCCGGCTTACTTTTCTCACGCGCCCTAACTCTACCCCCTCTCTCTTACACTGGGCCCGCGGCTCGGACCCACCTCCTTCTCCTATTCATCTTACCCGCCGGCCTCTTAAACCTCTACTGGGCCTACTGGGCCATTTTCGTTTTCTTCTCCCTTTCTCAAAACCGGCGACGGCCCGACGGCCCACCTCTCCTTTTCCTTCTCTTCCGCGAAGCCGGCCTGCTGGACCACCTGGGCCTCCGACCTTTTCTTCCAATGGCCCTTCCCGCACCAGCACTTGGGCTAACTGGACTCTCGGTCCACTTAAGCCATCGCCCGGCCTGCCTCCCCCCTCTCTCCTCCTCCCTGACGCGCGGGCCCATGGCACTAGAGCCTTCTTCCTCCTCCCGCCAAAACCCAAGCGCAATAGGGGGCGGCGCGGCTCGCCGGCCGGCACCCTACCGGCGACGGGGCTAGGCCGGGGAAGCATCCCCATGCCCTAGCGCACCCGTGCGCGGCGGTAGCTCCCCGGGAGATGGCCGGAGCCATTCCCTCCACGGCAGCGGGCGGCGACGCCTACGGCCGGTCGTGGCTAAGCACGACGATGGCTCGGTCTACCCCGACAACTTCCTCTACGGCTTCCTAGTGCCCCGAGGACTCACCTACAACTGTCCAAAAGGAAAGAGAACGAGGGCAAGGAGGTGCTCACCGTGAGCAGGAGGTGCGGCGATGGCGGACGGAAATGACGGCGAGTACGGGTACTCCGGCAAGGATGCTGGGCAACAAGTTGACCGGAGTGTAGCTGGGGTACCTGTGGAGGAGTGGGCGAGAGGAATCGACGGGAGATGAGGTGTGGCAGTGGAATTTTTGGTCGGCGGCGGTGGCTTGATAGAGAGGGCGGCGGCGGTAAAAGAACAGGCGGTAAAAGGGCGGCGGCGGGAGCGGTAATTATACAAAAGTTTCACCGGCACATGAACGACACCGTGGCCTACTCGTAGGCTTGCATGGTAAGGAGGTGGCGTAGCTGTCGTGCTGGCGGTTGATCGAAAATGTCGGCGGCGACACGTCGGGCTTGGCTCTGTCACCCCCCCTTTCTTGTTTTTCTGATGCCCGAAAATTCAGATCCAAACCACGGTTGATTTTGAATCCGACGGCTCCCCGGTCCTTTAAGCAATGTTGTAGATAAACTTGAACTCTCCAAGTTTTATTTTTGCTCTGACCCGAGATAAACATCCTAACATAGTCGAATTTTGAATTCTTTCCCTCACCTAACTGAATTTCTCTGAAACTTGAAGTTCAGTTCGTCAGTCATTTGACATGGCCATGTACCCATCTGTTAATTCACTTTCAGTGCACCAATTCTATTCTTCTCAGTCCAACTTCCATCCATTTGTGTTCTACAACTTCCAAAGATTCCATTTTGCCCATAAACACCTATACCCTTTACACTATATTTTTCTAAAATTCATTCCAAACCCAGCCATTTCTCACTGTTTCAGACTTAGGCAATTTTGCTGTTTCAGTGACTTGGCCGAAAATGGCAAAGTGCCAACTTTAGGCCTTAAATTAAATTGGTTCCCTAGGTAGTTCTTGATCAACAACACCCCAATTTGCTGGTCCAAAGTCCATACTTCAGTATTGTATAGTTGTCTTGATCCACTTATTTGAAAAATTTGACAGAAATCAAATCCCAAAATGGACATTTGTGCTGTTTTCCTGAAATCCTGTTGTCGGACGATGAATAGTACATCTTGGTTTTAATTTCTTTTTTTGATTTTCTTGAGGTATTTAGGACCAGATCTTGTCCCCAATCTTGATCTCCAAGTTCTAAACACTCTTATCCCCTCATTCCATATTTTTGCCAAAGTTTTCTGAATTGCGAATTCAAAATTCAAATTTTGGTCAAATTTGACTCGAATTTGATTCTTAGCCAATTTCTTCTCTTTCTCTTCATGATTTGCTTCTATTTCTTCAAAATAGTTTTTGATGGCTAAAATAGCAAGTGTTACAGCCTCTCCCCCTTAACAGAATCTCGTCCCGAGATTCCAGGGGTTAAATTCTTGGCTTTGAGAATGGAAAGGAAACTGCGTCAGGTCAAATATCTTTCTCTTTCTGTACAAGGAAAGTGGGGTGGTGGCTTTTGTTCATCTGCTCCTGATAGTTTCAAATAGCTCAGGATATTTAGACTCTAGGTCTTCAGCCTATTCCCAAGCAGCTTCATCTGGAGTATGATTCTTCCATTGTACCTTGTAAAACGTAATACTCCGAGTTCGGGTATCTCTTGTCTTTTGATCCAGAATTTTAATAGGCCTTTCTTCGTAGGTTAGGTCTGGTTCAAGCTTAATTTCTGGATCTTCTAGAATCTCTTCTGGAACTCTTAAGCACTTCTTAAGCTGGGATACATCAAATACATCATGTATAGAAGTAAGTTGGTCTGGTAACGATAGCTTGTATGCTACCAGACCCTTTCGTTCCAGAATTTTGTAAGGACCAATATACCTTGGGGCTAATTTACCCTTTATTCCAAAACGTTATACTCCTTTCATTGGGGATACTTTCAGGTATACAAAATCTTCGACATGAAATTCCAAAGATCGTCTCCTTTTATCTGAATAACTTTTCTGTCGAGACTGGGCTATTTCCAAATGTTTACTAATTTTTCGGACCTTTTCTTCGGTTTCCATAACCAAATCTGATCCCAAATGTGTCCTTTCTCCTACTTCCGACCAATTCAAGGGGGTTCGGCATCTTCGACCATACAAGGCTTCGAAAGGTGCCATTTTAATACTAGCTTGATAGCTATTATTATAGGAGAACTCGGCTCTAGGCAAACATTCATCCCATAGCTTAGAGAAGGTAAGGACACATGCTCTTAACATGTCTTCCAAGATTTGGTTGACCCTTTCTGTCTGTCCTCCAGTTTGAGTATGATAGGCAGAGCTTCTGATTAGAGTAGTGCCCATGTCTTCTTGCAGTTGTTCCCAAAACCTAGAAACAAACTGGGAGCCTCGATCGGAGATAATTTTCCTTGGTACTCCGCGCAAGGATACGATACGGGCTATATAGATCTTTGCATATGTCGACACTGGATATGTAGTCTTGACGGGGATGAAATGGGCTGACTTAGTAAGTCGGTCGACAATAACCCATATGGAATCATACCCTTTTGAAGTAGTAGGCAATCCAACTATGAAGTCCATGGAAATATCTTCCCATTTCCAGACAGGGATTTCCGAAGGTTGAAGCAAAACCCGCCGACTTTTGTAGTATTGGTTTAACTCTCGGGCAGGTATCGCACTCGGCTACATATCTTGCAATTTTAGGTTTCATCCTGGCCCACTAGAATCTTTGCTTTAAATCTTGGTACATTTTGTTGCTTCCGGGATGAATGGCGAACTTAGATAGATGTGCTTCATCTAAGATCAATTTTCTTAGGTTTTCATCCTTAGGAACTACTATCCTTTTCTTGAAATATAGTCCCCCATCGTCTTCTTGAGTAAGTTCAGAAATCTTCCCTTCTGCCTTCTATTGATAAAGCACCTTGATCCAAGGATCTTCTTTTTGGGCTGTTATGACTCTTCCCTTTAGAGTGTCTTGCACAATAATGTTCTGAAGGGTGCCTTGTTTTACCATTTCTAAGCTTAAATCTTCGAATTCTTCACATAGGGTCTTGAGGTTAGACTGGATAGTAGTACAGTGGCATTGGGCCTTTCTGCTCAAAGCATCAGCCACCACATTAGCCTTACCAGGATGATAGTGGATTTCTAGCTTATAATCTTTAATTAGCTCCAACCACCGTCTCTGCCTCATGTTCAAGTCCATTTGAGTGAAAATGTACTTTAAGCTCTTATGGTCAGTAAAGACATGACATTCACTACCTAAAAGATAGTGCTACCATATCTTTAATGCATGGATTACAGAAGCAAGCTCTAAATCATGGGTAGGGTAATGCTCTTCATGACGCTTCAGTTGACGAGAAGCATAAGCAATAACTCTGCCTTCTTGCATAAGAACACACCCTATCCCTGTCCCTGAGGCGTCACAGTACACGTCAAAGGGCTTCTCTATATCAGGTTGAGCTAGCACTAGGGCTGTAGTCAGTAGCTTCTTTAGGGTTTGAAACGATTCTTCACATTCGGGATTCCACCCGAATTTCACTTCTTTCTTTAACAATTCCGTGATTGGCTTGGAAATTTTTGAGAAGTTAGGAATGAACCTACAGTAATACCCGGCCATTCCCAAGAAACTCCTTACTTCATGTGTAGAGGTTGGTGATTTCCAATCCAATATGTCCTTGACTTTTCCGGGATCTACTTCAATTCCTTTTTCAGACAGTATGTGCCCGAGGAATGGAACTTTCTTTAACCAGAATTCACATTTGCTAAACTTGGCATATAACTGGTGTTCCCGGAGTCTACTTAGAACAATACGCAGGTGTTGCGCATGTTCCTCTTCATTTTTAGAGAAAACTAGGATATCATCTATAAAGATGACCACAAATTTATCTAATTCTGGCATGAACACCGAATTCATGAGGTACATAAAATGCGTTGGGGCATTTGTCAGTCCGAAAGACATAACTAAGTACTCATATAATCCATATCGAGTTGAGAAGGCTGTTTTAGGTATGTCCTTGGGCTTTATCTTAATCTGATGATATCCTGACCGAAGGTTGATTTTTGAAAAGACCTTGGCTCCAGCTAGTTGATCAAATAACAAGTCAATCCGTGGCAACGGATACTTGTTCTTAATGGTAACCACATTCAGAGGGCGGTAATCCACACACAACCTTAATGTGCCATCTTTCTTCTTAACAAATAGTGCAGGGCAGCCCCATGGTGAAGTGCTAGGTCGGACAAAACCTTTATCTAGCAATTCTTGGAGCTGAACTTTTAATTCTGCTAACTCCTTAGGTGGCATCCGATATGGCCTTCTCGAGATAGGAGCAGTGCCAGGTTCTAACTCAATAGTAAATTCTACCGCTCTATCAGGCGGTAGTCCAGGAAGATCTTCTGGAAACACATCTACAAACTCATTAACCACATGAATAGATTCTAGAGTCACTCCTCTAGTCTTTTTGACCATTTGGTCCAAATAAGGATGAGCTGACAATTGGAGCTCAAAAGGATGGCCTTGGTCATCTCTCATACTAACGATTCGGTCATCCATATCGATTTGAACTTTATGTTCCTTCATCCAATTTACCCCCAAAATAATATCTATTCCTTGATCTTCCAGAATTAAAGGATAAGCACCCACCTTATTTCCTTTTAAATTCAAAATCACATTGCGAGCTACCTGATTTGTATTTTGAGTAGCTCCAGTAGCTTGAATAGCATATTTGACATTTAAGATGTGCACTTCTAGTTGGTGTTTCTTAACAAACTTTCTACTTATAAAAGTATGTGATGCACCCGAATCAAATAAAATCATGGCAGGATAATCATTGACAAATTACATACCTGCCAGAATAGGTTCACCTTCCGGAATCTCCTCCACATTCATATAATGAGCCTGCCCCATCTTGGTGTTCAGAAATTTGCGACGAACAAACTTCTATCCGGTGCCCTGACCAGAGGTTTGAGCCCTCAAAATTCGCGTTTGCCCCAACTTTGGGAAAACGGCAGTCCTGGGCAAAGTGTCCCGGTTTCCCACAGTTAAAACAAACCTGTGGATTCCCCAGAGGAGTAGGGCTGCAAAATCCAAGAGGTGGCACACTTCCAGGACGAGGAGTATTAATAGGAGTTCTGACATTCCAGAGCTGAAATGGCCTCTGTTGAAAAGAAGGCCGATACGCGGGTCGAGGAGGAACTCGGTATACTACCTTCATCCTCTGCGGGGCATTCCCGAAGGTTCCAAAAGGAATATTCTTCCTCTTCAAGGATTCTTCTTTCTTTAAAGTTTCATCTAAGATTCTCATTTTCTCTTCTGTAGTAATGGCTGTACTTACCGCAGAACTATAATAAGCAAAGGTGCAGGTAGACAACTTCTCCTGCATCCGTGCATTAAGCCCGCGGAGATAACAATCTCTTTTTCTGGACTCCGTGTTAACATGTTCCGGTGCATACTGGGCCAAGTGATCAAACTCATTGGTTTATTCCAGAATGCTACGGGTCCCTTGCTGCAGCCCTAGGAATTGCTCCAGCTTCATTCGCATAATACCTTCTGGCACAAACTGTGTTCGGAAGGCTTCCTTGAAGCTTTCCCAAGTAACTTCCCTTCCAATCGGTTGCCTTGCCAAATAACTGGTCCACAAGGTCCCGGTGGACCTTGGAGTTGGAGTCCGGCAAACTCCGCCTTCTGGGTGGTGGTGCACTGGGGAATCATCCGAAATTTTTGCTCCATCGTCTGAAGCCATTCATTAGCTTCTAGTGGGTGCTCGGCTTTTAGGAATATCGGAGGACGAGTTTCCAGAAACTGGGTGTAAGATACACCACGTTCTGGGTCTTATCGGTTTCCACCATTGCCAGTGTTTTGCACAATCATCTGAAGCAGTCGAGCCTGTTCGGCTCCTGAATTCATGAGGCTGGCTATAGCATCGGCCAGCGTAGGGGCTCTGGGTAAGTTTTCCTCGTGGCCCCCTGACCCCGAAGCTCGAGGACCTCTCGGATCCGTCATGCTGTCAAAATCAAACAGAGTATTAATATCTAAGTCACAGTTTACTAATAGTTCCACGAGCATGCTAGTAATCCACACATCACAACATGCCTATTACAATTACACACAAACCACACTTATATACATGATTATTTATATTACATGACCCGGAGTTGCTTTTTACAAAACCACCACACTACTTCGTCCACTGCGGTTATCTTACATAAATACATCATAACATTTCTCATCAAGAGCTTGCTTCAGCCGTCATAGGGATAGATGCCCAACTCTTCAGCATTTAGTCCTAGCCGGGCCATCGCAGCTTGCAGAACATCCTGGTCCACCGTCATCAGCGTCTGTGTTGGAGGAGCGATAGGTGGGGGCTGATTTACTGAAGTCTCACTTTCCGACTCTGGCCCGGGGTCACTTGAAGTATAGGAGGTATATGATGCAGAGGTATTAACTCCAGAATTCCCCTCCATTTCCTCTGGGTCTTCTTCTTCTTCCCTGCCTTCCTGCTCGGCTTCACCCCACTGTTGCATAGGTCCATAGCCTTGTGGATCTAACCCGTCTGCATTGGCATCAGCCCAGGCAAATTGATGGTTTTCCATTGGAGCTTCACCCAGATCATCTTCCATATCGACATCAAAACCTTCTAAATTTTCGTGAGCGTACAAATCAATCTCGGGAGCTGCAGGTGGAACAATATCACCCTCCACTCCTACAACGTCCACCAACTGATCTGCTTCTTCTAGGTTTGGCGGCTGGGGTTCTTCCGGTGGTGGAGGTGGTGGAACATTAACTATGTTCTGAGCAGGTACCTGAGCCTGCATTTCCTCCAAAGCCAGACGAAGAGATAAAATTTCGTCCAGCTGCTGAAACCTTTCCGCCTCGAGCCTGTTAACATTGGATTCAGCTTCTTCTCTTGCCCTGTCTGCCATATTCCTACTGGCATCCATGAATTCCTTCATTACCCTGAGCTTCTCTTCATATTCATCTATCCTTCTGGACTGTTCTCTCATGATCTTCTCCATGTCATGTTTCCTTGCTAATGCTGCTTTGTTGTACAACTCTTTATCGTGTCTGGCACCCATTACCTCCATCTTGACATCTTCATTTCTCTTTCTTTGATTATAATATTCCCTGATGCAAGACTGATGCAGGTTGTACATGGCCATCATATAGTCGGAGGCAGCAGCAACCAAAACATCATGCTCCACGCGAAAAGTATTCTTCAGGGCTTTAATCCTTCTCTTCCAAATTCCATCGTCTTGATGCTTTATAGGATAGAATCGAGCAGAGCTCGACCCTATTTCTACTTTGTGTTTCTCACATAGGTCCGTTAGAGCGGTCATAGCTGCCCTTTCAATTGTATCATTAAATTCGAAGTCCGACTCCATCACTTCATCAAGACGCCAGTTGGGGTTGGTGTCTTCATTTGGGATATGAACATAAACAGTACAGCACTGCTTACGACACGTGTCCTCCTTCCTCCAATAGTACTCTGGAGGGTTATGGAAGCCTAACTCCTGCAGCATTTTCCATAACAGCTGCACAAACCCTGGCTTGTCCAGGTAATGTCCTCGGGTCCATCCGTCCTGGTCTGTGTAGCATTCTTGGAACATCCTATAAAACAAACAGGGTTAGGTCTAACGGCACTCACCAAACCCAAAAGTTTTTAAAACATGCTTATGCAACATGATGCAACGACTCCTACGTACTCACAGACTCATATACACACTCGTGGAGAAATTGGTGGCATCGTAATCTCTCCCTAATAATATACTACCGAGTACTAGCGACACGCAGCAAACAGTTAGCATCTGCAAAATAAACAACCGGTTAACACTACTGCCACATGTGACTCACGTTTTCTTTATTTAAAATAGAGTCTCAGTGTTTAAATGGTAATATGTGTTGATTATCCCAACCTATGGCTCTGATACCAGCTGTGGCGGAACCGTCCAACTTAAACTGGTTTAAATGCGCCTAATCACTACCGATGCAGCAATTATCCGAAACGCACTTAAAACAGTATAAGTCCGGTCGTCCGTCGAGTGTCCCTAGGACTCCTCGAAAGATCCACGTCATGTCTCATAGCCATACATCAGGATTGTTTCCGCGATGGGAAAGCATCAACAAATATTACATTTTTACATACATACACGAGGTACGAGTTATTACAAGACATAGTTTGAAATAAACTTAACAGTGCAGGTTAGACAGAGGTTCTAGGATTTTAAACATAAACGGTTCAGGTGGGAGATGAGCATTTAAGATTTCTTCTGAGGGTATTGTGAGACTCATAACAATACCCTAGTTTTTCGGGGCTTCCTCCTCGGTGGATTCCTGCGGTGCCTCTGAAAATAGCCACAAGGGATAACCCTGAGTACGAGGTACTCAGCAAGGCTTACCCGACTAACCAATATAATAGCTTTTCGTGGAACGATATGATAGCTTTTTCAGTGTACTTGGCTGACACATTTTTGGCAAAAGAGCTTACTAGGAGTGAGACCTTAGCTTTATCTTTTATTTTGATTAAGTTATTACCTAACCATCCTAAATGATGATAAAAGTTTAATTGCAAATGACAAGGTATTTAAGTCATACACCAAAACATTAGTGGAAAGATATAGCATTCATGAATTTATGCTACGATGCTCAACAGTGATCAAGTGCATTCATAATCGAGAATTGCGATGATCCGGATCAATTTACATCCTGCAGGAGAGTACCCTGATCACCAGTTATATACGACTGTCCAGGTCGTACGTAACGACTTTTCGATTAGCAAATCCAATGATTGGGAATAAGACTACCCGGACCCAGGGACGCACCCCCACATGGGACCCCACGTCTGGCCTGATCACCATGTGAGTTTCAGGCTACGCCCCTGCCAATCTCCAGCACGTCAAGCGCGGGTATGAAGTATTCCCGATCAGAGGGTTTACTAACCTACTGGGCTTTACTGGTCCCATACCCAGTAAGTGATCAGATGTCTTTCACTTGATCAAAGGTTAAGACAACGAATCGGGCCTTAACCAAATTAATCTCGCAGACAGAACTACATCCTTAGCTTCTGTCTGCTTCTTAACTTCCAAGTTATCTTTCCACAAATAACATGCATGACTCAATATTTACCTTAAGGTTCGGTAAACCAATTATTTAAGCAACTAAGAAAATTCTAGACTTGGGTTATTTACTAAATGTTTGAACAAGTGGCAAAGATGTCCTTAAAACAAGGTATGATAATGCACAAAAATGGGTTTCAAGCAACTCTTAGACCTAGTGCATTCATATAGCAAATAACCGATAATTGGACACATGAAATATCAACTTCAAAATAATAGGTATAATGCACCGGGGCTTGCCTTGTTCTATAAAAATTTTAGCACTGTCTGAAGGATTAGCCTCACAAGGAACCAACTCAAAGACCTCTTCAAACTCCGGAGATCCTTCTGAAAATTCCGAGAAATCCCCTTCCGGTGCTTCGGTGTCTATGACAAAACATATGTAGGGGTTAGGAATGCAACTTTTTGAATATAAGACTATACAACTTCCCTTCATGATAAAGTTGCAAGCCAACAAGGACTATACAATTTATCATGATGAAGTTGCAAGCCAACACACAAAACCCGAAAAGATTAACGCAACAATTTTTATTTCCTTTACTAACCTTACCTAAGGCTCTTTCTTTTATTTTTAGAAAATGTTATAATTATTTTCTAGCCTTAAAACCTAATTTCCTATGAGTTAACAATAATTTGTGATTATGAAATGTTATTCCATATTTTATGCATTTATTAAGATTAAGCATTTATTTAATTACCTTAAAAGAAAGGCATTAAATAAAAACCCAAATTTTTATTATTTTCCTAGGGTATAAAAATTTTAATTCATAAAGGAAAATAACACAATCCTAACAAAATTGGTTTCACTAATTTTGGACACCCCTAGAATTTTCTGTGATTTAAATGGTGAGATTCGGATTTAATCTATTTATTCTACCAAGGAAATCTAACTTTTTCCCAAAAAACTCCCCGGCTTACTTTTCTCACGCGCCCTAACTCTACCCCCTCTCTCTTACACTGGGCCCGCGGCTCGGACCCACCTCCTTCTCCTATTCATCTTACCCGCCGGCCTCTTAAACCTCTACTGGGCCTACTGGGCCATTTTCTTTTGCTTCTCCCTTTCCCAAAACCGGCGACGGCCCGACGGCCCACCTCTCCTTTTCCTTCTCTTCCGCGAAGCCGGCCTGCTGGACCACCTGGGCCTCCGGCCTTTTCTTCCAATGGCCCTTCCCGCACTAGCACTTGGGCCAATTGGACTCTCGGTCCACTTAAGCCATCGCCCAGCCTGCCTCCCCCCTCTCTCCTCCTCCCTAACGCGCGGGCCCATGGCACTAGAGCCTTCTTCCTCCTCCTGCCAAAACCCGAGCGCAACAGGGGGCGGCGCGGCTCGCCGGCCGGCACCCTACCGGCGACGGGGCTAGGCCGGGGAAGCATCCCCATGCCCTAGTGCACCCGTGCGCAGCGGTAGCTCCCCGGGAGATGGCCGGAGCCATTCCCTCCACGGCGGCGGGTGCCGGCGCCTACGACCGGTCATGGCTAAGCACGACGACGGCTCGGTCTACCCCGACAACTTCCTCTACGGCTTCCTAGTGCCCCAAGGACTCACCTACAATTGTCCAAAAGGAAAGAGAACAAGGGCAAGGAGGTGCTCACCGTGAGTAGGAGGTGCGGCAGTGGCGGACGGAAATGACGGCGAGTACGGGTACTCCAGTAAGGATGCTGGGCAACAAGTTGACCGGAGTGTAGCTGGGGTACCTGTGGAGGAGTGGGCGAGAGGAATCGACGGGAGATGAGGTGTGGCAGTGGAATTTTTGGTCGGCGGCGGTGGCTTGACAGAGAGGGCGTCGGCGGTAAAAGAACAGGCGGTAAAAGGGCGGCGACGGGAGCGGTAATTATTCAAAAGTTTCATTGGTGCATGAACGACACCGTGGCCTACTCGTAGGCTTGCATGGTAAGGAGGTGGCGTAGCTGTCGTGCTGGCGGTCGACCGAAAACGCCGGCGGTGACACGTCGGGCTCGGCTGTCACCCCCCCTTCTTGTTTTTCTAATGCCCGAAAATTCAAATCCAAACCACGGTTGATTTTGAATCCGACGGCTCCCCGGTCCTTTAAGCATTGTTGTAGATAAACTTGAACTCTCCAAGTTTTATTTTTGCTCTGACTCGAGATAAACATCCTAACATAGTCGAATTTTGAATTCTTTCCCTCATCTAACTGAATTTCTCTAAAACTTGAAGTTCAGTTCGTGAGTCATTTGACATGGCCATGTACCCATCTGTTAATTCACTTTCAGTGCACCAATTCCATTCTTCTCAGTCCAACTTCCATCCATTTGTGTTCTACAACTTCCAAAGATTCCATTTTGCCCATAAACACCTATACCCTTTACACTATATTTTTCTAAAATTCATTCCAAACCCAGCCATTTCTCACTGTTTCAGACTTAGGCAATTTTGCTGTTTCAGTGACTTGGCCGAAAATGGCAAAGTGCCAACTTTAGGCCTTAAATTAAATTGGTTCCCTAGGTAGTTCTTGATCAACAACACCCCAATTTGCTGGTCCAAAGTCCATACTTCAGTATTGTATAGTTGTCTTGATCCACTTATTTGAAAAATTTGACAGAAATCAAATCCCAAAATGGACATTTGTGCTGTTTTCCTGAAATCCTATTGTCGGACGATGAATAGTACATCTCGGTTTTAATTTCTTTCTTTGATTTTCTTGAGGTATTTAGGACCAGATCTTGTCCCCAATCCTGATCTCCAAGTTCTAAACACTCTTATCCCCTCATTCCATATTTTTGCCAAATTTTTCTGAATTGCGAATTCAGAATTCAAATTTTGGTCAAATTTGACTCGAATTTGATTCTTAGCCAATTTCTTCTCTTTTTCTTTATGATTTGCTTCTATTTCTTCAAAATCATTTTTGATGGCTAAAATAGCAACTGTTATAGTATCCTTGTGCCATCTTGCATACTGTGCTCGCTGCTTTGAGATAAAAAGCCTTTGAAGGCGTGGAATTATTGGAAAGTAATGCAGAAACTATAAGAGAGATACGTAAAATTTGTGAACAATGTTACCATAACTTTGTCGGATGAACAAATGACCAAAATAAAAGTTGTAGATATTGATGAGTTGTATAACTTTTATTTTCATGACTTTTTCATTTGAAATTACTTAGTACCCCAAAATTTTGTTCGACGTTTTAATATTTTGAAATTCAAAATTTGAACTGTCCAAACAAAGTCATATGAAAAAATAACCAAAATCAAAGTGGTACATCTCGATGCATTATAGAACTTTGTTTGTGACATTTTTTCCATTTGAAATCATTTATTACCCAAAAATCTATTGGAATTCCTAATACTACTAATACTATCATTGACATGGTGGACCCACCGCGCCAGGACCAAAAATTGGCCAGCGCATGCTCTGCCACTAACATAGCGGACCAACTACGCCAGACCAAAAATTAGTAGCTACACCTCCTGCACTCCCACGCTGATTCTCTCACCGACACATGGGACCCACCACGTCTCCCGCTCAAGAAGGGCAAAATACACCTCTTGGCAGGTCAGACAAAGGAGACAAGTCCCTGCATACCATCACGCCGCCACACATCTGCCGGTGGCCGGATCTGCCCATCCCGCCACCACACCGCCATCGAAAGCCGGAGCCATCGGCATCCCTAACTCCCTTCGCCAGCTGACCTCCATGGCTCTGCACAAGGCGCCATGTTGGCCGCCACGCCGGCTACCCGCTGACAATCGCCGGCCCCCAGCCCCCGGCCTCCAGGCTTCTGGCCCCAGCCCCCAACCTGCCAGCTTTGATGAAGGTGATGAGGGTTTCGCCTTCTCCAAAGTTCAACACATCCGGCCTGATCTAAAGTAAGTCTAACCTTCTATGTTCGAATCCACCACTAACTTCCATTGCAATTACCGATCTGTTGGTTCTTTCTTCAACTTCTTTACAGAAACTGAATCCAGTTTCTGCTCTTTCTGTGTTTCATCGTAGTAAGCATTAGAAGAAATGCCATTTACCAAGTATGAGCAGGAAAGGGATGAGAACGTAAAGAAGGTTCAGGATGTTTTTAAGTCTTTGGGTATTGAAGTGTTAGCACGGACTGTTAGACCTGTTTTTTCAAAAGGGAAAGAGGGCAAAGGGAAGATACCAGTGTCTGACAAACCAGATTCTGACATTATATATGATCCATCCTCTGACATTGATAACCAATCTGACAGTGATGATGATTATGATGATGACCTCAATACTGAGGTCAATACTGAGGTGAGATGGATTTCTACGCCAATTTACAAGTTTACATATGTGTCCAGTTAATTAATTAATCTTTTGCCGTCTATTTGAAACATATATTTCAGTGAATACAACAAGACTGACAAGGTCAGTAGTTAATTAATGTATTACCATCTTCTTAATTTATAAGATGCATGTTTCTCTTGCCAAGTAAGACCGATGGCTCCAGGAACTCGCACTCAACAGAAGAAGCAAAAGGCGGCAACAATGGTGGCTGCCAACCAGCCGCCGCGCACGCCAACCAGATTCACCAGGGCCAGTGCAGCCATGTCTTCGCCTCGTGCAAACACTATGACCACTGCAGGCCGTCCGCCACCTAGGCCAAGACAGAACTTGCCTACTAAGTACAATTTGAAAGCCAACCCAAATACAAATGCCATTTTCAGTAGCAACCATTTGCAAGGCCATCTCACTACAAGCGCCAACCAGACCACAGAAACTACACAGTGCCTAGTGCTACCAGACCCACTGCTAACCTGTCTCAGCAACCTACTCCCACAAACAGTGTTAACCGAACAATTCCTGCGAACAACTCGCCAGGTGGACAAAGCTCTAGGCAAAGCAATGACATCAATGAGTCGGCGGAGCAATTTGATGCTGCTAATTCAGAGGGTCATACAACTGAAGGAGACTCAGTCCATGACTTAGTTCCAGGTACACAATATGAGTTTCCAAGCCTTAGTTTCTCCATTCAATATATACAATTGCTACAACTATAATAAAACATTTCTATTATTATTTGCCAATGCAGCGGCCCCAAAGAATGTTCGCAAGAGAACCATGGGTCATGGCTTAGAGAAGATGATTAGTAGAGGAAAGAAGCTGGCTATCGAGGTGGCTGCAGGGAAGAAAAGACCTGAGGTCCCACTTCAAGCAGCAAAGCTGGCATCAGAATGTCGTGTTTCCCTTAGAGACAACCTGCCTATCTACACATCTTGGAAAGAATATGATAATGAGCGGGGGCAGGCAGAAGTATCAAAAGTGCTTAGGAAAGTGGCGGTGAGGCAGCTATTTCATTCTTCCAAATATTTTCATGCATTACAATACTCCCATGTGAAAATTGTGTCTAATAATTCATTTGTGTACGTGGCTTCAGTCAAGGTTGGATGTGGATGTTAGGAATGAGGGACCAAGCAAAGCTGCATGCACTGATATCATTAAGAGGGGAGTAAAGCAGCAGAGGTATAACCTAAAAAGGAAGTACTTCGACGAATCACTGACAAGAGAACAGTTGTTGGCCAAAGAACCTCCACCTAAAATGAAGAAACATGAATGGATCCTGCTGGTTGAGTACTGGTGTGACCCAAAGAATGAGGTGCATGCCTGCATTATCTGGTTTTGTTAATATGCAATGCAAACTGTGCATCTGAATGAAAGCTCTGTATTGCATTTGTGGTGCAGAAGAAATCTATTAAGAATAAAGTAAACCGATCCCAAGTGCAGCTTCACCAAAGGACTAGATCTAGGTCCTATATTGCTCATCGATACAGCCTGGTACAGATACTATTGCTTTCTGTGTATTCCAATTATAAGGAACTGTGTGCCATTAATTAGTTCTTGCACCCAAATGTGAAATGTTATGGAGACAAACCTGATTTCCTGATGTTTGGTTGGATCCAATATGTCTGCCATTAATTAGTTCTTGCACCCTCTTCCAGGTTTTTTCTTGATGTGGCTCCAGGTTTTCTTGACCTGTCAGTATATGTTTTTCTGTGATGTTTTTCTTGATCTGTCCAGGTTGCATTGATGCGCAATATTTTTTTTATGTCGATGGCCAACTGGGAATCAAATACATGTGGATGTTGATTGGCAAAGCATTGTAGTAATTAGTTGACTATGCCACAGTGATTGCATTTGTTGTTGGCATCAAAAATCTGGAGGCAGATACTTGTATGATCCCATACATATTTTGGCATTTGTTGATTCCATACATATTTTGGCATCTTGATGTTGACATGTAAAAACAATTTATGGCTAATCTTATATCCCATGTTTGTCCAGCCCTATCTTTACCTTCACGGATATCATTGTAATCCAAATTTTATGCATGCTGTAGAGGCCTAAGTACAACAATACAGATCCAGATCCTGTTGATTTCTTTGGGAAATGTATGATAGTCCGCAACATGGTCGTACTCCTCTTGCAAATGAGATATATGTAAGTTACATAATTATTGGATACATGTACTTTACTCAAGTAAATGCCTGGTTGAACACTATTGTATGGCCTTGTTAAGTGGATTCATTCTATGTAGGAACATATGGTTGCAGAGAAGGAAAGAGAACCAGAAGAAGGAGAAGCACAAAAGTCTCCCTCCAAGATTGTTGCTGACAGTCTGAGCCAGATCAGCTGTTCATCCACCTTCCTTCCAAACATTGATGTCACTCGAGTATCGAAGATTGCCCGGTCTACATCGACAGCCGCAGAAGCATGACTGCAAGCTCAGTTTGAGGCAACACCCCAAGCAGAAAGAGAGGAAGTTGCTAGGAAGCAGGAACAGTTGGAATCACAGATTCTTGCTTAGCAGGCCTCACTTGAAGCCAACCAAGCAGCACTTGAAGAAATCCAAAATTTGTTGCGCCAGACCCAAGAAGAAGTGAAGGGGATGCATACCAAGTTTGAAGAGACTAATGCACTGCTGCGAGCTGTACTGAAACTTTAGAAAGATTGAGGTAGGTCTGAATGCAGTTTCTGTTGATGATGCCTTTGCCTAAGCTTTTGCTACCTTGCTAGAACAACAAACTTTCTTTGTTGTTGAAACTTTGTGCACTGTGTTGTCAGAACCTATGTTGAACTTATTTGCATCTGTTTGTATGTTTGAACCTGTGTGATGGAACCGTTTGAACCTGTGTGATGTGTTTGAACCTACAAGCACTGTGTCTTATGCTCTGGAATGTATGTGGATGATAGCTTGGCTGAAATGTGTATGCTTTATGAGCTATGATGACAATGCTGGAAAGATCTGTGTGACATTGGTCATTGAATTGATACATATATTTGAGCCACGTTCATCGTCGAATGAAAAGAAAATTTATGACAACCTCGAGTCGTCTCAAGATGTCTCTAACTACCTTACATAACAAGACACAATGAAAATGTCACAAAATCTACATAATTATATATGACGTTACCATATCGTCACAACAAGTTGTCTAAATCAGGGTTCCCAGGGTATTCATTGTGACGGTTGGTGTATTAGGTGACGAGTTGACCAACCAATATGTGACAGCTGCAATAGTCATTAAATTACAACAATATATAACGACACAACAAAACCGTCACAAAAGGTCATCAGATTTTGTGACAGTATTTGATATTATCGTCACAAGTTACATTTAGCGATGGTCGATATATGACGACCTTCATGATGGTGGTTTTTTGTCATACGATTCATTTTGTGACAAATTTTGTACTTTCCATGACACTTTCAGTTTGTTATAAAAGTCCAGATTTTTTTGTAGTGGGGAGTGTTAGAGAACATTTACCATGTGATCTAATTCCAAAAGGTGTAGGTGGTTACATGTCGTAATGGACATGTCCCGTCATGTTGCCCCTTCACCATGTATATATACATGTACAGATTTTATAAGATCAATACAACTATCCATTCATTCTTGTCTCTCGTGTCTTATTTACAGTTGAGCACTCAATTCTAAACAATATTGTATGGTCCTTGTAGTCATTTTCGACGAGTCTTTTGGATCTACCAAACTATAATGTAACTTTGTACTGGAGGTATAACAAATTGTGATAGAGTCGGAGTGCCCGATCTTTCGGTGAGTGGAGATAAATTCGACTTGGTGGAAGTAGACCCTCACGATCCGACTACGACGAGCGAACCCGAAGCGCCAATGCAATCGCTGAACCAACTTCCTGTGGTTACCAACCTTGCTGGCGCAAGATCAGCCTGATCACGAAGATCAATTCCTGTCCGCAATCGAAGAATGAACAAGAAAGAGAGGTGAGCAATCTAAATATCACTCGAAGGTGGAGTTCTGAATCACACAAGGACAGCGCGTATTTGCGCGTGTTCAAGAGTAGCTAAAGCTAGATGTAAAACAAAACTCAAGTCGTAAACAAAAAGGACTCCGACTAAATAAAGGGGGCGCAGCCCCTGGAGTCCGGAGGGGTCACGCGCGCCCAACCCTAGGCGCCCCACCTGGGCTGCCCTGTTGGGCCATCTTCTTATTCCGATGGGCCTTCGTTCCTTAACACCATGATGAAGTTTAATTCTCTCGCACGGGCCCGAGTGATTGGCCCAACCGGATGATCAACTGTAGGCGCCTGAGGTGGAGGAGCAACTGGAGGCGCCTGAGGTGCTGCTGGTGTAGATGTACTCGTGGTGTCCTCATCATCCTCCCCTTCTTGAACTGAAGTCGTCCTCGACGGCAACTCCTCATCTTCGCCCACATACGGTTTCAAATCTGCAACATTAAAACTCATGGAAACACCAAACTCCGCAGGCAGGTCAAGGATATAAGCATTATCATTAATCTTGGTTAGCACTTTAAAAGGACCAGCAGCACGTGGCATCAATTTGGAACGACGTAAAGTAGGAAAACGATCCTTTCTCAAATGCAACCAAACCAGATCACCCGGTGCAAAAGTAACATGTTTTCTCCCTTTAATACCCGCAACCTGATATTTAGCATTAGCAGCAGCAATGTTTTGTTGAGTTTGCTCATGCAAGCTAATCATTTGATCAACATGTGCAGCGGCATCTATGTGTGGGGCGTCCTCGGCATCAAGTGCAAACAAATCAATAGGCGCCCGAGGAATATAACCATAAACAACCTGAAAAGGACACATCTTTGTAGAAGAATGCGTTGCATGATTATAAGCAAACTCAACATGAGGCAAGCAATCTTCCCAACGTTTCAAGTGTGTATCTAAAACAGCCCTAAGCATAGTGGACAAGGTGCGATTAACCACCTCAGTTTGTCCATCAGTCTGAGGGTGACAAGTGGTGCTAAACAACAATTTAGTGCCCATTTTATTCCACAGTGATCTCCAAAAATGACTGAGAAACTTAGCATCACGATCAGAGTCTATTGTATTTGGAATACCATGCAAACGAATAATCTCGCGAAAGAACAATTCAGCAACATTGCTAGCATCATCAGTCTTATGACAAGGTATAAAATGAGCCATTTTGGAGAAACGATCAACAACCACAAAAATACTGTCCCTGCCCTTCTTAGTTCTAGGCAATCCCAAAACAAAGTCCATAGAAATATCAAGCCAAGGGGAAGTAGAAACAGGCAAAGGCATGTACAAACCATGGTTGTTCAATCGTGACTTAGCTTTCTGGCAAGTAGTGCAGCGTGCAACAAGGCACTCAACATCAGCACGCATCCGGGGCCAAAAGAAGTGGGCAGCCAGCACTTCATGCGTCTTGTAGACGCCAAAGTGCCCCATGAGACCGCCTCCATGCGCTTCCTGTAACAACAAACGACGAACCGAGCTAGCTGGAACACACAGCTTGTTAGCGCGAAACAGGAACCCGTCCTGTATGTGAAATTTGCACCATGGTTTGCCATGAATACAGTGGGTGAAAGCATCTTTAAAATCAGCATCATCCACATATTGATCCTTCACAGTTTGCAAGCCAAAGATTTTAAAATCTAACTGTGACAGCATGGTATAGCGACAAGACAAAGCATCAGCAATGACATTTTCCTTCCCGCTCTTGTGTTTTATAATGTAAGGGAAAGACTCAATGAATTCTACCCATTTAGCATGACGACGGTTCAGGTTTGTTTGGGTACGAATATGTTTTAAAACCTCATGATCAGAATGAATTATAAACTCGCGATGCCAAAGGTAGTGCTGCCAAGTATGCAAAGTGCGCACTAAAGCATAAAGCTCCTTATCATAAGTAGAATAATTCAAGCTAGCACCACTTAATTTCTCGCTAAAGTAAGCAACCGGTTTTCCTTCTTGTAACAAAACAGCACCTAGCCCAATACCGCTAGCATCGCATTCAAGCTCAAACACTTTAGTAAAATCAGGCAACTGCAAGAGAGGAGCATTGGTTAACTTATCTTTCAAGGTGTTGAATGCAACCTCTTGCGAATCACTCCAAGCAAAGGGAACATCCTTCTTTGTAAGCTCATGTAGAGGCGCTGCAATGGAGCTAAAATCACGAACAAACCGGCGGTAGAAACCTGCAAGGCCAAGAAAGCTTCAAATTTGTGTGACCGTCGTCGGTGTAGGCAACTCCCGAATGGCATCAATCTTGCTGCTATCCACCTCAATGCCCTGTGGAGTAACAACATAGCCAAGAAACGAGACACGTTGTGTGCAAAACATGCATTTTTCGAAGTTAGCAAATAAATGGGCCACACGCAACGCATCAAAAACAGCACGCAAATGTTCTAAATGCTCTTCCATAGACTTGCTGTAAATGAGGATATCATCAAAATAGACAACTACAAACAATCCTATGAAGGGCCTCAAAACTTCATTCATCAAACGCATAAATGTGCTGGGAGCATTTGTCAAACCAAACGGCATAACCAACCATTCATATTACCCAAATTTTGTTTTAAAAGCCATTTTCCATTCATCACCTAATTTCATGCGAATCTGATGGTAGCCACTACGCAAATCAATCTTAGTAAAAATAATGGCACCACTAAGCTCATCTAGCATATCATCAAGGCGTGGTATAGGGTATCTGTAGCGAATGGTAATGTTATTAATAGCACGACAGTCTACACACATACGCCATGAGCCATCTTTCTTTGGAACAAGTAACACGGGAACGGAGCAAGGGCTAAGAGACTCACGAATATAACCCTTGTCAAGCAACGCCTGTACCTGGCGCTGGATTTCCTTCATCTCATCCGGATTTGTACGGTACGGTGCGCGGTTCGGAAGCTGTGCGCCGGGAATGAGGTCGATCTAGTGCTCAATGCCACGAAGTGGTGGGAGTCCCGGTGGCAAATCTTTTGGAAAGACATCAGCGTACTCCTGCAAAATGTTAGCAACCGCAGGGGGAATATCCAAAGATGGTGCATCATCAAGTGAAACGAGCATACTAGAGCATATAAGGGCATAGCATGGCAAAGGAGCATCGCGTAACTCATCAAAATCAGCACATGTGGCAAGCAAAACAGGAGCATTCAACTTGATTTCAGAATTAACAGATGGCGATGCGTCAATTTGTTTAGCAGTTTTAGCAGCTCTAGCAAGATCATCTTTAAGAATTTGTTCAGGTGTCATTGGATGTATAATTATTTTCTGACCCTTAAACATGAAAGAATAGTGATTTGAACGACCATGATGCAAGCTATCAGTATCATATTGCTAAGGTCGCCCAAGTAACAGAGAGCATGCTTCCATGGGAATAACATCACAATCGACAAAATCAGAATAAGCACCCATGGAGAAAGGAACACGGACTGATCGAGTAATTCTAATTTTCCCACCATCATTAAGCCATTGAATGTGATATGGATGTGGATGCTTACGAGTGGGTAAAGACAACTTTTCAACCAGCGTGGTACTCGCCAAATTGTTGCAGCTGCTGCTGTCGATGATGATGCGAATCGACCGCTCCTGCACATCGCCCTTGGTATGGAAAAGAGTGTGTCGCTGATTCTTCTCGGACGGGGCGACCTGTATACTAAGAACACGCTGCACAACAAGACTTTCATACCTATCGGCGTCGCCCGGGTTGACATGTACCTCCATAGCTGCATGGTCAGTGGCAAGCATCGCATGTCGAGTATCTTCAGAATCACTAGCGGAAGAGTACTCACCATCGTCACGAAGAAGCAAAGTGCGCTTGTTCGGACAGTCCCGAATCACGTGGCCAAATCCTTTGCAACGATGACACTGAATATCCCGTGTACAGCCTGTGGGAGGGGCGGCGCCTGTGGAAGGGGCAGCGCTTGCAGGTTTGGTCGTTCGCTCGCGCGGTGTAGTGGTGGGCGAGGGTGGCACAGGGAGAGCGGGCGTGGAGTTGGATGTCGAGCTTCTTCCTGCAAAAGAGTTAGAATATGTCTTCGAGCGGCGTCCCTGCACTTCACGTTCAACTTTGCAAGCATATTCAAATAATGTTGTCATATCTGTGTAGTCCTTATAATCAAGTATATCCTGAATTTCGCGGTTCAAACCACCACGAAAACGTGCCATAGCAGCGTCATTTTCCTCCAATAACCCACAACGAATCATGCCTATTTGTAATTCCTGGAATATTCCTCAACAGATTTGGAACCTTGCTGAAAACGTTGCATTTTATTAAGCAAATCTCGGGCATAATAAGAAGGCACAAATCTGTGGCGCATAGCAGTTTTTAATTGCTCCCAAGTGGTTGGAATGGTATTGGGATGTTTGTGTTTATATTCACGCCACCAAATTAAAGCAAAATCAGTAAATTCACTAATAGCAGCTTTAACTTGAGAATTAGCAAGGATATCATGGCATGAAAATTTCTGTTCAACTTTTAATTCCCAATCAAGATATGCAGCAAGATCATATTTGCCATTAAAAGGTGGAATTTTAAATTTAATCTTGGAAAAGGAATCATTACCACCGGAACGGCGTGGCACGCGGCGGGCACGGCCTCGGCGGTCGCCATCGTCCTGGTCCGAGTCACCACCATAACCCTGCTGCAACTCTGTGACTGTTGTGTGCAATGCATCGAGTCTTGCCACAACTGAGTCGAGGGTGGCCTTAGCGGCCGTCTGGGCAAGGTCGAGCTGATCACACCGCTCGGTCAACGAGGAGATCGTCGAGTCCAGCCGTTCATGAATCGTCTGAATGTCGGTGACAAGCCCTTCAACTTGTGCCTGTATGCCCTGCAGCTGGTTAGCCCCCGCGTCGACATCATCTGTCATGGTTAGCGCAAAGACAAGAACAAAAGCGACGACAAAACAGGGGTGTAACAGCTCACAAGGCGCTCACACTAGTGCTGTTATCAAATTCTTATCTGTTCTTACCACGCACACAGGGGCGAACTGCAACCAACCGGTGGAACTCGCGAAAGATTGGAGGAGCGATTGCCTGGAGAAACAAAATATGCTCGTCGTAGAACTATGTGGAGTTCTGGGAAGGCTGCACTCAAATGAAGGATTAGCACAATCAAACAATAATGCAAAGTTGAAATATAGTGTCAAACACGTAACAAGAGTTGCTGGTAAGAAGGGAAATCGAAAGAACAGAGGCAAAGGTGGAAAGGGCGCACCTCTTTTGTTTTTTTTTTCTGTTTTCTTTTCACAGAGGGTGCCCCAAAACTGATAATATGAACACAGAGGATCACAAGGAGCAAATTGTGGCACACACTTTTTCCGAAAGTACAGGGGTATTCCGGTAAAAAAAAGATATGGATATGAAAAACTGGCAAACCTCAGAAAAATGTACCAAGAAAGAAAGATATGGATATGAAAAACTCGCACGGGATGCGTGGGGGGGGGGAGGGGAGAGTTGCCCCGGAGTGTCGTGACCCAAGGGGGTTCACGGCGCGCGCAAAGGGAGTTTCCACTGAAACAAAATCGGATCACCTTCCTTCTCCCTGTTGGATTCTTGTTTTTTTTTGTGCTTCTTTCCTTTTTTTTCACTTTCCTTTTTTTTGATTGCTTTCTATCTTTCTTTTTTTTTTGACAGGGGAGGGGATCGGAGGGGTGGGATGGCGCGGCGCGGTTGTCGCGAAGGGGGGCGGTGGGTGCGGCGTGGTAGGGTTGGCGAGCAGCGGAACGGCGGCGGCGGCGAAAACTAGGGTTAGAGGAAAAACGAGAAACAAGAGATTAAACACAAGTAACCAGCAACAATTGAACGAGGAGGCACACAAATTCAACAGACACTTATTGAATGAATGTGCAGGCTAAACGGTTGCTGGGACAAAGGATCTAACCTGAAAAAAATGTGTTTTGGTTTTTGTGGACTGTAGGAAGGGAAAAACACTTGGTAAAACTCACCGATCAACCTGGAAAGCTGATACCACTTGATAGAGTCGGAGTGCCCGATCTTTCGGTGAGTGGAGATAAATTCGACTTGGTGGAAGTAGACCCTCACGATCCGACTACGACGAGCGAACCCGAAGCGCCAATGCAATCGCTGAACCAACTTCCTGTGGTTACCAACCTTGCTGGCGCAAGATCAATCTGATCACGTAGATCAATTCCTGTCCGCAATCGAAGAACGAACAAGAAAGAGAGGCGAGCAATCTAAATATCACTCAAAGGTGGAGTTCTGAATCACACAAGGATAGCGCGTATTTGCGCGTGTTCAAGAGTAGCTAAAGCTAGATGTAAAACAGAACTCAAGTCGTAAACAAAAAGGACTCCGACTAAATAAAGGGGCGCAACCCCTGGAGTCCAGAGGGGTCACGCGCGCCCAACCCTAGGCGCCCCACCTGGGCTGCCCTGTTGGGCCATCTTCTTATTCCGATGGGCCTTCGTTCCTTAACACCATGATGAAGTTTAATTCTCTCGCACGGGCCCGAGTGATTGGCCCAACCGGATGATCAACTGTAGGCGCCTGAGGTGGAGGAGCAACTGGAGGCGCCTGAGGTGCTGCTGGTGTAGATGTACTCGTGGTGTCCTCATCAAATTGGCACTACAAATACTTTAGTGCATTTCATGTTACATATATATGATCCGTTACCTAACTCTCCAACAATGATAAAAGAAAAGGTTTTACCAAATTATGTTTGTCAAATATTAAAGCACAATCTTTGAAGGTCGTGTTGGGCAGGCAAATTTGAGATAGAATATTATTAGCAAATTTTGGGATAGAGTAATGCCAATTTGGTATATACTTAGGATCGTGCCCATGTGTTGCAACGGGCAACAAAACATTTATATTGTAATGCATTAAGCATTCAATACATACAAGAACATAGTTAAAGATCCCTCAGGTCTCAATATAAAGCCAGCAATTACCACTTCAGTCTAAGCATATAGATCAACCAATTACAGGTGGCTGGTTGGCATTATAATCTTAGCACACGAAACTCTTTAGTAGTAGCACTGGTTTTCCAACAAGTGCGCGTCGTCAGACCATCAGAGTTTCAGACAAGCAAGATTGAGCCTGATGTATGGTGGTTGACGAGTCTCTATCAGACATGCCTTATCGATCAGCAACCGACTCGCGCTGGTAGGGAGGCTCGGACTCGAGGAACTCGAAGAGGAGCTGCTCGTGGCAGCTTCCGGATTCGCCGTCGTCGCTCGAATTCTCTGCCGCTGGAGCTCTCGCTGGTTTCTTGGACTGAGGGCGCGTTCGCGCTGGAGCTTTTCTCATGCTCGAGGTCGCTGTCGCTCTCCTCTGCACCCGTCCTGCGTTCGGCATCAATTTCAGCAACATCAGTAGGATTAGTTGGGTACCATGACCCCGTGACCACAAAAGGCACATCATCATTATTTCCTGACCGTTCATTGCATATAGTTATGTCATGATATAGTACTATAGGTGTCGTAGGTTTTGCTACCAGAGAGTATCAAATATGTGTCAAAGAAGTTTCTTGAGTATACTGATACATTCAGAAAACAAAACCTCTACGTTTGTGCAGCCCAAATTGTTTCTGAAGACAGTTCAACGTTACTGCTAAAATGAGGAATCACGACAAAGTTTTGATAAATTAGCTAACACGTGCTATTTGCTCACAAAATTTAGGTCAATGTTCAGAAATCACCATTTTTTACTGGGTAGAGCCTTCAAGACTGGCTTGTTTTTGTGTTCCTTTTCTTGAAACATAGGCCACTTAAAGCAGATAAACTACTGCGATGCTGCATGTTCTTGTTCCCTTTTTGGAGGAACAACATGTTCTCTGAAGCCGCGTGCTACCGAATGTACTTATACAGCACTTGTTGTGTTGGTCATAAGCGAGTTTTCAGTTGCGTTAATCTACATTCGCTGAACTCAATGTAAGAACAATGCTACCACTTGCTTCAGCTTGCAGCTACATGTGTTCTGAAGAAACAATGGGTAGCACTGTTCTTCATTCACTTGTACTATGCATCAGGTAATGCAATGTTCATCATGATGGAGTATGGTGACTTCACAAGGATAAACGTGTATTCCATGGAAGGGCCGACACTAGTAGAGAATTGGCCTTTAGTCCCGGTTGGTAGGGTGCATATCTCTCGGATATCCATCCGGGATAAACCAACCGGGACAAAAGGGGGGGTCTTTAGTCCCGGGTCTTTTAACCGGGAGTAAAGGTCCCCCTTTAGTCCCGGTTGGTGTCCCCTTTAGTCCCGGTTGGTGACACCAACCGGGACTAAAGGGTAACCCTTTAGTCCCGGCTGGATTCCAACCGGGACTAAATGGCGCCTGCATGGCACTGCCGTGGCGCCTGAATTTTTCATGCATGCATCACGTATACGTAGTACCGCGGCCCTTTTAATTTGTTAACCTTTAGTAGTTGAGATTTTTTTAGAACGAAATCAACTAGTATTTAAACGAATGGGATTTGTAATTATACAATTACTATATATATATACACAATCCTTATACACAATTCATATACACAATTCAACTAGCTTAGTACAAATCGATCATAATTAGCACGTATTATATATACAAATAAATCAAAGTATCTGTCTACAATCTTCCCGTCGTGGTGTTGCTGATCGGAGTGTCTAATTGTCGTCCATCGTAATAAAATTCTCCTTTTGGATCTACCACCTCGTCCATTATGAATCCAATGAGACCTTCACATATTGCCGCTACTCTTTCTTCCTTCAAGAGTCCTTGTTGAATATTTAACATCTATAATTTGGAAATTTGTGAATGTTACACGAACAAATACATATAAGGAGCTAGAAAATAATTAACTAGTAATAGTTTTATTTTACGTACTTTAAAGTTGTGCGGCGTCATCTTCGGTCCCTTGGGTCCCATAAAACTGTGCATGTGCTCACAGATGTAGTAGCCACATAGATTATTCCCGGGTTCCTGTCTTAAGAACTTCATTGCGGAAAAAAATAAGTTATGAAATATTCGTGTTATACAATGTAATAAATGTGCAGACTTCATACGTACCGGGAAGTCTGTGTTCCATGTAAGTTTTTCTTTGAATGGACCTTTGTGTGTCCTTATGAATTGTTTCCATACGCTGCGGATTAGAATAATGAATGATATAGTGTAACAGGGATAAAATTTAGGAAATAAACTTTTGCATAGAGATAAAGGTCCAGAATTATTACAAGCCTAGCATGTCTTGCAATTCTTGGTAGTCCACCGGATCTTTCCTTAACGAATCGAAGACAGTGACGTGGCTTCTTTCAGGCTCAATTATAATAAGGATCCAGTGGAAGCTGCGTGCGTAAAATGTTCATGCATATTAGAGGTAACTAACATGTAGAGATAAGGAAAAAGACATCGAAAGTAGACGGTATACACACACTTACTTGAAGTTGTATGGAAGTAGTATGAAATCCTTGAATGTTTGTTTGTCTAGGAAATTGTATATTTCCGCAAAGGTTTTTTCCGGCGCTAATTGTATCTGTTGGTTAACTACAGATGGATCCATGAAGCCTATATGTAGGTACGCCTCTCGGCGGCATGTCTGAATTAGCATCCTACATGAAATGGAAGATGAAGTTAGTACGGTGACGCACGCCAAAATTTACATGTAGAGATAAACGGACACTTACAGAATCCAAGCGCTGATCAGAGAGACGTCCTGGGCATCATGATGGTACACTTCGTATATATCCTTGAAGTCTAGCCACAGCACTTTCTCCCCTTCACCGTGAAAATCTATCGGTTTTACCTTCATGCCGATCATCTCCCTCGAGTCGGCGGATGCCATCATGTACCATTGATAGAATGCGTACATCTTCGTTGATAGCTTCCGTACCAATGAAGGCTTTACTAGAGGTTTGCCTAGCTCATAAGGCCACTTCGGCTCAGGGGGTGGTGCAGTTGGCATCTCAACTTGCCCTATGCATTCATCAAGTCCCAGACCTGTTTCTTCCATGAACTTCAATACATTTGCTTGTTGATCCAAGGGCATTGCTTTTACCCGTTGAGCATCTTTTTTTGATAAATGGCTGAGGTCGGGGACTGGACCGCTGGAAGATGACTTTCCTTTCCTTTTATCCTTTTCATCAGCCTTTACTATTGCCCGTTCATAGTTTGACAAGAGTGGTATCCTTTTCTTGGCTCCTTCTTCCATCCTGATAAAAAAGTTTAAATCTCGCCGACTTACTGGCGGTGGCTCCATCTCCCTTGCTTTTTTTCTTCGGCTTGTTTCTTAAACCACTCACTAGCCTCTCGTTGGATTTCTGCCCACTGTTCCGCATGAGACATTGCCTCAAAGCGTTCCTTACGAGTCACTTCAGGCTCCTTTGTTTTCTTCTTTCTCTGTCTTTGCTTGGGAGGCGGTGCTCGTGACTTCTTTAGTGGTGGTGCAGGTTCCTTCAAGGGGGCCGCTCTTGGTGCCGGCGACGGTGATCGGGGAGGGGTGTTGTTATTGTCGTCGTCGCTCCCAGCACCAGGATGTGGTGGAGATGGAGACCTTGATATAGATGGAAGGGACGGTCCTGGAGCAGGAGATGCCGGTCTCGAGGTATGAGGAGAAGGTCGCTGCTGGGGATCTACGGGGAGCGGTCTTGAGGTCTGAGGAGATGGCTCCGTGCCGGGAATAATGATGTAGCATTTTTGCCATAGAATGATCCCATGAAGCGCATCTGCCAATGTCTTTTCCCCGTCACCTCCCGGGAAGTCGAGCTCTAGACCTTCATACTGGGGATCAACTATTTGCTCTACGCAGACGCTGGCGTAGCCTGTTGGAATTTCCATGCCATGACTGCTCTGCCCCGCCAGGGTTGCTAACGCACTCCCGTATGCTACCTGTACATATAGCAGAAGTAAACAAGTTGAACTCCGATCTCGAGGCCTGGATCAATTGACAAGATTGCATAAATATTATGTATAAGTATACCTTAATAGTGAGGTTGCCGACCGGTGCATGCAGCTCACATGAGGTCCGTTGTGTGATGGCATCCACGGGGAACCGTTGCTCCTCCACGGGTAACCTGGGCGTCTGCGCATCGGGGACCCCTGTAGAAGCACAACTGCTCAAGAGGCGTTGAGAAGGGCTGGCGGTGTTAGGATTCGGCAATGCTCCAGATTGGGCCAACTCCGCAACTGCGTGGGCCACCCGCCGATTGATTTCATCCATCATTCTTTGTTCTAGCATCTGCCGCCAGCTCTCCTCGATCTGTTCCTTTCTTCGCTTTCGGCTTCCGTACGAGGCGCTGTCGCCTCGGAAAGCGAACTTCCACGGAACCACCCCGAACCCTCGGCAACGTCCTGGGTGCTCTGGATTACCGAGGGCCAATGTGAGCTCATCATTTTCTCGGTCCACCTTCAACCTCCCAGCCTTAGAATCTTCAATGTTTTTCATGAGATGTTCGGCCTTTTCACGTATGGTGTCATTAAAAATCAATGTCCCATCCTCTTTGCTTAGGGAGCCTCCATGAGCGTAGTACCAATTTTTTGATTGTTCGGGCCATTCAATAGTTGCAGGTACGATTCCCCGTTCGATCAGATCTTGTTCCATCTTCCTCCACTTGGGAATTGCTGAGCCATACCCACCTCGCCCCAAATGATGGTGGTAGCCCTTCTTACTAGCATTTGCTGTGTTGGTCGTGATCTTTTTCATACCGTCTTCACTCCTCTTATATTCAACAAATGCATCCCAGTGGTCCCTCAACTTTGGCCACGCATTGAAGTCTGGAGTTCGGCCCTTCTTGATGTAGTGGGTATCCAGCATCTTCTTGAATGTCTGGAATTGAGTAGCCATCTTCTTAAACATCCATGCTTTGACATCCTTCTCGCTATATCCTTCGGGGAATGTGAAATGTCTCTTCACGTCTTCCCACAGCATATTCTTTTCTGTCTCTGGAAGGGCGTACGGATTAGTGCTTCTGCCCTTCCATTCTCTGATGCTGATAGGCACGTTGTCCCGGACGATTGCCCCGATCTGACTCACATACTTTGTTGCTACTTTCTCGGGAGCAACCGGCCTGCCCTCTTCTGTCACTTCCGTGATGACAAGCCTCCCTTCCATCACCTTTGTACGACCTCGGGTCTTCTGCCCTTGTGTCGATCCGGAGGGCTAACAATTCAAGATTCGTTAATTAGTACGTAGTAGTAACGGTGGCGTGAAACAATACAAGAATGGTTATATATACCTCGTCGGAACCTTCCACCACGGCAACTTGTTGCTGCGGCTGTTGCTCTTCATTCCCATCGGCGGACATGTTGAGGAACATGTCTGCCTGGGTGCCCTCTTCATCCGTGTATGATAGTGGAACATTGTCGCCACTACCATCACCAGCGATTATCTGCTCCATGATATACCTTGCGGTCTCATCGTCTGCCATTTCAACTATTGATGGAAACATACATGGAATCATACATGACAGTCATAGAAATCGTCTTACTACAAATGGATACAAAGTCCTACAAAGTCCGGAATCATACATGTATATAATGAAATCATAAAATAACATGAATCCTAACTTTATTTTCTAACTTAAAAATCTAACTTAACAAACTAACTAAAAAATCTAACTTAAAAATATAACTTAATTTTCTAACTTAACAATCAAAATTAAAAATCTATCATAAAAATATAACTTAATTTCTAACTTAAAAAAAAAGCCCTCCCGGCGCTGCCGGCCGGCACGGCGGCGGACCTCTCGCGCGCGGTCGTCAACGGTGGTCGGGGCGACGAGGTGGCCGGGTCGGCGGGACGGCGGCGGTCGGGCGGCGGGACGGCGGCGGCCGGTGCGGCGAGGACGGCGGCCGAGGCGACGACGACGACGGCGGCATAGGCGGGACGGCGATGAGACAGCGACGAGGGGCGACGAGGATGGAGCCGGCGACGAGGATGGAGCCGGTGGCCAGAGGCGATGAGGTGGCCGGAGGCGACGAGGTGGCCGGGGGCCGGGCGCGTCGACGGACGAGGAGGATCGAGGCGGGCCGGCCAGGGGGATGGACGACGACGATGTCTGGGCGCAATGGGGGACGACGGCGGCGGCGGCCGGCGAGGGAGGCGGACGGGTGGTGACGGCGGAGCAGAACGCGCGGGACTTGGCGAAAATTTGGCTAAGTGTAACTGGCGTGGGGGTAGAAGGGAGTACAGTGCCTTTTAACCCCCCCTCCTTTTATCCCGGTTCATAATGGCACCCGGGACAAAAGGGTGCCCCCGCCAGGTGGGGCTGGGAGCGTACCCTTTTATCCCGGGTGCCACCACCAACCGGGATAAAAGGGGGGGCCTTTTATCCCGGTTGCAGTTGGCAACCGGGATAAAAGGGTACATCGGGGCGGGAGACGAAAAGTACCCTTTTATCCCAATTGCCGTTTGCAACCGGGATAAAAGGGGGGCCTTTTGTCCCGGTTGCTGTTAGCACCCGAGACAAAAGGTCTTTTTTCCTAGTTTTCTTCTCCCGCCTGTTTTTTGGAAATGTATTTTATTCTATCTTTTCACTGCATTTCAGGATGAAAAACAAAACCTTCACAAATTTTGTACATGCAAAAATATATTTAATTAACGAGTAAATTGACAATAAGTATGAATTAATCATTAATTCTATACCAGTTCAGTTCATTTAGCCTCTAAAATATTTATTTTACTGCATTGCTGTGATCAAGAAATTATTCAATTAAATAATTTCAATGCGCAGAAAAATCCATGTTTGTTTGTGGTTGACATTGTTCATGTTTATCTATAAAATCTTCACCTAACAAATTTAAGAACACATGAAATCATACATAGGGTAAATTACAAATTGTATCAATTAATACACAAAGGTCATGTACATTTAACGCATTACAATACAACGTTGTAAAATTTCTTCTTCATGAAAGTTCCTTGATCATGATTGTGGCGTAAGTACGGAGCCTCTTCTTTGGAGAGCAGGATGCTTGGATCAACTTCAACGGCGAATGGAGGCATGCCATCAAACTGATCATAATCATCTGATTGGTCTGTTTTATCCTCGACTCCCACGATTTTTCTTTTACCTGGAAGAACTATGTGGCACTTTGGCTCCCATGTCTCTTCTGGATTCCTCTTGGGTTTGCTGCACATGTCCTTCACATAGAACACCAATCGAGTCAATTGAATCAATAAAATCAACACAAAACTCGATCACCTCCTCTGTTTCATATCCCTTGGCGATGCTTCCTTCTGGACGGGCACGATTAAGAACATAGTTTTTTAGGACTGCCATGAACCTCTCGAAAGGCCACATATTGTGCAGGTATACAGGTCCGAGAATACCAATCTCTTTTACTAGGTGAACCAATAAGTGTGTCATAATATTGAAGAAGGATGGTGGAAATAACAACTCAAAACTGACAAGACATTACACCACATCGTTCTGTAGCTTTGATAGCTTGGATGGATCGATTGCCTTCTGCGAAATAGCATTGAGAAACGTGCATAGCTTTACGAGCGGCAACCGGACATTTTCTGGTAGAACACCCCTCAGTGCAACCGGAAGCAACTGGGTCATCAACATGTGGCAGTCATGAGCCTTGAGATTTGTAAACTTCTTTTGTTTCATATTTATTATTCCCTTTATATTCGAGGAGTACCCAGACGGGACCTTCATACTATTCAAGCATTCAAACATGCTATCCTTCTCTTCCTTGCTGAGAGTGTAACTGGCAGGACGTAAGTAGTGCTGTCCATTATCTCTCTTTTCCGGATGTAGGTCATCTCGTTGCCCCATGGCTTTCAGGTCCTGTCGTGCTTCCAATGTATCTTTTGAGGTTCCATAAACACCCATGAAGCCTAGCACGTTCACGCAAAGATTCTTCGTCAGGTGCATCACGTCTATTGCGTTGCGAACCTCTAGGATTTCCCAATAAGGTAGCTCCCAAAATATTGACTTTTTCTTCCACATGGGTGCATGTCCGTTATCATCGTTCGGAACAGGTTGGCTACCAAGTCCCTTTCCAAAGACTACATTTACATCCTTCATCATCTCGAACACACGCTTTCCATTACGGTGTGCAGGTTTTTTACGATGGTCTGGCGCCCCTTTGAAATGCATCCCGCTCTTTCTGAGCTGGTGGTGAGCAGGGAGAAATCGACGATGACCCATATAGACGACCTTCTTACAGTGCTTCAAGTACATGCTGTCTGTGTCGTCTAAACAGTGGGTGCATGCCCGATATCCCTTATTTGTCTGTCCTGAAAGGTTACTCAATGCAGGCCAATTGTTGATGGTTACGAACAACAGTGCTCGTAGATTAAAGATCTCTTGTCTATCCTCATCCCACACACGTACACCTTCTTCCTCCCAGAGCTGTAAAAGGTCATCAACCAACAGCCTTAGGTACACGTCAATGTCATTGCCGGGTTGTTTTGGGCCTTGGATAAGCGCCGGCATCATAATGAACTTCCGCTTCATGCACAGCCAAGGTGGAAGGTTGAACATACAAAGGGTCACAGGCCAAGTACTATGGCCACTACTCAACTCACCGAATGGATTGAATCCATCAGTGCTTAAACCAAATCTTATGTTCCTTGCTTCACTTTCAAAGTCTGGGAATGTTCTATCAATTGATCTCCACTGTGCCCCATCTGCGGGGTGTCTCAGCATCTCATCTTCCTTACGATCTTCTTTGTGCCATCGCATCAACTTAGCATTCGCCTTGTTCCTGAACAAGCGCTTCAAGCGTGGTATTATAGGGAAATACCACATCACCTTCGCAGGAACTCTCTTCTTGGGAGACTGCCCCTCGACATCACCAGGATCATCTCGCCTGATCTTATACCGCAGGGCTTCGCAGACGGGACAAGCAATCCAATTTCTCGTATTCATCACCACGATAGAGGATACAGTCATTAGGGCATGCGTGTATCTTCTAAACATCCAATCCGAGAGGGCAAATAATCTGTTTAGCTTCATATGTTGTGGACGGTAATTCATTATTCTCGGGGAGAATCTTCTTGACAATGTTCAACATCCCCTGAAATGCCTTATCGGACACACCATTTTTTGCCTTCCATTGCACAAATTCTAGTGTCGTACCTAGTTTTTTATGGCCCTGCTGGCAACCTGGGTACAACAATTTTTGGTGATCATCTATCATGCGCTGCAACTTTGCTGCTTCCTTCTCAGTTTTGCAATCTCTGTATGCATCTCGTATCACCTGACCAAGGTCATCAGTAGGGCCATTTTTTGCAAACTCATCTTCATCAGGCTCGCCCATTGTAGTACCTGCAAAAGCTTGGCCTGCAACCCAGTCCGGAATGGTGTCATCTTCCTCCTCCTCCTCGCCATCTTCCATTACGACCCCTCGTTCACCATGCTTGGTCCAAACGAAATAGTTAGGCATGAAACCGTATTTAAACAAGTAGCTGTGAATAGTCCTCTAGAAATCCTTTGAATACTCCTTCTTGTTATTGCATTGGAAGCATGGACAACATACGAACCCATTCTCTGGCTTGTTCGCTTTAACCACTTCGAGAAAATAATGCAAGCCATCAATAAACACCTTGCTCCGCCTGTCTTCATTATATATCCATTGCCGGTCCATCTGCATCATATTACGCATGAAAATGGATTACACTTGACAATGGATTACGCGTGAAAATTGATTAAAGATCCAAACAACATGGTACAATGCAACAACATGAAGATCCAAATACACATATTTAAATTAAAGATCCAAACAACATGATACAATACAACAAGCCATCCACTGGTTATTATCTAAGAGGACTTTAAGCATCCTTGGACGGTGAAGACGAAGGTTCCGCTGACCCAGCCCCATCCTTAGGTTTATTTCTGCTGCCTGAAACCTACACTAAGTGGACGTGAAACACCCGGGACTGAGGGTGGAGCATAACGACCACCAAAAGGAGGTTCCTAACCCGTGGCAACAGCTTCTTCATGACGTTGCTGCAAATAACAAAGCATTGCTTTTTCCAGCGAGCTCTTTTTCTTCGGCTTATGCTGAGGCCCAACTATGATTTTCCCCTTGCCGAAAGAGGAACCACAATCGCCCCCACCATCGCCACTTCCTCCAGTAGCAGAAGCCATCTATGTACAAAAATTATTACCTTAACACTGCATAAGTTGTTGAACTTGAAGACCGTGATCATCTCACGAGCATGTCCTCAACTGGGCGGCACCGCACTTCGTCATGAAAGAGGTTCGATTCTACGAAAAAGGGGACACGGTCACGATGTCCGTATCCACTCTTTCTCGTAGAATCGAACCTCCTTCTTGACATACGTTGTTGCTCTGCGGAGAACATCCTCGCAAAAATGACCACAGTATGAAAGTTCAATAAGTATGGATTTGAAAAACCTTATTGAATTTGATAAGTTCAACAAGTAGCAGAAGTCATCTATGTACAAAAATTCTTTCCTTACCACTGCAGAAGTTGTTGAACTTGAAGACCGTGATCATCTCGCGAGCATGTTCTCAACTGGGCGGCACCGCACTTCGTCATGAAAGAGGTTAGATGCGAAAAGGGGACACGGTCACGATGTCCGTATCCACTCTTTCTCGTAGAATCGAACCTCCTTCTTGACATATGTTGCTGCTCGGCGGAGAACATCCTCGCAAAGACGAACACGGTATGCAAGTTCAACAAGTATGGATTTGAAAAACCATATTGAATTTGATAAGATAAACCGTCTAGACAAGGTAGCATCATTCTTAAACCACTGCAAGAATGCATACTATATATGACACATCAATCTCCCTCACATTTTAGCTCAAAATACCTCTTCATTTTCTACTTCATCACATTCTAGCAAATAATCTTTCCATATCCAAAGCATAAATCGAAGCATAACACAAGGATGAAGTAGCAAACCTTCACAACACTTGTGTTGGCTGAGTGAAATTCCCACGAAAATGAGGGAAAAAACTTCGGGCAGAACCTCCCTTGCTTCGGCACCACCGGAGATTAGGTGAAACTCAGCTCTCTGTCAATGTGCTGGACTGGCTCGGGCTGGAGAAGGAAGAAAGTCCTCTATCTTGGTATATAATGGGGATGAGTTTTTATCCCGGTTAAAAACTCCAACCGAGACAAAAAGGAACACCTTTTGTCCCGGTTGAAAGTTTAGTCCTGGTTGGAGGCTCCAACCGGGATAAAAGGTCAACCCTTTTATCCCGGTTGGAAGCTCCAACCGGGACTAAACTTTTTATCCCGATTGGAGGTTCAACCCTTTTATCCCGGTTGGAGCCGCCACCGACAGCCCGCAACTAGCCGTTGCAACCGGGACTAAGGGGGGCCTTTAGTCCCGGTTGCAATTTGCAACCGGGACTAACTCTACCCTCCATTTTTGCCTACCGTGGCGCACCACCTTTTGTCCCGGGCCAACTTTAAACCGGGACAAAAGGGGGCGCATCGAAAACCAATTCTCTACTAGTGAGGGCTGCATCAACTTCGATCTCTGGCAAGCTGCAAGCTCTCATCACCAGGTGCCTTAGACTCCAACTTCTGGGCGTATCGCTGTCGTTGGATCGAGTTCTTACCTACAACTTATCCAGTATCTTGGATCTACGACGCATCGCTTCTGTCTCGATCCATGGTATTCACCAGTTATCAGTTTTATCATATCCTGTAAGGCTGCATCGTCCGATCTTTTGCTAGATGTGGTAGAATCACAATTATCCTGCCTTGATTAAGCTTGCATCGACTGATATTTATTTAATCTATCGTCTTGCTGTCTAGATTGCTTTATTTAGCTTTAGATCGGATCATCATAGATGATAGATCGCTTAATAGTCTGTTGCGTCTAAATCTTGGCTACCCCTCGAGTGCTGTTGGAATTGAGTTCCATTGTGATTAGATTCATCGGCTGGCGAGGTTCCAATTGACGTCCTGCTGAGTGTTTCTAGGCAGCAACTACTGGGCGCATCGCTGTAGTTTCGCCTAGAAATATTGGTGGTGATGTTAGTTTAAATCTCACCGGCTTGTGGCTCTAGCTATGGTAGAGCAAAAGCTCAATGGCACTCCGTTTCCTATCGGCTTTCTAGCCGATGGTTATCGCCAATTGTGTTGAATCAGCTGGATAGCCGATGAACCACTCACGCTCATCAAGATATTGGAATCGGCTTCATAGCCGATATATTTATTCATCATCCGTTATCTTGCTATGTCATCATTACCGTCGGTGCTAGGATCATATCGGCTTGATCGGGCGGTTGCCTCGAACTTCAAAAAGATCATCTTCACCTTGTTAGTTGAATAGTCAAACTGATTGGCACGCCCGCGTTCACCACGTGCGTCGATCTACAGGACCTGCATTGGAGTGAAGCAAATCTTCCAGGCCTTTCGTGTGTTAGTACGTGAAGGTCACCATCTGATTTTTGCGTCAACATGAAATAATCAGGGCGGCGATGTTACTCCATGCATGCGTGCGGGATGGCCTAACAGGGAAGGAGAGAAATTTTGGGCGGCGGCGGCGGCGGTAGCGGAGAAGATTGAGGACGGAGCCAGATGACGAGCTGCATGAGCCTCACGCACGGAGAAGATAAGCCTCACGCATGAAGAAGCCGGAACAGATTAGGTGGAGAAAAGGAAGGATAGAAAAAAAAGAACGACTCGTTACTCCCGCTCACGCTCGACTCATTACTCCCGGCTCGTCGGCTTGCTCGCGTGCTCGGCTCATGGGACAGACGCGCTCGCGCCGAGCGAAAGAAACAGACATGGGGCAGATGAGCTCGATCGAACGGTTGGATGGTCTGGCTACAGAATAACCTATTCTATGGCCGGTTGTAGAGAAATATGTGTGGGGGGGGGGGGGAAGCTAAGGAGATAATCTTTCCAATGGCACCGGTCTCAACTTGCAGGACAAGTTGGCGTCCAGAATCTGTCAAGGTTGGATTCGGACGGCAAGACAACATCAACTTGTGACGGCCACTACAACTTCATCCGAACTCCATTTTGGGTGTGCAAGTACTTCATAGAAACCTTATCAAGTCTACTTTCATATGGATCCATACTAATGTCCATATCCATTCTGAGGCGGCCGCAATCATTGTTTTACTATATAGGCCTTTTCTATCTATGGTGTTGCGTCACCTTAGTTTGGTCCAACGGGCCGTGTATCAAGTTGGGTCAGCACAACCCCAACACCCTGGTGGTCATCCTCCCACGTTCATATACCCTTTAGCCATCACCAAGAAAATTTGGGTTTTGTTTTGTTGAAGTTTAGGTGTAAGTTTCAAGGGCCTCATTTTGAGCATTTAAAAACTTCAAGGGTCGCTCTCTAAAACATAAAACTCAGATTTGATTTAAAATCCATTTAAATGGCTGAAACTTTGAAAATGTGTAGGAAAATGTAGAAAAATGGGAAAAATGTGAAACTAGTTTTGCTAGGTTCATGATGATGTCTAGTTTAATTTAAACATGTTCATGTGCATGTTACTATCCTGGCACTAGAAATTATTTTGTATAAAAGCCATTAAATGCTTAGTAAATCATAGGATGCTCTAAAAAATATGAAACCACTTTTGTTAGTTTCCTTTTGGCATGCATGTTCTGGATCTATATGTTATGCTACTGGAATCCATGATGTTCCTACTGTTTTAAATTCAAATGCTTAATTGTTATTTTAATCTTGTTTTTGCATAATAAATAGTGGACAATAGATAAAAATGCAAGCTAAATTTTGCTAGAATATTGATGTCCATGTCTGATTAGTAAAAATACTTGTTCCTGTAAAGTATGTGTTTTCAATTGCTTAATGAAATACATGTTGTTTAATCTCCTTGTTATGGGATAAATGGCTCTCATGCTCATAAAGACCTGATAAATTCACAGGAGCGTATGTTAGTGTTAGTAACCCTTTTGTAAAATTTGTGGAACCAGACTAATGATGAAACTCTAGTTAAAAAAATCATTCTTTGTGTTCTGCAATTTAACACTGTTTGGTTTTTAGTAAATTCTGTAGATGTCAAATGCATCTGAAATTTCTTATAGTAAATATCTTGTGTAGAGGGAAAGCTCCTGTAAAAATTTCATGTTCATATCTTGTCGGATGCTTCCTGAAATATTTATTCATGTTTAAGAGCTAGTTTATTTATTAATAAAAAAGTGTACTAAAAGACTAGCAAATGATTGATTATGCTTTCCTTCAGAACATTATCACTCTGAAAAATGGTTTCTAAACAGTACCAACATGACACCACCCTTTTTCCTTTATGAATTCTAAGTTGTTAGAATCTTATATGTGTACACAATCACCATCAAAGTAAAACTGAGGTTTTAATCACAACCCACCTTGTTTTGTGAAGAAAAGATTTGTTAAAGTCTTATTTAGGTGAATGTGGCTAAAAAGAAAGAAAGGGTTAAAATCTTGTCTCGGTGAATGTGGTCAAAATGTACCCTAAGCTTTAACAATGTTAACGAAATGTAACCTACACCATGAAAACTTGTAATTAAAATCTTATGCATATGCATCTCGTGTAGAAGCTAATCTCGCTAATTTTCGTTGTCAATATTAGCAGATCAAGACCACGGCAAGTGAATTTGTTTTATGCGCGTAAGGCTCGGATGGTTTCGTGAGAGGACACGGGTTAGATTGGTTCGGGTAGGAATAGCCCTACGTCCAGTATGAGGAGCTGCTCGTGTTACTCATGCGAGGTCTATAGTAGGGGTTACAAATAGGCGAGAGAGGGAGCTGGTCCCAAGTCTCTTGGGTATGCACTGATGCTCGTGAGGCGAGGGTGTGAGTTCGGTTGGCTTGAGAGTTGTCCCTGTCTTGGGTCCCTGGTTCTCCTTTTATAGCACAAGGAGGGCACAGGGGTTACCGGTGAGCCAGGCGTATGGAGAAGTAAAAGAGATAAGCTAAGTGAAGTAAAACATAGGGAAAAGGACCGAGTCCCCGGGTCGCTGCCTTCCTCTCCAGTCCCTGTCTCCCGTCAGCGTGGCTGCCGGAGGGGGGCAGCTGCCGTTGGATCCTGTCGACGATCCTCCGGGCGACCGTCGTTGCCAAGCATGATGATGATGTCCGGCTGCTGCAACTATGCATGCCATGGGGGACGACTGATCCCTATAGTCCTGCGTGCTGACCGGGAGGGGCGGCCGTCATGTCTCTGCTGCCGGACCGAGCGCAGAACCGGGCGGTGCTCCCTCCTACGCCGGGGGGCACGGGTAATTAGTGCCCTATGGCGAGCAGGGGAGACCGCGGATTGGGATGGTGTCATTGTAGCCTATGCGGTCGTGGCTACAGTGTACTGCCCAAGTACTGTGATGAGTCACGTCGAGGGGCGCGGGCACCTTTCTGCTTACCAGAGCTGCAGCGCATCTATGGCAAGGTGGGTGGGGGCCCACGAGATCTGCGTCCTCATCTGCACGTTTGCACCCGTGGTGGATCCTTGTCTTGTGGGCTTGGATGAGTTCGACCCCCTGCACCTCGGGTCGGGCGAGGTGGAGCCTTGCCGCGAGGGGTCAGGCGAGGTGGAGCCTTGCCGCGAGGGGTCGGGCGTGTCCGACCCCAGGACCGTGGGTCGGGTGAGGCAGAGCCCTGCGGTGAGGGGTCGGGTGAGGCGAAGTGGAATACTCCTTGCCCATGCCGGGTCGGCGGAGGTCACTGTTGCCGCAGCTGTGCCCAAGCGCTTATGTTCTGTGTTTAGGGGCATAAGAAGGTCGTTAATATTTCCCCCCAATAGTAGCCCCCGAGCCTTTGGTGGAGCAAAGGATGCTCCTCCAGAGGCTGCATTCGTCGTTCGTCGGGGATCCTTGTTTGTCCTGCAAGCTTAAGTTGATTAGGGAGAAGAAGTTTCATTTGTTCGGCTTGGCCAGGGAGTTTGGTTATGCAGGGTGTCCTGATGATGGCTCGGCACGGAAGGACTCCAGATCGCGACCACACGCATGGTCATTTGTTGCGATGCAAGCCCCCGAACCCCTACGCGTTGCAGGAGACCGATCGGGTGGCTGGATCGACTTTTGATCGTTACCCCTCAAGTGTCCGTTCACTGGGACAGAGGGGGTGAGCCGTGCCACACTACCCTCGCTGGACAAACCGTGGTGCTCGTTGAGCTGTGAACGGGTTGGTTCGAGTGGAGTCCCGATCCCCGTTCGGGGGGGGGGGGGGTCCAGCTCAGGCCAAGCTGGTGGCGTACCCCAAGTTCCGGCTGGCCAGTTGATATAGGTCCCGAGCCCATTCAATTGGATCTAGGGGCTCGTTGCCTTTCTTTTGGGAAAAACCATGAACTTTGATGCCAGTCCGGACTCGAACGTGAGGTCGGGATGCCCTTGGCTTTCGCTCGCCTGGGTGATGGCCGCTAGCGGACCCGTCCCTTCTCACCCCTCGCTTGGGGGCGTCCTGGGGCGACTGTCGAACCCATGGTGGGCTAGCCTTCGAACTCCTAGACTGTAATGGGCCGTAGGAGCGTTTTCAGCTCCATATCCCTTTTTACTTGTTGGTGGGCCCCGGGCCGTACGTGGAGGATGTCATGCGCGTGCGCTTCCTGGGAGGCAAAGTGGCGGAGAGTACCGGGTCCGCGAAATGAGGGAAGTGGAGATGTTCCCTGCAGCAGATTGTGCGCACGGATTCCCCAAAAAAGTGGGGTGACGGGGCGTACCTGGCATCGCAATAACTGCGATGGGACTGCCCCTTTCGCTTCCCACGCACCCCCCTATAAGAGGAGGGAGTCCGCCTCGCCGGTTCCACCCACATCTGTTCCCAAGCCTTTTCTCCTCCTCACGCACCTTTTCACCTTCCTTCGCTCAGCGCAGCAGCTTTCTTCGCCTTCCGCCATCGAGCCTTCTATCCCCTTAGCGATGGAGTCCTTGACGCGCTCGAGCTTCGGTACCTCGCGCGCCGACGGCGTCGTGAAGAAGGGCCTCCTTTGCAAGAGGACCGCGAGGGACGAGTGGCGGTTGCCTGGGAGGGAAGATGCGCTGCATCCGGATGGCGGCTACGTCGTCTCGTTCCTGCACTTCCATGAGAGGGAGTTCGCGACTCCGCCGAGCCTCTTCTTCCACGGGTTGCTGCACTACTACGGGCTCGAGTTGTAGCATCTCAATCCTAACGGGATCCAGCATATCGCGACGTTCATTGCGCTGTGCGAGGGGTACCTAGGAATCGAGTCCAACTTCTCGCTCTGGAAGTACTTCTTCACGGTCAGCCTGTATTAGAGGACCGAGAAGAGGGGGACCCAAACGCGGACAATTCCGGTGCCGATGGGGTGCGCCGGCATCCACCTTCGCTAGAACCGCGCCAAAGAATACATGGCGATGAAGACCACGACATCCCACAAGGGGTGGCACCAGCAGTGGTTCTATGTGAAGAACTACTCTGAGGCCCCCCTTGCCGGAGTTCACCGGCCGTGTCATTGAAGCAACGCCAGACCTATGGTCGTACGGTCCGATCGAGAAGGAGAAGAAGCATATCACCGGTCTGCTTCAGGCCATCGCCCACCTGAAGGAAAAGGGCCTGACCGGGGCCAGAGTTATCGGGGCGTACCACGCTCGGAGGGTGGCGCCGCTGATGCTCCGGGCTTGCTCGCTTGACGACATGGTTCCCGGTGCGCCAACCGAGGGCACCATCCTTGCGACGGGCGTACTTGCCAATGCGGAGGTCGAGCAGCATGTCCGGGAGGTGCTGGAGGTCAAGGATGACATTTACCCGGTGCCCGATCACCCTCCGATGTGTCCGGACGAGGATTTCGTCTAGCTGGTGAGGATTTCACACTCTCATCCTTCTTTCCTGCATTTCTTGGTTTGCCGTTCTGACACGAGGTCCGTGTATCTACAGGGCAACATGACCCAGGCCATGGCCTCGCGCCCACTGGTGCCTGAGGACGCAGAGCAGAGACGGCAGAACTGCCTCCTCGCCGAGAAGCAGAAAAAGAGAAAAGAAAAAGAGACGGTGAGGAAGAGGAAGAGGGCCGCCAAGGAGTTCCAAAGGTGGCGGCGGGGCATGGTCATGTCATACGATGATGACGACGATGACGATGAGGACGAGGAGGAGGAGACCGAGGAGGAGGAAGAGGAGGAGTATGTTCTGGCCCCCCGACCGGGTGCGCTCATCATTCGGGAGCAGCCCCCTCAACCGTCCACGGGGGACAAGCTGAGCGGACCGCCTGCCTAGGACCCACACCGTGAGGCTCTGGGGCTACACCCCAGCAATCGGTGAGGGGCGCGCCTTGGGAGTCGACAGAGCCAACCCCCGACCCTCTGCCCGAGTCACGCGAGCAGAGGAGCAGTGGCAAGTGGCCACTGCTGGATGCCCTGGGGTCGGCGTCGAGCTCGGAGGCAAAACGCGCTCGTCGCCCTCATGCCGCGGCGAGGTAGGTGGAAGGTTCTCGCGTGCCTTATTCTTTTCCTAGCATCGAGCTGTTCTTGACAAAGTTGTCGTCGTTTCGTAGTGCCACTCCTCGAGACTTTGTTCCACCGCTGGCGCCGAAGAAGGTGCTCCGGGTGTAGACCGCCTACATGGGGCGAACCGTGACCCCACCGATGACGGGCGGCGGTGCTGCTGAAAAGGCCGCGGGACCTCCCACGAGGGCGGCCTCTGCGGCGGCGACTGGCGGAGGGGTGCTGCAGTCGGGCACTGAGCAGGGGCTGACCCCTGTTCCGCCTTCTGCCTCCGTAGCTGACCCTATGGGACAAGATGCTGCCCCTGGGGTTCCTCCGCCCGGCGAGGTGATAAACCTCGATGACGAGGCGGAAGAGGAGCCAGCAGGAGAGGCGTCGGCGTCAAGGGCATCGGCCACGGAGGGGGCGGTGACGGAGACGGGGGCGCCTACTCTGGCGGCGACAACGGAGATGGTGGCGGCGGAGATGGGGGCGCTTGCCCCAGCGGCCGCGATAGAGGCGGCGGCGGCGGCGGGGACAGGGATGCCTGCCCCAACGGCCATGACAGAGACAGTGATGGTGGCGAAGACAGAGACGCCTGCCCTGTCGGCCACGACAGAGACAATGGCGGCGATGGAGAGAGCGGGACGTGTGCCGGTGGCAACAACAACGGCTGCGGCAATGGGGACGGAGACAGCGGCGTGTGCACCGGTGTCGTCGACGGGGCCGGCGGCATCAGCAGCGGTGGCGCCTGCCCCGGCGGCGATGTTGGGAATGGCGGCGTCGGGGTCAGCCGGAACGGCCTCCCGTGCCCTTGTCCTGGTTGATCTCGACCCCAATGCGTGGGGTGGGCCGACCTAGCACTGGAGGTCCCATGAGGACCCGTAGAGGCCCCTCTTTGTGCTGGACGATGGCGAGGAGTGGAGTAAGTGGCAGGCGGTGCAGGGTGGGCTTGCAAACATCCGCGCTGCCTTGTCTTCTGTGATGGGGGAGCTGGACAGTGTTGTCGTCCCCGGTGGTCAAATATGGTGTTCTCCTTGGTGGTTATTTTTCTCTCGTTTCTCCGTCCCTCCTTTCTCTTGATAGTTCCTGGACATAAATCGTTCTGCACGCCCTCCAGGAATGCAACCGGGGGAAGTCCGAGTTCCTCCAGCGCGAGCGGGGGCTCTGAGATCATTTCTCCGTGGAAAGGCGGTGGATCGGGGAACTAACCGGACAGCTCGCCGCTGCCCAGCAGATCGTCACCGACCTGCGCGCGCCCGAGCAGGAGGCGCGGGAGGGCGCGCGTCGAGCAGAGGATAAGTTCCAGGCCATCATCGAGAAGGCTCTCCTTGACGCCGAGGTGTTCTGGGCCGCTGCCAAGAAGGCCCGCAGTGATACTGAGGAACTCGCACGGTTGAATAAGGATCATGAGGCCCTTCAGAACACCATTGAGCGTATTCAGCACGAGTGGCACAAGGCTTGGCAGGAGCGTGACTTCGAGGCAAGCCGGAAGGCTGAGGTCGAGAAGATGGCGGCCGACCTTGGGGAGGAGGTCAGTCAGCTCCATGTGCAGGTGCAGGGGCTTCAGACCGCCATGTCCAAGGGGCTCGACCGGGAACATCTGCTGAAAGCTCAATCTGAGGGGAAGGTTTTCGTTGTTCCTTTGTTTTGCGGTGTTACGGTGGTTTCTCACTTGGCGGACTTTTTTGGACGGGCCTCGTAGACGACCTTGCCCGGCTGAGAGATGTCATCGATGTGGAGTGCATCGAGCACAGCAACCTACGGGATGCGGTCCGCATCGTTTGCGACGGCCTTGGCGTGGTCCAGGGGGAGGGGACGAGCTCGTTGGCAGCTCGTGTCCTTGGGGTGTACCGGCGGGCCCGTGAGATCGCTCGGGAGGTGCTCCACGTTAGTGTGAGGCGGGCCTTCGGCGTCTTCGGTTCCCACTATTCCGGCATCAATTTCGCCGGGGTGAGCGGGGGGTACGCCTCCGGCTATTCCGAGGCTGAGCTGGACGAGATCAACGCGTCGCTGCTCAATCCAGCGGAGGCCTTGGTGAAGCTACTGGAGGATGAGGCCATCCTGCCGGAGGACCCGGGGTCGAGTTAGTTGTATCGGGTCCGGACGCGCAAGAATGTTTAAATATGTTAATTAACTTTGAACCTGCTTCTGATGGCCGCAAGGGCTTTTCTGTTTGTGTAATTTTTCAAAAAAGGTTTTCGATCCTCTTTCTGTTTTTTGGGTTTGGAAAGATTGGAGCACGAGTCGAACACGTCAGGAAGTGCTAATGAGCAAGGGTGCTGTAGCCGCTGGGGCATAGGTCTCTTGCAGTCCGATCGGTCTTGCCCTAGCATCGTTCGCGCACTCTTTTCTTTTCATGCCCAAACGTTTAGGAAGAGGGTCGATTTGGGAAAAAATTGTATTTTGAGAAGATGCCAAGTGACTTGGGCAAGAGCCCTTGATAGCCCCGAGGGATGTGCGACCCTGGGGCAGAGCCAGGGTCGGATATCCCTAAGCTTAGGACGAAACTTTAGCGAAGGCGAGTCAAAACCACCCCTTTCTCACAAACTAAAAGATAATCAGAAGTATGTATGTACAAACTTGGATACAATGGCTAAGGGTAGAAGTGTCTTAGCTGATCGATGTTCCAAGCGTTGGTGAAGACCTGCCCGTCGGGGGTCGCCAGCTTGTACGTGCCTGGCCGCAGTACTTGCACGACGATGAAAGGGCCTTCCCACGGAGGGGTCAGCTTGTGCCGGCCTCTGTTGTCTTGGACGAGGCGAAGCACCAGGTCGCCGACGTTGAAGGCTCAACCTCGTACCTTGCGGCTGTGGTACCATTGCAAGGCTTGCTGGTACTTGGCCGAGTGGAGCAGGGCCACGTCGCGTGCTTCGTCGAGCTGGTCTTGCGTGTCCTCGAGAGATGCCTGGTTCCCTTGTTCGTCGTACGCCCTAACCCTCAGTGACCCGTACTCCAGGTCGCTGGGGAGGATTGCCTCGGACCCATAGACCATGAAGAACGGGGTGAAGCCAGTTGCCCTACTGGGGGTTGTCCTCAGACTCCATAGGACTGCGGGGAGCTCCGCGACCCACCGGCCACCGAACTTTTTGAGGCGGTCGAAGATCCATGGCTTGAGACCCAGGAGTATTATGCCGTTGGCCTGATCAACCTGCCCATTCATGCGGAGATGCGCCACGGCCGACCAGTCCACTCGGATGTGGTGGTCGTCGTAGAACTTGAAGAACTTCTTCTCGGTGAACTGCGTGCCGTTGTCCATGATGATGGAGTTAGGGACTCTGAAGCGATGGATGATGTCGGTGAAGAATTATACTGCCTGCTTGGACTTGATCTGTGCGACCGGTCATGCCTCGATCCACTTTGAGAACTTGTCGATGGCGACAAGCAAGTGGGTGAAGCCCCCGGGCGCCTTCATGAAGGGCCCGACGAGGTCCAGACCCCAAACCGCGAAGGACCATGTGATGGGGATGGTCTGGAGCGCCTGGGCGGGCAGATGGGTTTGCTGCGCAAAGAATTGGCACCCTTCATAGGTGCGTACCACACGGGTAGCGTCGGCCATCGCCGTCGGCCAGTAGAAGCCCTGTCGGAAGGCGTTTCCGACGAGGGTTCTTGGTGCAATGTGGTGGCCGCGGGCTCCGGCGTGGATGTCCTGTATCAGCGCCCTTCCTTGCTCGATTGGAATGTAGCGCTGCAGGATGCCGGTGTGGCTCCGCTTGTAGAGCTCCTGGTCGATGATGATGAAGGATTTGGCACGGTGGGCAATCCTTTGTGCCTCTATCTTGTCCGTTGGGAGCAACTCGCGGATGAGGTAGTCGAGGTACGGGGCTCTCTGGTCAGGCAGGGGGGGGTCGGGCCCCTCTGCTGGGTTCGCATCGATCTCCATGACCTCGGGGTTCGAGGGATCGGCCTCCGAGCCCAGGACAGGTGGCGAGTTGCCAACCTCTCCCGGGTCGGCTCCCGAGTCCGGGGTAGGTGGCGTGTTGCCGACCTCTCCCGGGTTGGCTCTCGAGTCCGGGGTAGGTGGCGTGTCGCCGATCGCTCCCAGCTCCTTGTAGTGGATTGAGGGCTTGTATTAGTCACAGATGAAGACTCTATCAGGGACGAGCTTTCGGCCGGATGTCGCCTTCGCCAGCTCATCAGCTGCCTCGTTGAAACGTCTAGCGACATGGTTGAGTTCCAGGCCGTCAAACTTGTCTTCAACCTTATGGACTTCATTGCAGTATGCCACCATCTTGGGGTCGTGGCAGCTCCACTCCTTCATGACCTGCTCGACGACTAGCTGAGAGTCACCCCGGATGTCCAGCTGCTGGATGCCCAGTTCAATGGCGATGGAAAGCCCATTGAGGAGAGCCTTGTACTGTGACGACCGACCCCTAATCTTCCGGGTTAACCTTAATCCTAGCCCTGGATCTTAGTCATCTGCCTTGTTTTGCCGCGCCTGAGTGCTCAGCCTTCCGCCCGATCCCGACCCCTGAAACCCGACCCCTTCCCGCTTCGCTCCGCTTCCGACCCCGGCTCACCCAGCTCACCGTCGGATCCTTCTAAGTTTTCCTCAAACGTCCGTTCTATCCGCCCAGTGGACCCGCCAGATCTTTTCCTCCAGATCCTCCACGACAGGCGCACTCGAGTTGCATGCCCGCTTCAGAGTCTCCCTGCCGCGTGGCTCGTCTTCTCCGACGTCTGCCGCTCAGTTTTGTCTTTGGCTCGCGATCGAATGGATTCTCGCACCCCCTTCCCCAATGGCGGCGGAAGCCCCTCTGCAACCTTTCTGCAGCGCCTCGCCTCCCGCGCCCATCATCACACCGCCAGATCCCGGCCCCAGAGCCCGATGTCGCCCGTCTTTTCCGTCACTTCGAACACAGTCGCGCCGCCCGGTCTTCGCTACACGACGATTCCTCCATCACCAACCCCGACCGCGGCAGCGACAGCTCCTTTTCCCTGCCCTGCCAGAAGCCGCCCGACAATCTGTTGCTCCGCGCTCGCCCGCGCGCCCGCGGCTGCCTGTCTTCTCACCTGTGCGCCCTCGATTCTAGCACCGTTAAACCGGTCGCTTCTATCAAATCTTCCGCACAGCGACGCCCGCCACCGCCAAATCTCAACCACCGGCACACCCGTCCCTGCGCCGCCCTGACGGCAGAACCCAATGACCGCTGGCGTCACGCCCGGAGTCCTGCACCACCGCCCAATTCGCTCAATCGCCGCCCCGGCAGAGCACTCCATTGCTTCTCCCCGGCCTTCGCGCCGCTCCCTCCTCTCTCTCTCCCGCGCCGCTTCCTTTCCCCATTCCAGCAGCTATAAAAGGAATGCACCAGCCGCCGGAGTTCCCTCCGCCATTATTGCCTTCAGCCATTCTCTTGCTCCCTGCTCAAGCTCCTAGCACCACCTGCCAAGTTCTTGAGGAACTCTCCTCTCAGCTTCTCTCTCAGTTTTCTCCAAGTCACCCAGCCGCTTGCTCCTCCGTGCTGCGTAAAAGCTTACTTGTGATCTACAAGAAGCATCGCCGCCGCCGGAGCATTGCCGGTCTTAGCCGTTTGTTCAAAGCTTCAGTCCCTCCACCCCAGTCTGCCTCTTCCCGACCCCAAGCCTTCCTTTCAGGAAGAAGGTAAGCTGCCGACCCCAGTCCGCTTCGCCCGACCCCTCTTATCCGCCCGACCCCGTTCCGTCTCGCCCCACCCTATCTGTCCTGCCGACCCTTATCCGCCTCGCCCGAGGGCTCGGCTGTGATCTTTTTCTTCAACCCGAGGGTGTATGTGTAAAACTTAGGAACCCTTCAGCGCTTGCGTCTGAGGATCCCTAGTATACCACATCCTCTAGTTCAAGGATCAGATCATAAGTTTCTTTCCAACCCTTGCCTCTTGATCTTCACCAGCTCTCTTGAACCTCCCTACCCTCCTGCTCTTTGTCGCGAGTTTCTGGGCTCAGGCGAGCCAGTGTTGCTGTTGAAATAACCGTCTATGCTAACTCTTGCATTGCATTCGTGTAGAGCTGTGCCTCGCTGACGGCTTCTACGAGCTGCACCCGGCGCCAGAAGACGACGGTGTAGCCGAGCTCCTGCCCTCCGAAGCCGAAGCCGCCCCAGAAGTCGAGCAGTTCTCTTCCTTTTTGCTCAAAGGCAAGCCCCGGTTGCATAAAAACCCTGCGTTGTTTTCCAAACTTGCGCATGCCTTCTGTAACATGTTTGTGCATTTACGTATAGGAGTTGTTTGAAACCCTAGATGCATGACTTAGTATCCCTATGATCTGAGCACTAGCTGTTGGACCGAGTAGCTGCTTGCTTAACTAGGAGACGGTAAAAGCCGAGTGATTCCCTATCACTCGCGAGTTGTAGGAGTTGCATGTCTACCCTTTCTGTTATAACTATAAGGACGATGGACGGGGCAGGGTTTTGGTTACTCTTTGGCGGACGGATGGTTGCCCCGTCTGTCTATGAAAACTTGCTAAGGCCCGACAGTGGTGGTGTTCGTGATCAAGTGTTTGTAAGTACTAGCCTCATACTTAGTATGGGATGAGGAAGCCTAGTACCGGATTGAACCTAGACGTGAGCGGTCGCCCCATTGTTCTTGGAACGGAGTTTCCCCTGCTGGTTGTCGCACGTGGTGGTAAGCGTGGTCACAGGACGACAGAGGCCGGGTCTGTGGAACCTTACACCAAAGGAAATGGGCCCGACACGGGTTAGGGGATCGATGGGGAAGGCGGACACAGGAAGCGACCTTCGGGTGCGCTGATGTCGTGAGGCTAGGTTCACCATGCATGGTTAAAGAACTTGAATCGATTCGTCTGCCTCTCACAGTTTGAGATTGCTTGATCGCTATGTCACCCTGAGTAAATGAGGAATCTGATGATGACATGTTTGTTGATATATCTACACATCTTGTTTGGTTCTATGATTGCTTAGAATAGGTTGCAAAACCTAGACTGGTAAATGAACCTAGAACCGGAGCTAAAACTTGAAAATAGGGTTTTACTTAGTGCTTTTGGCAAACAAACCCCCCTCAGCCAAAAAGCCCTGCATGTCTAGAAGTGTGGAGTAGTTTACTCCTATCGGTTAAGTCTTGTTGAGCTTAGTAGCTCAGCCTTGTTGTGGCTCCTGTTTTTCAGGTGAAGCTGCTGCTCCTGACCCCTCTCTAGCTGGCGCTTGGCCGCCCCAGCTCCCGCTGGGCTGGACGGTCGAGTGGGATCCCTCCTCGGACGGCGAGGAGAGGAATCAGTGATGTCCCGGCTGGCCTCACCAGGACATCCGACCCCGATGATTGCTTCCGCTAGTGTTTACCTCTGTTGTTTTCTGGACCTTGTAAAACTCTGATGTTCTTTTCGCGACTAAATCAAAGGGTTAATTGTTAACTCAGTGGACTTGTTGTATTCTCTGGAAGCACTCACCTTCGTGTGGGTTTGCTAAAGTGGTCTTGTTCAAGTGGTTAAATCGGATGAAATCCGACGGCATTTCGTGTTAACTTGGCTAAGGCATCGGTGTCGCATGTTAGGCGACGTAACCATGTTAAACCAAGCTAATCCGAAGTGGATCCGCCACAGCTGGTACCAGAGCCGTTTTTAGCAGTACAGAGAACACAACAAGCCCTAACACTTCTTTGAAAAGATAAAAGTTGCAAGAAACTTTTTGAAAAATCTTGTACGATCGTTAAGGATGGTTTTAGTGCGAGAGGCCCTAGGGGATTTTGGGGTTGTTTTAGGTGACTAATAATTACTTGGTTATCTTGCTAACCTTCCAGCACTTCGCCACGTCTATCATACGTGTGCCGAGTTCCGCATCGCGAGCATGCGAAGGTTGATAGGGAGTTCCATTCAAAGGACCCTATCATCATGGTTGTTCTCGCCCACGTCTATCACACGTGCGCAGGTTCCGTATGTACTCCATACGAAGGTTGGTACGGTTCGATTCCAACGAACCTATCAGCACGGTTGGTTCACCACGTTTGTCATACGTGTGCTGATTCCGCATCACGAGTATGCGAAGGGTTATATGGTTCCATTCAAAGGGAACCTATTTCCACGGTTGAGTGCTGTCCATGCAGCCTTAAACGCATGGGTGCCGTTCCTATAGTGAGCGGTAATGTTTGGGAACGCTTTCGTGGTTGCTGGCACGAAAGGTTCGTGTGTTGGTGTTTTCTGCAGGTACACTAACCGCATTCGTTTAGGAGACATTGTAGAACCGACTAGCTATTATAGGGAGAGACGTAATGGTTGCCTTGTCACCGGCACTGACCGCGTAAGACCCAAAGTTTCGGGCAGTTGTTTTGGTTAAGTGTAAGGTAGGCCGTGCATGCGCCATAACCCGAAAGTTGTAAGGTTTCCTTCTCAACAGCAACCTTGTTCGGAGGAGTTCTTTTTGGGCCTAAGGATTTCTAGTTTCTTTCAGTTGCTCTCGGTTACAACCGAATGCTTCTCTGTCCGACCCCTGACCCTTGGAGTCTATCTCATGTGGTTTCGGTTTCTTGGTTCCAGATGGCTGTTCCCGGGCATGTTCTATTTGGAGCGGACGGTACTTTCCAGTCGACATGTCTGCATTTCGAGGGATTTCCCGCGATTCTGTGGGACACGTTGAAGTGGTTTGGGTACCAGTCCCCACCCTTGTACGCTGGACGGCTATATCTGGAGCAGGGTATCCAGACGTGCCAAGTGCAGGCGGTGGCCCTCTTTCGGCATAATAGCCTATGGCCTTGCTCCTGAGGACACTTGGGAGTCTGCCGCCCTCCAGCTTCTCACCCAGTTCTGCTAGCTGCATCCCTTGGAGATCACGCTCAACCCGATCGGCCTATTCCCCGTCAGGAACCGGCTGGACCCGGCATGGCTCGACCGCGTCGGGAACATTGAGGTGCTAGCCACCACATACGCCATGGTCACCATCTCCACCAATATCAGGTGCATGTCAGCTCTTTACCGGCTGATCGAGCTTCAAGGGAGAGCTATGACCCTCTTCGCCCGGACCGCAGCGGATGCTCATGGGTACCTCCAGTCAGCAAGGAGAGATATGGTAGGCCAAACCTACCAGCTTATTCAACGGGGTATCCAGATCCACGACATGCAAGACCGGATCTCCGAGCTTGAAGGAGAAGTCGCCGACCTAGTGGACGGCATGATCGAGCTGTCGGAGGAGAAGATGGAGATGGAAATGGAGCTGGCAGTTGCCAATGCCCATTTGGAGGAGCATCAAGCTGAGCTCGATGATATGCATGCCCTCAATATGCAGCTCGAAGCTCAGGAGGACCCTGAGGAAGACGAAGGAGCGTCCAGCATGGATATCGAAGAAGATGGCGCCCCTTCTCCTACTCATAGTGTCCATTTGTAGATTGAGAGTTCTCAGGGAATCATTCTTTTGTTGTACTCCTCGGCAGCCTAAATTTTGGAAAGGTTGTAATAGGTTAGCCTTGAGTCGAGTACTCCCTGTGATTGGAACACCGTTGTATATAAAGTCAATTCTGGTGTCTGGCCTTTAATCCTTGCACAGTGTTGGATGCTAAGCTAAGTGAGTTGCGCCGCGACCATATGCTGTTTTTCTAGGAGCCTGTTCAGTTGGCTGACCCCAGTTTGTGAGACCGAGCGCGCCGACCCTTCAAGGCAGTTTCCGCCTCGTCCGACCCTTTTTCAGTGCGGATCATTGCCGACCCTTTTTCTCGGGAAGATCGCCTAGCCCGACCCCTTTGGCTTGAGTTTGGATTATGGGAGTCTGTGTAGGACAGGATTGCCCGAAGTTGAGTACAAGGCTAAGATAGGTGCTAACAAAAATAAGAATGAGAAAAGTGTGTTTTCCCTATGAAGACGTGTGTTGCACCATTGGCAAGAATTGCATTGGAGAATTTAAATTATGTGATCCATTTGTTGGAGTACTCCTAAGGTTATGAATTTAATGGAACGATAACTCTTGCAGATGGCGCATCGCACCAGGTCTGGTTCTGTGCCCGGCAGTAGCGAACAACGACAGGATCTTCCCCCACCCCCGCACTCATCTCCACTGGAGGCAATCCTAGCAACTCAAACTGAGCTGCTAAGGCATCTGGTACAAGGGCAACAACAACAGCCCCATGGTGGAAGGGCTCAGCAGCAGCCGCATATCGCTCGGTATGAGGACTTTCTGGGGACACAGCCCCCTTTGTTCCAAAAGACACAAGAACCGCTCGATGCTGACGCCTGGGTTCGTACAATCGAATCCAAGTTTGAGCTTCTCACCGCCCCGTGCCCCGACAACAACAAGGCTCGGTTTGCAGCTCAACAGCTGCGTGGCTCCGCACGGCTTTGGTGGGATCACTACCATGCCATGCTGCCAGCTGGCCATGTGGTCAGTTGGGATGAGTTCAAGACAGCGTTCAAGGCGCATCACATTCCAGAAGGTCTCTTGGAGCGCAAGCTCAATGAGTTTCTAGCCCTTACCCAGGGAACCCGAGATGTGTTGCACTACGCTCAAGCTTTCAATGACCTGTGCCGTTATGCTGGCTACCATGCGGACACGGATGAAAAGAAGCGGGACAGATTTCGCCGAGGACTGAGCTTGGAGCTCAGGGAAAGGTTGAACCCCATCAAGGTGGACACCTACAATGAGTTGGTCAATCTGGCCATCTCTCAAAAGGATTGTATGCAAGCTCTCAAAGCCGACCAGAAGAGGAAAGCCTCCGTGGCATTTCCGAGTCAGCCGACTCGAAGGTTCCGGATGGTTCCTCCACAAGCCCCTGGCCGACCCCAACAGTCAGGAAGGTGGATTGCCCGACCCCCGCCAGTAACAGCGCCTCGTTTTCCAGGCTTCCAACCGCAGGTGCCCCGGCCGACCCTGCCAACACCACCTCGCCCTGCAGCTAGTAGCCGCTGCTTTACCTGCGGCAACGAAGGGCATTTTGCAAAGGACTGCCCCAGGAACAAGAATCAACAGCAAGGTTAGAACCCCATGGCAGCCAGAGGAAGAAGGCCCAAGGTGCAAGTCCGACAAGGCCGACTCAACTACACCAGCTTGATCGAGCTCCCCGAAGGTGCGCCAGTAATGACGGGTACTTTCTTTGTTTTAAATCAAGCTGTTGTTGTGTTGTTTGATTCGGGAGCCTCTCATAGCTTTATCGGGAGTAAGGCTAGGGAAAGATGTGAGCTGGATGTCGGTCACACTAAGGAACCTTATGTGATCGCCACTCCTGGAGGGAAGATAACGTCGGATCAGATTGTTACTCTTGTACCTCTCCAGCTAGGCCCCACCCTCTTCAAGGAAAACCTTATCATCCTTGACCTAGAAGGCATAGATGTCATCCTTCGTATGGATTGGATGGCCCGACATCACGTGGTTCTAGATACAGCAGCCCGATCTCTCTACATCAGCTCACCCTTCCATGGCAGTTCTACCCTATCTTTGACACCTCCTGAGTCTGCGCTTCCTTGTGCCTACCCTCTATCGGGAGCCCGTCTAGAAAGCCTCCCTGTTATCTGTGAGTACCCCGACGTGTTTCCGGAAGACTTGCCTGGTATGCCACCTGATAGAGAAGTGGAATTTTCCATAGAGTTGATTCCTGGCACCGCACCCATATCTAAGAGGCCCTATCGGATGCCACCCGCTGAGTTAGCCGAGTTGAAGACCCAGTTGCATGATCTGTTGGAAAAAGGCTTCATCCAACCCAGTACATCATCTTGGGGTTGCCCTGCCCTGTTTGTGAAGAAGAAGGATGGCAGTCTACGCATGTGTGTGGACTACCGACCCCTCAATGCTGTGACCATCAAGAACAAGTACCCGCTGCCACGCATTGACATCTTGTTTGATCAGTTAGCCGGAGCAAAAGTATTCTCTAAGATCGATCTTCGTTTTGGGTATCACCAAATCAAGATCCGACCCTGCGACATACCCAAGACAGCTTTCTCTACCAGATATGGACTGTACGAGTACCTAGTCATGTCCTTTGGACTCACCAATGCACCCGCCTATTTTATGTACCTCATGAACTCGGTATTCATGCCCGAGCTGGACAAGTTTGTGGTGGTGTTCATTGACGATATCCTAGTGTACTCGAAGAGCGAAGAAGAGCATGCCGATCATCTCCATGTAGTTCTCCAACGGCTAAGAGATCACCAACTCTATGCCAAGTTCTTCAAGTGTGAGTTTTGGTTAGATAGTGTTAAGTTTTTGGGACACACTATCTCCAAGGATGGTATCGCCGTTGACCCCAGTAAGGTGCAAGAAGTCATGGAATGGAAGCCTCCTGCCTCAGTGCACCAGATCAGAAGTTTCCTTGGACTAGCAGGCTACTATCGGCGTTTCATACCAGATTTCTCTAAGATAGCTAAGCCGATGACAGAGTTATTGAAGAAAGAGGTCAAATTTGTGTGGGACGACAAGTGTGAAGAAGCCTTCAACACCCTGAAGCACCTGCTGACTACCGCCCCAGTTTTGGCTCAGCCCGACCCTTCTAGGTCGTTTGATGTGTACTGTGACGCCTCTGGCACTGGACTTGGGTGTGTTCTTATGCAAGACAACCGAGTCATTGCCTATGCCTCACGAGCATTATGACCTCATGAGCTAAGCTACCCAACCCATGACCTTGAGCTAGCAGCAGTGGTACATGCCTTGAAGATATGGAGACATTATTTGATGGGCACTCACTGCAACATCTACACCGACCACAAGAGCCTCCAGTACATCTTCACTCAGGCCGACCTCAACATGCGCTAGAGAAAATGGTTGGAGTTGATAAAGGACTATGATTTGGAAGTTCACTATCATCCCGGCAAAGCCAATGTGGTAGCCGATGCCCTTAGTCGCAAGCACCATTGCAACTGCTTGTTGTCAATAGCTTTCACCAAGACTCTGTGTCACGAGATGGGAAAACTCAGTTTGGAGATTATTCCCCATGGAACCCTCAGCCACATCATCCTTGACTCAGTTTTGGAAGACCAAATCCGGTCAGCACAAGTAAAGGATAAGGAAATAAGGCAGATCATCAGGAAGATCTCAGTAAAGGATGAAGGATATAAGCAATTCTGGCAGGACAAAACTGGAGGTGTGCATTATGGAAACCGACTAGTTGTACCAGCCGACCCCAACCTTAGGAAGCAAATCCTAGATGAAGCTCATCTCTCCAAGTTCTCAATCCATCCTGGCAGCAATAAGATGTACCATGATCTCCGTCAAACCTTTTGGTGGAGTGGAATGAAACCAGAGATAGCTCGGTATGTTTCAGAATGTGACACCTGTCAACGTGTCAAAGCCAGTCATCTAAAGGTAGCAGGTACCCTGCAGCCGCTACCTATTCCCTCTTGGAAATGGGAAGACATCAGCATGGATTTCATAGTTGGATTGCCCCTTACATCGCAGCGATATGATTCCATCTGGGTTATGGTGGACCGTTTGACCAAGACCGCACACTTCCTTCCTGTCCGCACCACCTACACAGTCAAGCAGTATGCAGAGTTGTACCTCGACCGCATAGTTTCCCTACACGGTGTACCCAAGACCATCATCTCTGATCGAGGAGTTCAGTTTGTGGCACGTTTTTGGGAACAACTAGAAGCATCCATGGGCACCAAGCCATCCGAAGCTCAACATATCATCCTCAAACCGATGGCCAAACTGAGAGAGTCAATCAGATTCTTGAAGACATGTTAAGAGCTTGTGTCATCCACTATGACAAGAATTGGGACAAGTGCCTGCCCTTAGCAGAATTCTCCTACAATAACAGCTACCAGGCCAGCTTGAAGATGGCACCGTTCGAAGCCCTGTATGGTTGGAGATGCCGGACACCCTTGAACTGGTCCCAAACAGGAGAAAGATAGGTCTATGGCCCTGACTTAGTGGCAGAAGCCAAGGAACAAGTAAAGGTGATTCAAGCAAATCTCAAGGCTGCCCAATCTCCACAAAAGAGTTATTCCGACCGGCGGAGAAGACCCCTGCAGTTCGACCTTGGTGATCATGTGTATCTTCGAGTCTCCCCGACCAAAGGAGTGCAACGGTTTGGAGTAAAAGGCAAGTTAGCTCCCCGTTACATTGGCCCTTATGAGATTTTGGAGATATGTGGACCCGTCGCTTACAGGATCCAACTCCCAGAGCAGCTATCGGCCATACACGATGTTTTCCACGTGTCTCAACTGAAGAAATGTGTCCGAGTTCCAGCAAAGATCTTAGAGCAAGAACAGCTTCAGGTAGAGCCCGACCTGACCTACGCCGAGTACCCGGATTGAGTTCTTGATCAGAAGGAAAGGCATACCCGGTGCCAAGTGGTAAAAATGTACAAGATCCTCTGGAGAAACCACACCGAAGATGAAGCAACGTGGGAAACGGATGAGTATCTGAACAAGCGCTTCCCAGGTTTTCTATCTCGTCAAGGAGGTAAAAACGGCACCCCGCTTTTGATGCCTGAATCTCGGGACGAGATTCTTTTTAGGAGGGGTAGGCTGTGACGACCGACCCCTAATCTTCCGGGTTAACCTTAATCCTAGCCCTGGATCTTAGTCATCTGCCTTGTTTTGCTGCGCTTGAGTGCTCAGCCTTCCGCCCGATCCCCACCCCTGAAACCCGACCCCTTCCCGCTTCGCTCCGCTTCCGACCCCGGCTCACCCAGCTCACCGTCGGATCCTTCTAAGTTTTCCTCAAACGTCCGTTCTATCCGCCCGATGGACCCGCCAGATCTTTTCCCCAAGATCCTCCGCGACAGGCGCACTCGAGTTGCATGCCCGCTTCAGAGTCTCCCTGCCGCGTGGCTCGTCTTCTCTGACGCCCGCCGCTCAGTTTTGTCTCTGGCTCGTGACCGAATGGATTCTCGCGCCCCCTTCCCCAATGGCGGCGGAAGCCCCTCTGCAACCTTTCTGCAGCGCCTCGCCTCCCGCGCCCATCATCACACCGCCAGATCCCGGCCCCAGAGCCCGATGTCGCCCGTCTTTTCCGTCACTTCGAACACAGTCGTGCCGCCCAGTCTTCGCTACACGATGATTCCTCCATCGCCAACCCCGACCGCGGCAACGACAGCTCCTTTTCCCCGCCCTGTCAGAAGCCGCCCGACAATCTGTTGCTCCGCGCTCACCCGCACGCCCGCGGCTGCCTGTCTTCTCACCTGTGCGCCCTCGATTCTAGCGCCGTTAAACCGGTCGCTTCTATCAAATCTTCCGCACGGCGACGCCTGCCACCGCCAAATCTCAACCACCGGCACACCCGTCCCTGCGCCGCCCTGACGGCAGAACCCAATGACCGCTGGCGTCACCCCCGGAGTCCTGCACCACCGCCCTCTTTGCTCAATCGCCGCCTCGGCAGAGCACTCCATTGCTTCTCCCCGGCCTTCGCACCGCTCCCTCCTCTCTCTCTCCCGCGCCGCTTCCTTTCCCCGTTCCAGCAGCTATAAAAGGAATGCACCAGCCGCCGGAGTTCCCTCCGCCATTGTTGCCTTCAGCCATTCTCTTGCTCCCTGCTCAAGCTCCTAGCACCACCTGCCAAGTTCTTGAGGAACTCTCCTCTCAGCTTCTCTCTCAGTTTTCTCCAAGTCACCCAGCCGCTTGCTCCTCCGTGCTGCGTAAAAGCTTACTTGTGATCTGCAAGAAGCATCGCCGCTGCTGGAGCATTGCCGGTCTTAGCCGTTTGTTCAAAGCTATAGTCCCTCCGCCCCAGTCTGCCTCTTCCCGACCCCAAGCCTTCCTTTCAGGAAGAAGGTAAGCTGCCGACCCTAGTCTGCTTCGCCCGACCCCTCTTATCCGCCCGACCCCGGTTCCGTCTCGCCCGACCCTATCTATCCTGTCGACCCTTATCCGCCTCGCCCGAGGGCTCGGCTGTGATCTTTTTCGTCAACCCGAGGGTGTATGTGTAAAACTTAGGAACCCTTCAGCGCTTGCGTCTGAGGATCCCTAGTATACCACATCCTCTAGTTCAAGGATCAGATCATAAGTTTCTTTCCGACCCTTGCCTCTTGATCTTCACCAGCTCTCTTGAACCTCCCTACCCTCCTGCTCTTTGTCGTGAGTTTCTGGGCTCAGGCGAGCCAGTGTTGCTGTTGAAATAACCGTCTATGCTAACTCTTGCATTGCATTCGTGTAGAGCTGCGCCTCGCCGACGGCTTCTACGAGCTGCACCCGGCGCCAGAAGACGACGGTGTAGCCGAGCTCCTGCCCTCCGAAGCCGAAGCTGCCCCAGAAGTCGAGCAGTTCTCTTCCTTTTTGCTCGAAGGCAAGCCCTGGTTGCATAAAAACCCTGCGTTGTTTTCCAAACTTGCGCATGCCTTCTGTAACATGTTTGTGCATTTACGTATAGGAGTTGTTTGAAACCCTAGATGCATGACTTAGTATCCCTATGATCTGAGCACTAGCTGTTGGACTAAGTAGCTGCTTGCTTAACTAGGAGACGGTAAAAGCCGAGTGATTCCCTGTCACTCGCGAGTTGTAGGAGTTGCATGTCTACCCTTTCTGTTATAACTATAAGGACGATGGACGGGGCAGGGTTTTGGTAACTCTTTGGCGGACGGATGGTTGCCCCGTCTGTCTATGAAAACTTGCTAAGGCCCGACAGTGGTGGTGTTCGTGATCAAGTGTTTGAAAGTACTAGCCTCATACTTAGTATGGGATGAGGAAGCCTAGTACCGGATTGAACCTAGACATGAGCGGTCGCCCCATTGTTCTTGGAACGGAGTTTCCCCTGCTGGTTGTCGCACGTGGTGGTAAGCGTGGTCACAGGACGGCAGAGGCCGGGTCTGTGGAACCTTACACCAATGGAAATGGGCCCGACACGGGTTAGGGGATCGATGGGGAAGGCCGACACAGGAAGCGACCTTCGGGTGCGCTGATGTCGTGAGGCTAGGTTCACCATGCATGGTTAAAGAACTTGAATCGATTCGTCTGCCTCTCACAGTTTGAGATTGCTTGATCGCTATGTCACCCTGAGTAAATGAGGAATCTGATGATGACATGTTGTTGATATATCTACACATCTTGTTTGGTTCTATGATTGCTTAGAATAGGTTGCAAAACCTAGACTGGTAAATGAACCTAGAACCGGAGCTAAAACTTGAAAATAGGGTTTTACTTAGTGCTTTTGGCAAACAAACCCCCCTCAGCCAAAAAGCCCTGCATGTCTAGAAGTGTGGAGTAGTTTACTCCTATCGGTTAAGTCTTGTTGAGCTTAGTAGCTCAGCCTTGTTGTGGCTCCTATTTTTCAGGTGAAGCTGCTGCTCCCGACCCCTCTCTAGCTGGCGCTTGGCCGCCCCAGCTCCCGCCGGGCTGGACGGTCGAGTGGGATCCCTCCTCGGACGGCGAGGAGAGGAATCAGTGATGTCCCGGCTGGCCTCACCAGGACATCCGACCCCGACGATTGCTTCCGCTAGTGTTTACCTCTATTGTTTTCTGGACCTTGTAAAACTCTGATGTTCTTTTCGCGACTAAATCAAAGGGTTAATTGTTAACTCAGTGGACTTGTTGTATTCTCTAGAACCACTCACCTTCGTGTGGGTTTGCTAAAGTGGTCCTGTTCAAGTGGTTAAATCGGATGAAATCTGACGGCATTTTGTGTTAACTTGGCTAAGGCATCGGTGTCGCATGTTAGGCGACGTAACCATGTTAAACCAAGCTAATCCGAAGTGGATCCGCCACATGTACTTGGCGATATTGTTAGATGCAGGAAAGTGGAGGCGGATCATGTACCTCATGCGCACGCTGAGGGGGGAGACGAAGACCAGTCCCGCTCCGGCGCGAGCTTTCATTAGCGACCCGTCGAAGTACATCGTCCAGTACTCCTGCAACTCTGGCGCTGATGGCATCTGGATCTCTGTCCAGTCCACCACAAAGTCGACGAGTACATGGGACTTGATAGCTGTCCGGGGGGCGTAGGTGATGCCCTGGTCCATAAGCTCGAGGGCCCACTTTGCGATCTGCCTTGTGGCATCCTGATTCCGGATCACTTCGCCGAGGGGGAACGACGAGACGACCGTCACTGGGTGGGAGGTGAAGTAGTGGCGCAACTTCCTCTTCGTGATGAGGACTGCGTAGATGAGCTTCTGGATCTGGGGGTAGCGGGCCTTGGACTCGAACAAGACCTCACTGACGAAGTACACCGGGCGCTGCACCCGAGGGCGTGTCCTTCCTCCTCTCGCTCCACCGCTAGGGCTGCGCTAACCACCTGGGTGGTCGCTGTGATGTAGAGTAGGAGTGGCTCCCCGTCGGTTGGCGGGACCAGGATCAGGGCCTTCGTCAGAAGGTGCTTGAGCCGGTCAAGCGCCTTCTGGGCCTCAGCGGTCCACACAAAGCGGTGGGTCTTCTTCAGGAGTCGGGAGAGAGGGAGCCCCCGGTCGCCGAGGCGCGAGATGAAGTGGCTCAGGGCCGCAAGACATCCCATGACGCGCTGAACTCCCTTCAGGTTTCGGATCGGCCCCATATTGCTGATGGCCACTATTTTCTCCGGATTGGCTTCGATGCCGTGCACGGAGACGATGAAGCCGAGCAGCATGCCTCTCGAGACCCCAAAAACGCAATTTTAGGGGTTGAGTTTGATGCGCTTGTCTCTCAGCCTCTTGAAGGCTAGTTCGAGGTCAGGGATGAGCTGGTCACCCTTCTAGGACTTGACCACCATGTCTTCTATGTAGGCCTCAACGGTTCGCCTGATGAGTCCCCGAAACACTTAAGCATGCATCGCTGGAACGTAGCCCTCGCATTTATAAGGCCGAACGGCATCTTAACATAGCAATAGGGGCCGAAAGGGGTGATGAAAGAGGTCGCGAGCTGGTCGGACTCTTTCATCGCAATTTGGTGGTAGCCGGAATACGCGTCAAGAAAGCTAAGTGTTTCGCACCCTGCGGTTGAGTCGACTATCTGATCTATACGTGACAAAGGAAACGGGTCCTTTGGACACGCCTTGTTGAGACCTGTATAATCAACACACATCCTCCATTTCCTATTCTTTTTTCGTATAAGAACAAGGTTGGCTAACCACTCGGGGTGGTACACTTCCTTGATGAATCCGGCTGCCAAAAGCTTCTGGAGCTCCTCGCCGATGGCCTTGCGCCTCTCCTCATTGAAGCGACGCAAGCCTTGTTTCACCAGTTTGGAGCCGGCCTTGATGTTCTAGGAGTGCTCGGTGACTTCCCTTGGGATGCCTGGCATGTCCGAGGGTTTCCACGCGAAAACATCGCTGTTCGCGCGAAGGAAGTCGACGAGCACGCTTTCCTATTTGGGAGATAGGGTAGCGCCTATCTGCACGGTCCTGCCGTCGGAACTGCTGGGGTCGAGGGGGACCTCCTTGACGCCTTCGGTGGCCTTGAAGGAGGTGGTGGACTGATTGGAGTCGGGCGGGTCCTCGGCGCTCTCTGCGAGTCGGACCGCGGGGTCCTCTGTGCAAGTGATGGCCGCGACGTACTTGCAGCACTCTACGTCGCACTCGTACGCCTTCTGAAAAGACGTGCCGACAGTGATGACCCCGTTGGGCCCTGACAGCTTGAGCTTGAGGTAGCTGTAGTTGGAGATGGCCATGAACTTGGCGTAGCATGGCCGCCCCAAGATGGCGTGGTAGGTCCCACGGAAGCCCACCACTTCGAAGGTGAGGGTCTCCTTCCTGTAGTTTGAAGGAGTCCCAAAAGTGATGGGCAAGTCGATCTGCCCAAGAGGCATCGCCCATTTCCCCAGCACGATGCCGTGGAACGGCGCCTCGCTGGGACGAAGGCGGGAGTGATTGATCCCTATGGTGTCGAGAGCCTCGGTGTAGAGGATGTTGAGGCTACTCCCTCCATCCATGAGCACCTTGGTGAGGCGCTTTGTGCCGACGATGGGGTCAACGACGAGCGGGTAGCGTCCTGGCTGCAGGACACGATCTGAGTGGTCGGACTGGTCGAAGGTGATGGCAGATCTTGACCAGTCGAGGAAGGTTGGGGTAGTGGGTTCAGCCGTATAGACCTCGCGGCGTTCTAGCTTCCGGCGGCGCATGGAGTCGTAAGCCGTCGGCCCACCGAAGATCATGAAGCAGCCATCCACATTAGGGAAGTCGTCTTCCTTCTCCCCGCCGTCCTTCTTCTCCTCTTCGGGCTTCCGCTACTTGTTCTTCTTTTTCTATTGGCAGTTGGAGGTGCCCTCATCGGCGTCCTCCTCCCGCTTCGCCTTGCCCTTGGAGCGGTCGAAGATTGCCCCAACGGCCTCTTCGCCTGAGGCGAAGCTGGTGGCGATGTTGAGGAGCTCCTCAGTGCTCCGCGGGCCTCTACGTCCCAACTCGTGGACCAGGGGCTAGCAGGAAGTTTCTGCCAGGAAAGCTCCAATGACGTTGGCATCCGCGATGTTGGAGAGCTCGGTGCGCTTCCTGGAGAAACGCTGGATGTAGTCCCAGAGAGACTCGTTTGAACCTTGGCGGCAGCTCCGGATGTCCCAGGAGTTTCCGGGGTGCATGTATGTGCCCTGGAAGTTTGCCACAAAGATCTCCTTCAGATCGTTCCAATTACGGATCCAACCCGAGGGGATGTGTTCCAGCCAGGCTCCCGCTGAGTCGGCTAGAAACAGCAGGAGATTGCGAATGATGAATAGGTCATCATCCACCCCACCGGCCTCACATTCAAGCCGGTAGTCGCTGAGCCAAAGTCCGGGGTTCATCTCCCCGGAGTACTTGGCCACATTCGTGGGCTGCCTGAAGCGCGCTGGGAACGGCGTGTTCAGGATGCGTGCGGAGAAGGCCCTAGGCCCCGCTGGGTCGGGGCTCGGGCTGCGATCCTCTTCGCTATCATAGCTGCCACTGCTGTGGACGTGGTAGCTGCGGTCCGCTCCATCCTCCCTGTCCGCGCGGGAGTGTCTCTGCACGTTGAGGGTGTCACGAGCGTCGCGGACGGGATCGACGCACCGGTGACGGACTGGGCTCCGCCTCCTACGGGCGGCGGTGTCCGTCGAGTGGGCATGGCCCGGTTGCCCCCGAGGGGAGGCTGGTGGATAGACTCCCGGCGCCTCTCGAGAGGCGCGGTGGGCGCTGCCCTACTAGCATTGGGCCCGCGTCGCCGGGACGCGGAGCTCTCCGCCTGCTGGACGGCAGCGCACTCGAGTAGGTTACGCACCTCTTGGTGCGCTTGACGCTCCTCGGGCATCGCTGGCTCGGGGAGTCGTCGGAGTAGGGCCGCCGCTGCGGCAATGTTTTGGCTGGCGTGGGCGAAGAGCTGAGGGCAATCCTCATCCTCGCAGATGCGCCGCTGGACGTCGCACACCCGTTGTCATGCCCCGCCTTCATTGCGGGGGCGCTCTGTTCTGGAAGCACTCGATGACATCTGTTTCTGAAGTGTCAACTATGGTTGCCTTCTTTTCGAAGAATCGACGCAAGTAGTCGCATAAGGTCTCGCCTTCTTTTTGCTTAATCTGACTTAAGTCAATCTTGTTGCCTGGTCTAGCCATGGAGCCGGCGAAGTTGTTGGTGAAAGCCTTTGTCAAGTCTACCCAAGAGTCGATTGACTTGGGTTTAAGTGACTCAAGCCAGGTCAGTGGTGCCGGTTCCATACAAATGGGGAAGTGGATGACTTTGGTGTCGTTATTGCCCCCAGCTGCCTGAACTGCCAAGGAGTAGCACCATAGCCATTGAATAGGATCTTACATGCCATCGTACTTGGTGATTTCTATTGGTTTGAACTTCTTATCAGGTAGTCTTGTCTTCATTATCTGACTTGTGAAAGCAGGGAAGTGGTTGTTGTTGTCGACTTCTCGTTCACGCCGACTGTTGAGGATTTCTCGTAGATCGTTGAAGTTTGATACTTTGTGGTTCTTCTGAGTAGGACGAATACTTTTTTATTGAGTTGGTGCAGCTGGCCTCCCCAACATCCTTATGGCGTGCTGGGGCCTTGTGTTTGCTTGGGCCTTAGCTGTGTTGCCGAGGCTGGTTGACGACTTCATTGTCGTTTCTTGGAGTGTCGTTGTATTGGCTGCAGCACCTCTGCTGCCTTCTTGGTGGGCTGTGATGTGAGGAACAGATAGAATTGGTGATTATTTGTCGAGTAGTTTGTAAGCTTGCTCCATGAGTTGTGCGATTAGTCTGTTGCCACGCTGTACGAGCTGAGTTGTGGTTTTGTTGTCCTTGTCTTGAGGCATCAATGTTGTTGAAAGATTGATTGAGGCGATTGGCGCGAGTGGAGTATTGTGCTCTTGAGCCTGGTATGCGTTGAAAGCCCTTTCAAGGTTTGTGATGGGGATGTTTGTGGTCATGGACTACCGTCGCTCGGCTCGAGTAGCGTTGTGCATCCTTCTTTGGTTTGCTTGGAGGTTTCATTATGTGGGGCGTCAGCTGTGGACTCATCTTCGGAGATTTTGTCGAGTTGTGCTAATTGCCTGGGGGTTCTGTTCTGGCTAGTACTCGGGTTGTTATTTTGAGTAACAACAAAGACTTCTCTATCCGGGTAGTAGTTTCCGGAGCTTGATGTTGCAATCTCTGTGGAGCTTTCCTCGCAATTGGGAGTGAGGGGGACACCCTCTTAATATGGGAGGTTGTCTATATGAGCAACAAGGCGTGAGTCGTAGTCGTGGGCAAGAAGAGATGGTCTCAATCCTGGCCAATGTATGAATCTGCCTTGTGACGTTGAAGTTATTACAAATCCTTGGGCTAGACCAGATAATGGTATCTCTGGCGGATAAACCGAGTCGGAGTCATCGTCTTCGTCGTGCCCAAGTTCGAGTTGAATTCAAGTAAGAAAATCCTGGTAGACTTCGGCTGCATTGCGGAGTCCGTGCGGAAACCATTTTGGAGTCGAAACCGACTTGGGAAGTGACCAGGACCGACTAGTTCAAATCAAAGTCGAGTCCGACGCGTAGTCGAACTCGAAGTTGTCGACTTTGAAATCTTGGTTTTTTCCGACCAGATTCTCTAATTTCTTCTCCTGGTCGTTGATGATCTAGCGTCAGAACGAGCCAGCGCCATCGGCGATGCAAAGCCAGGATCCGAAAACGAAGGTTGCACCCGCTTCAATGACGAAGATAGGCTTGATGATGACCGTTGCCATTGAGTTCGCGATGAGAAACTCGACAAGGTCCCCTACCTGGCGCGGCAGCTGTCGGTGTTTTAGACTGGCTACCCACCTAGGGGGTACCCTAGGTGGTCTTTTGTGTGGTAAGGATTGTCGAGAATCAAGGAATCAATGGTGACGCAAGGAACACGATTTAGACAGGTTCGGGCCTCTAGATCGCGTAATACCCTACGTCTTGTGTGTTGGTTTGTATTGATCTTGGATGAACTAGAGTTGTTCTGTTTGAGGGGGGGTCCCTGCCCACCCTTATATACACGGGAGGGCAGGGTTACAAGTCTGAGTCCTAGTCGAGTACTATTACAGAGTTCTACTCTGTATGCCCCGAGTAGTTTTCCATACACATACTTGACTAGTCCGAGTGGGATACGCCTATCCCTTGTCCTGACCATATCCGAGTACGCCCCTTAGTGGGCCGTCCAAGGTCTACTCGTGGGCCTAGGGTGCATGCCCGACATCGACCTCCTGGTTGGGTGCCGCGCACGCCTCCGGCAGACATGGCCGCACCGGGACCTTGGTGAGGGCCCCAGTTGTAGCTGCGGCGCACGGTGGGGGAGTACGCTGCCTCCCTTTGGCGCCGTTGTCGTTGGACCCCTCGGAGTGGGTGTTGGCCATGAAGCACTCGCGCAAGGGGTAGTGGCTCCCGTTGTTGGAGCCAGCGTCGGAGGTTGTCGCCGCCACGCCCCACGAACTCGTTGTTCGTGGGTGGCACGATCATGGACCACGCCAGGAGATGCCCGTAGGTCGTCGCGGTGTTGCGCATGCCAAGGGGCCACTCCGCCGAAGGAGGTCTCGTGGTGCGCGCCCGGCGGCTCACCACCATTCCAGGGGCGGAGCCGGAGGTGACGGGATGAGCAGATAGGACAAGGAGAGGGATCAGCTCGATTCCCTCCCCCGTGCTGAGGAAATCCAAGCTCCCGAAGCGGATGAGGGAGACGGTAGCAAAGCTGGTGTCGCGGTTGGCCATCCGAAGCCGGTGATGTACGCGCAAAGGTCCCCTACCTGGCGTGCCAACTGTCGTTGTCAAGATTAGCGGATCAAGACCACGACAAGTGAATTTGTTTCATGCGCATAAGGCTCGGATGGTTGCATCAGAGGACATGGGGTTAGACTGGTTCGGGAAAGAATAGCCCTACGTCCAGTATGAGGAGCTGCTCGTGTTACTCATGCGAGGTCTGTAGTAGGGGTTACAAACAGGCGAGAGAGAGAGCTGGTCCCAAGTCTCTTGGGTGTGCACATCAATTTGTTACAACACTTGTTCGAAAATAAAAGTTTTACAGAGTTCATAAGCAGCGAAAAAGATAAACCACGGAGGCTAGCGCCGGGGTCGGATGTCACTGATGACGCCGGTCATGACATCACTGATCCCTATCCTCGCCGTCTGAGGAGGGATCCCACTCAACCGTACACCCAGGCGGGAGCTGGCGAGGCCAAGTGCCAACAGCAGCAAACTCAGGAACTTCGACATCACCTGAAAGATGTGCCACAAGCAAGGCTGAGCGACTACGCTCAACAAGACTTAACCGACCGGTGGGAAAAACTACTCCACCACCTTCTAGACATGCAAGGTTCTTTGGCTGAGGGGTTTGTTTTGCCAAAAGCGACTACAGTGTGTATTTACTTTCAATACTTTAGCCTAGATTCTAAGTTCATTAACCAGTCTACATTAGCAACTTATGCTAGCACATAGTTTCCAAACAATTTAAAGAACAAGCATCAAGATTCAAATCATCATCAGGTTCCATCTTTACTCAGTGTAGCATAGCGATCAAGCAATCCCAAACTGTGAGAGGCAGACGAATCGATTCGAATTTCTTAACCATGCATGGCGAACCTAATCTCACGACATCCGCACACCACAGAGGGTCGCTTCCTATGTCAGTCATCCCCATCAATTCCCAGCCGCGTGTCAGGTCCAAACTTCCCTTGGCATGCAATGCTCCACAGTCCCGACCTCTTGCCGTACTGTGACCGCACTAGCACCCACATGATGCACCATGGGAACCTCGTTCCAGGGACAGCAGGGGTATAAGCCACGCCCTAGTTCAATCAGGTACTAGGCTTTCCCATCCCATACTAGGTATGAGATTAGTACTTTCAAACACTTGATCACGAACACCAACACTTTCCGACCTTAAACAATTTCATGTAGACAGACGGGGCAATCCACCGACCACCAAAATAGTTCACAAGGCCCTGCCCCGTCCACCGTCCTTATAGTGGTGACAAAGGAGAACAAGCAACTCCTATAACTCGCGAGTGATAGGGAATCACTCAACTTTTACCGAGTCCTGTTAAGCACTGCCACTACTCGGCCTATCATACTAGTGTTCAGATCAAGGGAACTATGTCATGCATCTATGGTTTCAAACAACTCCTAAACGTAAATGCACATACATACAATTGAAGGCATGCGCAAGTTTAGAAGGACTGGGTTATGCTCCGGGGCTTGCCTTCGAGCGGGGTGGAACTGAACTGGTCTTCGGCGCTCTCGGCTTCAACTCCTGCAGGTGGCAGCTTGGCTACAACTTCGTCTTTTGGCACCGGGTGCAGCTCGTACATACCGTCAGTGAGGTTTAGCTCTACACGGAATGCAAATGCAAGGGTTAAACACTTAGACAGTTATTTCAACAACACTTGCAAGGATTTAGCCCAGAAACTATAGCAAAACTACACGAAAGGTGTGAAACCCATTTTATTGGATTCTACTCAGAAAGAGGATTCCAACCCAAGTGGTTTGACATTTTTCTGATTTTTCCTCGATTTAAGATGAATTTCCCAAGCTTCTGTTGATTTAGAGCAAGATAAAAGAGTTGGATCGGGAAAAAAAACATACGATCTAACCCTTAGACCTAAGGAATAACTGTACCGTGGTCCTCAGACTTGATACAGAAAAGTCCCCGAAATTTTACATAGATACCCTTGGTCAAAAGAAAAGGATACAGCCGAGCCCTCGGGCGAGGCGGACAGGGGTTGGGTGAAACAAGTAGGATCGGGCGAAACGGATAGGATCGAGCGAAACGGACATGGTTCGGCAACTCACCTTTGGTCCTACTGACAAAAACTTGGGGTCGGGAAGAGGCAAGCTCAGGCGGAACGATGAAAGGCGCTAAGTTTCGGGCGGCGGTGAGGTCTGGCGGTGTTCCGGCGGTGGCGGCGCTTCTTGTGGACAACAAGCACGCTCTAGCATAGCACAAAGGAAAGCGAAATGGCTAGCGGGGTTGGCAAGGCATGGCGTTGCGCGAAAAAGGGAGCTCCACAGAGAGCTCAGGCGGCAGCACTTGCGCGTGAAGCAGAGGAGTGTGCGGCGATGAGTGCACTGGAGAAGAACAAGCAAGCAAGGGCGGCAAGGGCAGTGGTGGCAAAGGGAACTCTGGTGAGAGGCTTTGGTACCCCCTTTATAGTTGCAAGGAAGTGAAAGAGCTCGAGCGGCGCAAGGATAAGATCGAGAGAGAAAGGAGTTCTCTACCTCGGTGGCGATTGGTCGGCATCTCCATTGGCCGGCGAAGCGGAGCTCCGGCTACAAGATCCTATGGCATTGAGCAAGGAAGACAGCGCTAGGCAAGCACGGTTTTGCCGGGCGAAAGGATTGGCGAGGTCGAGCACGCGCCTGGTCACGTCAAGCACCGGATTGGTTGCGGCGACTCGGTATTGGCAGACAGGAGGGAAGGAAGGGCACTGTAGGCGAGGGCGCTGTAGGCGAGGTGACAGGGCGAGCGATGCGATGCGAGCATGCACGGACTAGCAGCTCTGCCACGGCACACGCTAGTGAGGCGCGGGGAAAAGGAGTTGTCACTGCATGCGCGCTGGTTGGCGAAGGCGGTATCGTCGCGGGACACGCGTGGGCAGCGCGACTGAGGTACGACAGAAAAGCCGGAAAGCGTTGGGGCACGGCTGGGGATCCTGGTGAGGAGATGCTGTGGTGGATCCACTTCGGATTTGCTTGATTAAACATGATTAAGCCGCCTGATATGCGACACTCATGCCTTAACCAAGTAAACACGAAGTGCCGCCGGATTTCATCCGATTTAACCACTTGAACAGGACCGAATAGCAAACTCACACGAAGGTGAGCGGTTCCAGAGAATACAACAAGTCTATTGAGGTAACAAAATAACCATTTAGTGTGGCCATAAAACAACATCAGAGTTTACAAGGTTCAGAAGAAAACAACAGAAGGTAAAACAACAAGCGGAAGCTACTTCGTCGGGGTTGGACATCCCTGGTGAGGCCAACCAGGACATCAGTGATCCCTCTCCTCGCCGTCCGAGGAGGGATCCCACTCAACCGTCCAACCCGGAGGGAGTTGGGGCGGCCAAGTGCCAACAGAGGATGGCTCAGGAGCAGCAACTTCACCTGAAAAAGAGGAGCCACAACAAGGCTGAGTTACTAAGCTCAACAAGACTTAACCGACAGGGAGTACGCTACTCCACCACTTCTAGACATGCAAGGCTTTTTGGCTGAGGGGTTTGCTTGCCAAAAGCGCTATGTGTATCCCTACTTTCAAGTTTTAGCTCAGGTTCTAAGTTCATTATCCGGTCTAACTTTGCAACCTATTCTAAGCAACCATAGAACCAGCCAAGAGGTATATACATCATCATCAAGACCATGTCATTATCAGATTCCTTTATTACTCAGGGTGACATAGCGATCAAGCAGTCTCAAACTGTGAGAGGCAGACAAATCGATTCGGGTTTCTTAACCATGCATGGCGAACCTAATCTCACGACATCCGCGCACCACAAGGGTCGCTTCCCGTGTCGGCCGTCCCCATCAATTCCCAGGCGCGTGTCAGGTCCAAACTTCCCTTGGCATGCAATGCTCCACAGTCCCGGTCTCTACCGTACTGTGACCGCACTTGCACCCACATGATGCACCATGGGAACCTCGTTCCAGGGACAGCAGGGGTATAAGCCACGCCCTAGTTCAATCAGGTACTAGACTTCCCCATCCCATACTAGGTATGAGATTAGTACTTTCAAACACCTGATCACGAACACCACCACTGTCGGGCCTTAGCAAGTTTCATAGACAGACGGGGCGATCAACCGACCACCAAAGAGTTAACCAGAACCCTACCCCGTCCATCGTCCTTATAGTTGTAATAGAAGGAAAACAGCCAACTCCTACAACTCGCGAGTGACAGGACATCACTCAGCTTTTACCGCTTCCTATTAAGCATGGCATCTAGTCGGTCCAACAGCTAGTGATCAGATCAAGGGATCTAAGTCATGCATCTAGGGTTCCAAACAACTCCTATACGTAAATGCACAAGCATGATAAAGAAGGCATGCACAAGTTTGGTAAAACACGGGGGGATTCATGCATCCGGGGCTTGCCTTCAAACAAGGAGGAGGAAAGCTGCTCTTCTGCTTGGACGGCTTCGGCTTCTGGAGGTGGGAGCTCTGCTGCAGCTTCATCCTCTAGCGCTGGGCACAGTTCGTAGAAGCCGTCGGCGAGACGCAACTCTACACGAATGCAATGCATGGGTTAGCATTTAGACGGTTATTTCAACAGCAACACTTGCAAGTTTGAGCCCAGAAACTTGCGGCAAGTTACGGGAGGGTGGGGAGGTCCGCTTGAGTTGGTGGACATCAAGATATAAGGGTCAGATGGGAAGGAACTTATGATCAGACCCTTAATCTAGAGGAATAGATGTGCTAGGGGTCCTCAGACTTAACGCTGAAAAGTCCCCAAGTTTTACACATATACCCTCGGTTCAAGGAAAAAGATACAGTCGAGCCCTTGGGCGAGGCGGAGAAAGGTCGGCGGAACAGACAGGGTCGAGCGAGACGAAACCGGGGTCGGGCGGATAGGAGGGGTCGGACGAGACGGACAAGGGGTCGGCAGCTTACCTTCGTCTTACAGATGAAGCTTGGGGTCGGGAAAGAATAGACTTGGGCGGAAAGACTATGGCTTGGGCAGCGGCGATGATGCCCGGTGGTACTCCAGCGGCGGCGGTGCTTCTTGTGGACCACAAGGAAGCTCTTGCGCAGCACGGGGAGCAAGTGGCTGGGTGGATTGGGGAAGGTGGTGTTTGAGCGGAGAGGAGGGTTCCCCAGGAACTTAGGTGGTGGCGCTGTGAGTACGAACAGGGAGCAAAGCGGGAGGGCAGCGATGGTGAAGGAGAACTCCGGCGGGGCTCCGGCATTCCTTTTTATAGCTGCGCGGAAGAGAGAAGGTTGGAGCGGCGCAAGGACCGGGGAAGAAACGATGGAGTGCGTTGCCGGGGCGGCGATTGAGCGACGAGGGCAGTGGAGCAGGGCTTCGAGGATGACATTGGCGGTCATTGGGCACCAGAGGCGGGGCGGCGCAGGCGCGGTCTTGCCGGTGGTTGAGATTTGGCGAAGGCGGGTGTCGTCGTGCAGTGGATTTGATGGAAGTGACCGCGGGAACGGCGCTAGAAACGAGGGCGCACAGTCGAGAAGACAAGCGGCTGCGGTCGCGCGGGCGAGCGCGGAGCAACAGATTGTCGGGGCGAAGCTCTGACAGGGTGGGAAAAGGAGTTGTCGCGGCCGTGGTCTGGGCTGGCGGAGGAGGAATCGTCACGTAGCGAGGACCAGGGTGGCGCGACTGTGGAGGGGCGACGGAAAAGACGGGCGGCATCGGGCTCTGCAGCCGGGGTCTAGCGAGGTGATGATGGGTGCGGGCGGCGAGGTGCTGCAGAAAGGGTAGCAGAGGAGCTTCCGCTGCGATTGGGGAAGGGGGCGCGAGAATCCATCCGGTCGTGGACGGCGACGAGGCGGAGCGGCGGGCATCGGAGAAGTTGAGCCACGCGGCAAGGGAACTCTGAAGCGGGCATGCAACTCGAGTGCGTCTGTCACGGGAGATCGGGGAGAAAGATCTCGTGGGTCCACCGGTCAGTCTCAGTGGTCCACTGCTCAGATTGAAGGGGAGGCGTTGCGGAAGGACTTAGAAGGATCCGGCGGGTGAGTTGGGGTCGGCGGGGTCGGGACTGAACTGGAGGTTGAGCACTTAGACTTGGTAAGACTGAGACAGGGGATCAGGGACTCGGATTAAGATTAACGTGAAGGATTTTAACCGAGGTCGTTACAGATGTGCGCGGGAGGCGAGGCGGACTGGCGCGGTAGTAGCCAATCTTCGGTTGCAGCGGCAGCAGGGCGCCTGGCGTGGCTGGCAAGGTCTCGGGCGAGATGAGACGGGGCAGAAAAGTCTGCAAGGTGCTTCGGCGCGCGATTGGGAAGGAGGCGCGCTAATCCATCATGTCACGGCCGCCGACTGGGTGAGGCGGCGCTCGTCGGTGAGGTTATGGCATGCGGCGGAGGGGCTCTGAAACAGGGCGCACGCGCGCTCTGGCACGCTTGGTCCGATCGATCCGCGAGATCCTTTTCTGGGTCCATCTTCCAGCCTCTTGATCTCCCGATTTCCGAACTACACCCGTTTGACTCCCTTAACAAGAGTTGTAGAACACCAGCCAAGGTCCAACTTTTGTAATTGGATCGAGCTCAAGGACGCAGTGGATTTGGGGATCTTCGGAGGTGAAATGGGAATAAGGTCCAATTAACAAAGTTGAAGTAGGGACTTCTTTCCCCAACTTCTATGAAAGGTTTTCTTGATGCTCAGTTCAACTTTCCAAAGACAAACTCTCCCTAAGGTGCTAGGTTGGGCTGAAAACCATACTTAACCGGTGTAGCTCAAGAAAGGCTGAGTCAACCAGATTAGGGAATTTGCCTTAAGATTAAACTCGGCTGAGTTAATCTAGGTCATTACAGTAGTCTTGCGTGCTGACCAGGAGGGGCGGCCGTCATGTCTCTGCCGTCGGACCGAGCGCAGAATCGGGCGGCGCTCCCTCCTGCGCCGGGGGGCACGGGTAATGAGTGCCCTATGACGAGCAGGGGAGACCACGGATTGGGACGGTGTCACTGTAGCCTGTGCGGTCATGGCTACAGTGTACTGCCCAAGTACTGTGGTAAGTCACGTCGAGGGGCGCGCACACCTTTCTGCGCCCCAGAACCGCAGCGCATTTATGGCGAGGTGGGTGGAGGCCCACGAGATCTGCGCCCTCGTCCGCAGGTTTGCGCCCGAGGTGGATCCTTGTCTTGTGGGCCCAGATGAGTCCGACCCCCTGCGCCCTGAGTCAGGCGAGGTGGAGCCTTGCAGTGAGGGGTCGGGCGTGTCCGACCCCAGGACCATGGGTCGAGCGAGGTGGAGCCCTGCGGCAAAGGGTCGAGCGTGTCCAACCTCGGGACCATGGGTCGGGCGAGGCAAAGTGGAATACTCCTTGCCCATGCCGGGTCGACGGAGGTCACTGTTGCCGCAGGTGGGCACGGGCGCTTATGTTCTGTGTTTAGGGGCATAAGGAGGTCGTTAATATTTCCCCCCAACACTGACGGTACGTACGAGTTGGTTGCGGATGCTGAAGAGGAACACTCGGCTGATGTGGTGAACTTGATCAAGGCCACACAAAGACCCGAGCCAAGCTTCAGAAGAGCCACCGGCTAGTGGCCCTGTTTGTATACGCTTTTCCGGAACTCGCTTATCTAGCATGCTGGCTTATCAGATAAGCCTGGTGTCTGGAGAATCCGCTGTCTGAATAAGCTGGGTGTTTGGCAATTCTTATTATTTTGTGTCGATTGTCTGTCTTTACTGGTAAATTGACCTGAATGCTCCTGAGGCTGATAATAGCTCATTTTTCACTGAGAATAAGCTCCTCAGTCTTCCTCCAAACATGCCAAATTATTCACACATATAGCACTAGAACTTGACAAAATTTTAGGAAAAAGGTCATCTCCATCACAAATTCCTCTCTAACCGGCGGCACAGGTAAAGGCACCACCTTCTCAACCGGCGAAGGCAGGAAGGAAGGGCAGGGGCGGCTGGCGGCGGGGGCCAAGCCCAGGGACGGCGACGGAGGCAGGGAGGCGGAGGCGGACAGAGCTGGCGTCGGTCGGAGGGCAGCGGGCGGCGGACGCACCCGGACCGGAGGAGCCCCGCAGCCCGGGAAGAGTAGGAGGTGGCAACCATGGAGGAAGGTGGAGGGTGTTGAGGAGGCGCGGGAGGTGGCGACGCCGGCGAAGGGCAGGAGGTGGCGGCCGTGGAGGGAGCCGGAGGGCGACGAGGGAGGCGTGGGAGGTGGCGGCACCGACGGAGGGCAGGAAGCAGCGGTGGCACCGGCGGAGGGCAAGAAGCGGCGCCGGCGGAGGGTAGGAGGCGGCGGCCGTGGCGGGAGGCAAAAGGCATCGAGGGAGGTGCGGGAGGCGGCGGCTGTGGAGGGAGGCACCGGCGGAGCGCAAGAAACGGCGGCCGTGGAGGGAGGCACCGGCGGAGGGTATCGAGGGAAAGGGAGTTCGCTTACGCGATAAGCGTCTCCCGAGCTGCTTACCAGAAAATCAAAGCTCTAGTTGTTTTGTGGATTCTGGGCTAAGCCACTTGTGTGCTAAGCGGAAAATAAGCGAGGCGTTTGGGTGGGATTTTCGCTTATTTCCACCCATAAGCCACTTATAAGCGGATACAAATAGGGCCAGTGTAGTACAAGAAGGCAAGCCCCGGAGCATAACCTTGGTTTCTAAAATTATGCAATACTTTTGTTACTTATGTTTGTGCATTAACTTCATAGGAGTTACTTGAAACCTTAGTTGCATGCTCCTAGTACCATTGTGCTGAATACTAACATGATAAGTCGAGTAGTTGCTATGCTAAATAGGGACACGGTAAAAGTCGAGTGATTTCCTATCACTCACGAGCTATAGAAGTTGCTTGCTTATTTATGTTGGAATCATAAGGTTGATGGGCGGGGCTTGGTAATATGTTTTGGAATTGGTGGATGCCCCATCTGTTTAGAGGAAAACTGCCAAGGTCGAAATGTGTTAGAGTTGTGGTCAAGTGTTTGAAAGTACTAAGCACATACCTAGTATGGGATCAGGAAGCCTAGTACCTGATTGAACCGGGGCCTAGACATACTCCCTGCTCTCTCTAGAACCGGGTTCCCCTAGTGCATCATGTGGGTATAAGTGCAGCCCTGGTACAGCATAGTTTCGGGGCCGGTGGGGCCTTGTATACAAGGGAAGTGGGCCCTGGACACGTGCCAGGGATCGATGGAAACGACTAATATATGTGAACCCATCATGGTACGCATATGTCGTGTGTTTAGGTCCACCTTACAAGGTTAAGAAATTCGATTTGAATCATCTGCTTCTCACAGGTTGGGACTGCTTGATCACCTTTCTGCACTGAGTAAGAAGAGGAACAAAGGTTGATTTTTAATATGGATGCTTGATTTATTTGCTTGTTTCACCATGCTTGCTTAGAATAGGTGCTTACCTAGAATGGTTAATCAACTAGAACTTGATGCTAAAACTTGAAAGTAAGGATCCACTTTAGAAGCTTTTGGCAAAAACAAACCCCTCAGTCAAAAAGTCTTGCATGTCTAGGAGTCGGTGGTTTAGATACCACTCAACGGGTAAGTCTTGCAGAGTATTAGTATACTCAGTTTTGCTTGTGGCTATGTTTTCAGGTAATGTTGATTTTGAGGATATGATTGCCAGTGTGACTTGGCCGTCTCAGCTCCCTCCGGGATGGACGGTTGGGACTCGATCTTGGTGGGCGAGGATCGTGGTGAGTGATATCATGGCAGGCTTCACCATGGTATTATGTATCGTCGTTAGAACCATCGTTTTCTTTTTCCACTGCTATAAACTCTGAACTATTCTTTTATGCATTCGAACACTTGGTTGTAATAACTTACTGTAGGACCTGTAATATGTTACCTAGATTGTTGTAATCTCTGGACTTGTCTTTGTGCGAGCTTTGTATGCTTGTTTCGATCAGAAACACGTGGTTGTATCAGGTGAAACTCAACAAACTACCATTTTAATTCGATTAAAGTGTTTATTCGCATCTGAGGCAATGTTGGGAACACTTTAGTCGGGTTAATTTAGGTGGTTCTGCCACACTTCTCCTCCATGAAAAACCTGATTATAATTCTCTTCGCACTTTTGGATGTGCATGTTGGCCTAACCTTAGACCTTATAACTCCAAGAAACTCTCTTTCCATTCCATTGAATGTGCCTTTCTAGGGTACAGCTCCATGGACAAAGGTTTCAAGTGCCTCGATCCATTTATATTTCAAGAGATGTGGCCTTTGATGAGATCGTGTTCCCTTTTGTAAATCTCCATCCTAATGCGAGATCTCATTTGCGAAAAGAAATTTTGCTTCTCCCTGAACATCTCTTGAATCCTGGGGGTGTAACGTATGCTGACAAATCTCCTGCTAATGCTCATCCTTTGCCTAGTATTGAATGTGCACCACACGAACATGGGGCATCTCCGGTAGCATCGACCAGAAATTGGGAGATCCATGTAGCACCAGATGCACAAGATCCTAGCCCGGGATCCCACACAGATACGCCGGTAGCTGCAGCGCCTGAACAACTGTAGCATGAGTCTGTGTCGCCTTCAATTACCCCTAGCTCGATTCGTGGGGGTGGTAACAGTGCTCCCAGGACGCAGCTACATCGGTGCCTGTCTCCGCGTCGCACCAAAGGGAGCCTAGAGCATCCGCCCAGGCAGCGCCGTGTGGGAAGCTAGCGGCCCCGTTGTCTTTGGTCTCCTGCCATGACACATATACGGCTGCAGGAGGATCCTCTACATCACCACATGGATCCCTTGAGGCCATGGATGTGTTAGATATCTAGGCATAATTCGGTGTATTTTAATTCTAAAATTAAACACATAAAACATTAATATTATCATGACTAATGTGAGTGAATCGTAATAGGTGCACGTGTTCATGTTTAACACAAACATAAGGATGAACAGAATAAAACATGTAGATCTCAGTTTGTACCCTAGGGCGCCGATTCCAGAGAAACCGGATGCGTCGTTACCATCTAGATTATTCATACTAATCGTAGGATGGCCTCAGTCGGTGTAGTAATACAAAGTTGATGTAGGAAGGTGTACGCAGTGCAGTCCCTCGAACAGCCTTCTTATAGTAGCAGGTTGTAGTCATTCGGCCACCAGGACATAAACGAAGTAGTCGAACTGGGAGCGAGTAGTCGCGTCAAATGCTCCCCAAAAACCTTATCACCTGCCTATCCCGAGTAGGATCTCCAGCAGTAGCCGAGGTTCCGGAGGCTCTGCTCTCACCGGTACCATGCGCGCAGTGGCAGGCACTAGGAACGAGAAAATCACAGCAAGTAGAGAGGAAGAAGGGAGAGATCTCCTGAGTAGGAGTATATGTTGTGTTGGTGTGTGTTGAGGAGGAGGGAGGCATTTTATATAGGCTCGCAGGGGGGGCAGGGGGAATGAAACCTGGACACCCTTCTGGTGCAGCAATGGCTATCATCAATCCGTCAATAGGTAATGTTAAACCTTCGGTTACTAGTAATTGATTGAGTTGATTTCACCCATTTAATTGTTGGCAACAGCAAAAAGTACACATCACGTCGCTTCGCTCGACCGACCGTGCCGCCCGCTCATCTCGACGCGACACGACATGCCCACACCCACGGCCTGGCTTGGCGAGGTGAGTGAGCGCATGCACGTGTGTGGCACGCCAATCTCCTTTTCCGACTTCACATAGGGTGTACAAACAGTTCACCTTTTAAGTTGGTTGAGATCCTCCTCAACTTACCATGTGGGATTAACCACTTTGTAACTCCCTAGCATTTATTAGTGGGCTTTAATTCTTTTTATTTGATTATTAGAAATTGGGCCAAGCCCATATATTCCAACTGGATGCACCTCTGACTTCACCTTATAGTTCTCCATATCCACAGTAGCATGACCCCGAACCAGGTTACAAAGCAGCATTGTAAAGCCTAGGAAGCACACAGATGGTACTATCAGCTATGGAGCAGTAAGGTATGGAAACTTATGGAAACTTTTGTTCCTCAGGTGAACCACAAGGATTATAGGAAGTATTGGATTATTCCATGTTGAGGCGTGTGCTGCCTCTACAAGTCTGTACAAAAGTTAAGTGTCTTCTTTCTTTGGCTGTCATCACTGAGGTTGGAGATGGAGCCAACACATGTTTCTGGAAGGATAAATGGCTGGTTGGGAGGAACATCCAAGACAAGGCACAGAGCAAACAAAAGGATTGTTTTAGAAGCTTTGACGAGTGAATAGTGGCTGCTTGATATCCAGGGGAATTATCTATTGATGCCTTGGTGGAATACTTGCAACTTTAGGACATTCTTTCTTATGTTGAACTTCACCATGATGTTCCTGACGAGCATATCTGGTGACTATCTCCATCAGACCTTTATACAGCCAAATCTGCTTATGATGTTTATTTCAAGGAGCCACTCTCTTCGAACCTTATGAGAGAATATGGAAATCTTGCCCCCTCCCCCCCCCCACCCCAAGTGTCACTTCTTCATGTGGCTTGTGGCCCATAATCGATGTTGGACAACAGATCTATTGGCTAGACATGGCCTCCCCCATCCAGATCAATGTCCTTTCTATGATCAAGATGATGAGGACATTCAGCACCTCCTTATCTCTTGTGTCTTTGCTAGACAGTTCTGGTTTCAGCTTCTTCATTATGTGGGGTTGGCTGTCCTCGCCCCACAGCCCAGAGTCATCCTTTGATGACTGGTGGAAAAGGGTGGAAGACTCGGTTGACAAAGAAATTAGGAAAGGGCTAAATTCTCTCATCATGCAGGGATCATGGACCATTTGGCGGCATCGAAATGATTGTGTCTTTAATGGAGCCACCCCAATGTTTCTACAGCCTTGGCCCTAGCTAGAGAGGGAGCTGAGGTTTGGTGTTTTGCAGGAACGAAAGGCTTAACCTTGCTCACTGCCGAGGGAGTTGGTTAATTCCTTTCTAATCCCTTTTGGTCGGGTCGTCCCTCCTTATTTCAGGTGTTTGTTTCAGTTTAGTGATGTTGGTGTGTGTGTGCGCACGCGCACGCGTGTGGGTGTGTTTGTTTGTGTGAGTCCTTTGTGAATCTCTCTTCTTCTATTAATATAATGATACGCAACACTTCTGCATGTTTGAGAAAAAAAAAGAGAAATACTGTGCGCTGCAAAACAATCAGACATGGCATCTTATACCGCCTAAGAAAGGTAACAATCTAATAGATTGCAAGTGGGTATATAAAATGAAAAGGAAAGCTGATGGTTCAATAGATAGATACAAGGCAAGATTAGTAACAAAAGGGGTTCAAATAACGGTATGGTATAGATTATGAGGACACCTTTAGCCCAATTGTTAAAATTGCTACTGGTAGATTGGTTCTTTCTGTTGCTATATCAAAGGGTTGGTGTTTGATATAATTAGATGTGTAGAATGCATTTTACATGGCGTTCTGGAAGAAGAAGTTTAAATGAGACAGCCACCAGGCTTTGAAAGTAATGAGGTTCCACATTTTGTGTGTAAATTGGTTCTTTCTGTTGCTATATCAAAGGGTTGGTGTTTGAGATAATTAGATGTGTAGAATGCATTTTTACATGGTGTTTTGGAAGAAGAATTTTACATGAGACAACCACCAAGCTTTGAAAGTAATGAGGTTCCAGATTTTGTGTGTAAATAGGATAAACTGTATATGGCTTAATGCTGGCACCTCGAGCTTGGTATTCTAGGTTGAGCTCTAAGCTTATTGATCTTGGGTTCAAGTCATCCAAGTGAGATACTTCCTTGTTCATCTACAGGAAAGGAGAGGTAACAATGTTTATGCTTATTTATATTGATGATATCATTGTTATTGGAACATCTCAAGAAGTTATTACAACACTTTTGCAAGATTTGAGAAAAGATTTAGCATGTAAGGATCTAGGTGACAATCATTATTTTTTGGGTATAGGAGTTAAGAAGGAGAAGTATGGAATTAAAAGAAAAATATGCACGTGATATTCTAAATAGAACATGTATGATTGATTGCAAACCCTCACGTGATATTCTAAACCAATTCCTTCATACTCCTACTACCTTGCACTGGACTTCAGTAAAGAGAATACTTAGGTATATAAAGGTTACCATTGATGTTGGGTTGAAGTTTATCAAATCAGATTCTTTCTTGCTAAGTGCTTTCTTAGATGAGGATTGGGCAGCAAGTATTGATGTCCCAGGTCAACCGGAGGGTTTACTGTGTTCTTTGGGTCAAATCTAATTTCCTGGAGTGCTAAAAAAACAAGCAACTATAGCCAAAGCGAGTACAGAAGTAGAGTATAAATTAAAACTATGGCAAATGCAACTGCAGAACTCATCCGGATGGAATCTTTATTAGCTGAACTTGGAGTACATTTAAAACAGTCACCATTGTTATGGTCTGATAACTTGGCAGCTACCTATTTATCTGCAAGGCCGGTCTTTCATGCACGAGCAAAGAATATTGAAATTTATTTCCATTTTGATCATGAGCGAGTTGCAAAGAAACAATTGCATGTTCGGCTAATTCCTTCACATGATCAAGTTGCAGATGGCTCCACAAAACCACTCCCTACTCAGAAATTTGAAGAGTTCAGATACAATCTGAAGCTTGAGAAAATGACTAGCTTAGATTGGGAGAGAGTGTTAGAAGTTAAATTGTATATCTGTTGTAACAACATGGCTGCGCCCAAGATTCTCTCTTCAGGTTGTTTAGCATGTATGCAGCTAGGAGATTCATCTGTTAGCTCGTAGATAGAGTTGTTGCATCGATGTGCTTTACTCCCCAAGTTGTAAACCAACTCATATAATCTCTATGCATTGACATATATAATGAACACGCAACCATGGGATGCCGAGATAGGCTAACCACGTTCCCAACTTTATACCGCCCTCTAGGCTTGGTCCACTGCCCCTGTCTGACAACCTCCGTCGCAGTGGCAGCACCCGACCAGCGGCTGACCATGTGGCCTCCATGGTCCCTCTCCCCACTCATGCTTCCTCCCTTCCCTTTCAGCTCTTGCGGGTCTCCCTCTCATGGTTTACATCCTGCTAGCCGCTCGTGGTCGTCGCTCGTCACATCACGACGGGCGGCTCCTGGATCCATGTAGAGCTCAAGCAAAGGGCAATAGATCCAAGGCTTCATTGCCCTGCTGCTTTGCTGATCCAATGTCAAGTCTATTGCCTTTCTGTTGGGAGGATTTGTTCAATGATATTAGGGATCCATCTACCGAGAAGGATTGGAGTTGTTGATTGACTGTTTCCCAAATGTACTCATGTGTAACTAATATTTGGTTGATTGTTTCTTCAATTTTTGTTGCGTATTTGCTATATGTGATTTTAGTTCGGTCAAGACCAAAAACCAAATGAAAACTTTGATCGTCATAAATGCAAGTAACCGAATTTTGTAAAATACCGAGGAACAAACTTCTCCACCTGGATGCAAAAGAGACTTCTCTTGCTTGTCCCCTCCGCCCTCCTCTTCACTGTAGCACCTCCCTCCCTCCCCCTCCCCCCAAGGATCTTCCTGTTCTGGCCCCCTTCCTCTCCTCCTTCGGCGATCTCGTCGGTAGCGAGAGGGACAAGGGTCAGCCCCTCCTTTCCCCTGTATATATTAGTTGTCATGCGTTTTGCCTGGATGGGCTTCTGGCGGCCTCCAGTCGTTGCTCCCTCGCTGCCACCATGGCTGGCGTAGTCGTCGTCGACTACGCCATCTGCTACTGCGAGATCGAGATGAGCTTGAATAAAATAACCTTCCCTTTCCCACTCGCCCGAGCAGATCCCCTTCCTTACTCCTCCATCCATCGCAACCCTGATCTACTCCCAAATCCCTAGCTCTGGTTGCCCATCCGGTTGTCCCTGCCCTACACATTAGCGTGGAGTTGTTGTTGCCCTTCCCATTTCGCCTCTGGCACCAGTCTCCCCCGTAGCCCTCACCGTCGCCTATTCTGCTGCAGTGGTGTGCTCCTCTAGTACTTGCTCCTTGCATATTTTCATCCCTTTTCAACCTATTCACTACTCATCGGCTTTGAAGATATCGTCTTCTACTCCGCCGATGCTGTTCATCCACATCAGCTTCTTCCATCCATCAAAAGCCTCTATGAGGCTTCTCCGCACCAGTCCCAAGTGCCTTTATGGGTCCCATGTGATGCCAGCGCCTCTGGTGACCCTCGCCGGCGTTCTCCTCAATGGCAGTAATGAAGATCTGCAGCTTAGATGCGTGGCCCTCTCAGGGTCAGTCACGGCGACGCGTGTGTGTTTGTGTCTTTCCAGCTATTTAGGGCTAGTTTGTTTTGGGGTGAGGGGCTTGCTATAAAATCAATGTGACTTTAATATATTATATAATCTCTATAAAAATAATACCGAGGAACCGAACTATTGGTTTGGTCTAAACGAATTAGAGGAGTCCCAACCCATAAAGTCTATGACCAGACTCATAGTTTCATGTCACGGAGAAACTCTCCTAGAAACTGCAGGGTCCAACCCACGATTTCTTGGTGGGTCCTCATTAAATTCTCTCGTCGCCCTCCATCTCATCGTTCGATCGTTTCTCTCTCCAGTAGGTTGGCCGCGGCGAGCTTTCCTCCCTCTCGGGCTCTCCCACCCTTTCCTCTGCTACACCGTGAGCGAGCTTCAGTGCAAGCGCTGCGGCTGGACGCTGGACAACACCACGCTTCTACTCTATCGTGGAGGTCATGTGGGCACGGCAAGCTGCGCGTAGCCGTGACTGCAGCAGGTAGGCTTGCCCTGGGTGGGCGGCAAGCAGCGCACACAGGCGAGGCCATGGTGAGCAAGTAATCCACCACTCATACTTTGATCTCTGTCAAATCGAAGCATCGAATCCCCTAGTGAGTAATCCATGGACCTGGAGGCTAATCGAGATTCAAGTGCACATCCTTGATCTCCAAATTAGAGTAGTCAGTTGATTCAATTTGGAGGTGCCGGCATCGTACGAAATTGGAGTATCTAAGAAGAACTGCTTTGCATTTTTGTGGGTGACCCGCAGCCAGCCGGCCATCGCAGGAGGCATTTGATGACGGCCGGGGGCGCCGTACTGGCGGCGGGGCTGCGTGTAGGGTGGTACAGTGAGCCACGGACAGGGCAAAGGTGACGTCTGCGAAGCTCCGCACGATGGCGTGACGGCCGGCCGACCGGCCGGCTGGGGGCGCTGTGCTGGTGGTCAGCCATCGGACTGGATAAGGGCGAGTAGGGGATGGTCCTGATGGTGGGCTCCACAAAACGTGTGGGGGAAGAAACCACCGCTCGCGGGGGAATTCAAAAAATAGCACCGGTATGCCTTGGTGTTCACGAAACAACACCGGTTCTACGTGTCTTCATAGAATAGCATCACATGCTAAGCGATGGTTCATGAAACAACACTACTACTTATTTCCTCTTTTATTTCAATGTTTCTTTCAATGTTTCTGTTCTTTTCCACTGAAACTAAAAGGCCAACTTGCCCTTCCTCTTTCTCAACTCGTTACCTAGCAACTCGTTACCCAGTGCGCAAACTCATTTTACTCCGAGCCTAACCACACCCGAGATGGCATGGCTGGTGGTGGCTGCTAACAACTCTAACCCCTAAAACGAGATCGGAAAGAAGCAACGACGTGCATGGATAGAGTAGGATGGGCGATGATTGCATGGGCAGCGAGCGGAAGTGTGCTGGACAGCACAGGCGATGGGCAGAATGACGCCGGTAGCGCACGCAGTGGTGAGATTGATGACGGCGGGATGGTCAGCAACATCATAGTGGATGGTGATTGGTGAAAGATACACCGCATCTGTAGTGTGAGTTCACATCCCGATCTTGATTTGAGTCTGTAGTTTTGGCCTCAATTGGTGTGTAGGAAAGACGATGAGTTTACTTTGCATGCTTAGATTTCAACCTATATACAACTATTCTTGATGATGGGAGTAGAGTTGAGTTGGAGGATAAAGAACATGTGTTGTTTGTAATATTGGCGGTGGAAAGTTAATCTAACATTTAATTGATGATCTTTGCAAGGAGGTAGAAAAGGAAGGCCAGCATACTTGAAATGCAGCAGGGACAGTTTGGTCTATTTGCAAGTGAAAAAAAGGACCCGAACCAAATAAAAGAGTAAGAAAAGTTGATGAAGTGCTATTTGAAGATTTATGTGGCAAAACCAGCGCTGTTCTATGAATTCATAGGTTTTTAGTGCTATTTCCTAAACAACGTGAGAAATCAGTGCTATTCTCTGAATTTGAGAAATCGTTTCCTCTCTCATCGTTAACTCCCTTACCATGTCAGCGTTTTTCTCACGTAGCAGTCTATTTTATAATCTTTACCTATTATTAAAGCAAGTAACGTCTCTGCCTGGCTTTTCGTACGTCGTGGTCATTTTGCAAAAAACCCCTTGACGTTTTGTGAAATCAACCCGCAGTCCAATTATTATGAAGAGACTAGAGGTCGGATGGAAAAAAAGAGGAAAGGGAGGGGGTTAAAGGGGAGAGTTCTTCTCTTTCTTCGAAACATACAGCCTCGCAACCTCCGCTCCCATCTCTGCCTCCCCCCTCCATCCCCTTCCGCCGCCCAGCTTGTGGGAGCTCCCAATTCATGGGAGGAGGTTCCGCACGCTGCCCCCCCCACCCACCCCGCCTGCGCCACCCACGGATCAGCGCCGTCGCCGATCGGAGGGGATTGGGCGCCCCGGCGGCCGGAGCGGGAAGCCCGCCGCTGCCCCCGGCTGCTCGGCGGTGAGGTCGGCCAGGCTCTTGGCGGACGACTCCCACCGTCTGCGGAACGCCGGCCTCACCTAGACGGCGCTCGAGCTGTCGCCGCCGCCGCCCGAGCGGTCTCTCCAGGTTTTCCGGCGGCGATGGCGGGCAAGGGAGGTAAGGGTTTGCTAGCGGCGAAGACGATGGCGGCGAAGAGCACCGACAAGGATAAGGACAAGAAGAAGGCTCCCGTCTCCCGCTCCTCCCGCGCCGGCCTCCAGGTTCTCTTCCCCTTCTTCGGCTAACTTTTGGATTCGTCACCCGTGAATTAGTCAGATCTGTGGTTTCTCCCTGCGAATTTCAGATGCGCAACTTCGAATTTCGCACTAAAATTTCCCCTGTGTTTGTTGCAGTTCCCGGTATGCCGCATCCACCGCCAGCTCAAGTCCCGCGCCTCCGCCCACGACCGCGTCGGCGCCACCGCCGCCGTGTACTCCGCCGCAATCCTGGAGTACCTGACCGCGGAGGTCCTGGAGCTGGCTGGCAACGCCATCAAGGACCACAAGGTCAAGCGCATCACCCCGCGCCACCTCCAGCTCGCCATCCGCGGGGACGAGGAGGTGGACCATCGCCGGCGGTGGCGTCATCCCCCACATCCACAAGTCCCTCATCAACAAGACCGCGAAGGAGTGAAGGAGGGGGCAACACAAATCCTAGAAGTTAGAGGAGCAAGAGGAACAAAAGATGAAGGTAAATATGATCCATGAAGCCTGATTACATCTAGGGTATAATATTTAGATGCAAAAGGGTTTGATTGTTTAGTTTGTTCTTTTTTACCTGAGCTAGCACTTTTCCTGGCACAGCAACAGCAACCACCTAAAGCATCGAACCGGAAAGCACGTAGGAAACTCGACCAAGTGATTATGGACAATAACCAGATGATGATCCCAGGAAACATATATCAGACATGGCTCAAGGATGCATCTAGCCTTGTCTCAAAAAGGCGTAAAGTTAACAGCGTAAGTTTGGTTTGATTAACCTGTTTTTCTGGAAATTTCTGTGCCGTGCATTCTAATTAAGAAAAATGATGTTTATCATACTTGCAGAATTTTGATTTTATTCGATCAACCAAGATAAGGGATCTTATGGACATGCCCCTGGTTGCTCTAATGTCTTACTTGGACAGGTCATCCTCGGAATTATGTTATCCTAAGCCACTTGTGCAGCTCTGGAAGGAATGCACTGCAGTCAACTGTGCAAAAGCTTCATCTTCAGGTCTGAACTCACTTCATAATTTATAATTGTCTCACTTGAAGAAATTGTACTATTAACATGCTAAATGCTTATTTAAAAACCTTTACTGTTTATTACTTTCTTAAAGCAGGGCAGCCATCATCATCACAAGAAAAACAGCCTAGAAACTCGACACCTCATGAATTTCCACCTCAGGTTATTCTAGACTTTTTATTTTCTTAAAAAAAATAACACCCTTTCCCTATGAGCCAATCATCATTACTATTATTAGCTTTTTTCCTGATGAGTGATTGAATTTGCAGACTGAAGGAGAATATGAGATGGAAACAGGACCTCACCCAATGGACTTCACAGATGGCATTGAAAAAGAGGAAACGTGAGTGCGGAGTATGACAGAGGTTACAATACATGTTGTACTCCATTGCACCTGCTTCGCTGATGTTACTTCTCATAGTGCTCATTTCATAACGGGTTCTGTGGTTTTAAAAAGATAGTGTGCATGACAATTTGATCTTAGATTGGCGACCTTAGATTGTGTGCATGACAATTTCATAACAATTGCTTAGATTGGCAACCTTTGTTGCACGTAGACTGTAGCCACTGCATGTATTACTGAATATAGAAATTGCAGCTGTTTAAATACACACAGATTCCAGACGACTTCACTTTTATTCAATTCTATCATGCTATTATTTGAAAACTCACAATCCTAACATCTCATAAACTGTTGACTTTTGCAGGTTGCATGCGCAGGCTCTAACCCTTGCTGCATTGGTTGGTTCTGCATGTGTGGAGTACTATGATAACAAATATGGTTCTTCTGGGCCTAAGGTGGACAAGTACACAAGCCAATACCTGGCACACTCGCATAAAGATTAAGATCTCCATGTTCATTCCTGCATAGCGGATTAATTTTGGGCTCATTTCTGGGTGCTCAATTGCTCATTAACTATGTCCCTGGATGCTGGATGGTTATTCTTTGCCCCCTTATTAATGCAAAATGACAGTGTACTTGCCAGGGCATTCCTGGGAAATGGCATAGAGGGTGTAATGGTGATATTACCTTCATAATTTAGCCTCAGGTTGCATTATGCAACATCACATTGTGAACCTTCCTTGGATGTTTTTATCTTTTTTCCCCAAAGAAAAGCAAAGGAGAGAGATCCTGGTTTTTGCCGAACTTTACTCCTGGAAGTCCTGGTGAGTTGAGAAATGAATAAGTTTAAGTTGTGCGTGCTTATAGACAGTTGATGACATAAATCCTTCACCAGGGTTAAGTCGGAGGTCTGGTTCGAGCTCTGGTGGCTCTGGACAGGGGTTTATACCATTGGATCTAGAAGTGCAATTGCCATCATCAGGAAGTGGAAGGTGACTGTTGACTAATAGTAATAGCATGTCACCTATATTAGTACTCTGAACTATGGTTATGTGATCTTTTGGTACCGAAAGAACTTGGCTATTTAAAGAATGCTTTCATGATCTCAACAGTAGCTCCTTTTGTATATGCTTGTAAGTGTAGAAACTGAAGTGTAGAGTCTTCTTGATGAAGTGTCAGGCAAATAGAAAAATATCTAGCTCCTTTAGGTTGTTTTCGTGCACCGTTGCCCAACGGATCCGCCGTAGTCAACCCTCCGAAGCTGCGCTCGCGTGAGGTGGCCACTTCACTGCTAACGGGAAGCACCACTTCCGCATCATCGTCTTTGTCGGTGACCTCAGCACCTTGGCCACCACACCATCTGGTTGGGAACACCCGCCTCAATGACGTCGATCCCCTTCGGATTCGGAACTAAGGTCTCCACATCTGCTCGATATTGTAATTGATTGGAACGATTTGGAGTGGATTATAAAAAGGAAGTGGATGGAAATGAGAAGAGGAGAACGTACTCCTGTTCATGGCAGTCAGAGGCGCTATGGCCTATCGCTCGAAGCGGGAATGAGGCTAGGCACGTGGAGGATAAATGCTTGCCTAGGCAACAGCGAGGACAAATGAATGGATAGAGCGGAGATTAAGCGGGGAATTTTTTATTTCCATGTGTGGTTTCCACGTAATAAACAGATGGCATCAAACCATCCATTAATGTTTTCTACTACTATACTTGCAAAGAGAGAACTACTAGGGATACCGCACCAACAAATTGTGAAGCGAAGCCAGCATATTAGAAATAAACGAATAATAACATGAGAGCAAGTAAGGATCCGTAGCAACGCACGGGCATTTCTGCTAGTACCATAAAAACCAATACGGAGGGTTGGTACGGCTCTACGACGCACGAGCCGCGGTTTGCATCCTATCTCCACCTAATTTTTACCCAAACTCGTGAGTCTCAGGTGCTCGCTAGCACCCTTGATCAGGCAACTAGCACCAGGCAGCTAAATCCAACCGTAAGCACTCGAAATCGACGACCTGAGAAGTCAACAAACCCTTGATTTCTACGCCGCCTACCCTTTCATATGGTCAAAAAAGAGGAGCAGAACGAGGACGTTGGAACTTGGTTGTTGTTTCCCTCAGAGCGAATGCCCACTACCATGCCCGGCGACGAAAGCATGCACGTCATCCTCGCCCCGTTCCCGGCGCAGGGCCACTTTGCTGCCTTCCTCACCCTCGCCGGACGCCTCCATGCCGCGCGGCCCTCGGTGGTCATCACTCTCGTCTCCACCCCGGGCAAAGTGGCCGCCCTCCGGACCAGCGCCTCCGCGGCGGCCGTGCCGTTCCTCCGGTTCCACGCGCTGCCCTTCTCGCCGGAGGAGCACGGCCTGCCCGCCGGGGCCGACTCCGCCGACGCCATCCACGTCCGCTACTTCCTCAAGCTCTTCCAGTCAACCGGGTCGCCCTCGCTCCAAGCCGCCTTCGACGCCTTCGTGAACGGCGTTCTCGCCGGCGCAGAGGACGGCGGCGCGCGCCGGCCGCCTGCGTCGTCGTCGCCGACCCCTTCCTGGCGTGGACCACCGCCGTGGCGCGCCGGCTCGGCGCCAGGCACGCATTCTTCGTCTCCTGCGGTGCGGTGGGCAGCGCGGTGTTCCATTCTCTCTGGAAACACCTGCCGCACCTGCGCGCGCCCGGCGCCGACGCATTTGTTCTGCCGGACCACCCGGAGGTCAACGTCTACGGCTCACAGCTGCCGAGGCACCTGCTCCTCGGCGACGGCACGGACCCGTGGTCGGTCTTCTATCGCCAGCAGATATTGCTCGGGTACGGCACGGACGCCCTCCTCGTCAACACCACGGACACTGGTAGAGAATTGGGCTTTAGTCCCGGTTGGTAGGGTGCAAATATCTCGAAAATGCATCCGGGATAAACCAACCGGGACAAAAGGGGGTCTTTTATCCCGGGTCACTCAACTGGGACAAAAGACCCTCTTTTATCCTGGTTGGTATTAACAACCAGGATAAAAAGGGTCACCACGGCCGGCGCTGCAAAAAAAAAATCCCGAGCTCCCAGGAGGCCCCCCCACACGCGCAAGTCGCAAGTCACGCGATTTTTCACGTGAAATATGCGCGTGCGCGGTTCGTGGGATTCGAACCCACAACCTCCAGCCTCGCGCGTAGCTTCCTTACCATCCCACCTACACACCACATCTGACTATGTAGGGGATGCTATCCTTTTGTATTAACTCGTGGGGGACCCTTTTATCCCGGTTGGAAACACCAACCGGGATGAGGGACCCCCTTTTATCCCGGTTAGTATTACAAATCGGGATAAAAGGCTCTTGACCCTTTTATCTCGGTTGGTGTTACCAACCGGGATAAAAGGGGGGGTCTTTTATCCCGGTTGGTGTTTCAAACCGGGATAAAAGGCCTCTCAGAGTCTTTTTTTCCCACTAGCCTTTGCAACCGGGATAAAAGGTCCCGGTTGGTAAGCCCCCCACCAGTGACCGAGTTTTAGTCCCGGTTGGTGAACCTTTTGTCCCGGACCAACTTTAAACCGGGATAAAAGGGGACGGATGGAAAGCCAATTCTCTGCTAGTGGGAGGAGTTCGAGCCTGCCGGGCTGCGCATGCTCCGGCGAACAATGGGCGTGCCAGTCCTGCCCATTGGTCCGCTCGTACGCGTCCCGATACAGCACACCAGCCACCGGGAGCCCGACAGCGACAGCATCGTACGGTGGCTGGACGCCCGTAACAAATCTTCAGTGTTGTACATCTCGTTCGGGTCCCAGAACAGCTTACGCCCAGAGCAAATGATGGAACTGGCCGCGGCGCTAGAGCTCACGGGCCGGCCATTCGTCTGGACCATCAGACCGCCCATGGTGCTCGACGACACCAACGGCAACACGGGCACGGTCACATCCGACAAGTGGCTGCCGGAAGGATTCGAGGAGAGGATGAGCGCCAACGACACGGGCCTCCTGGTGCACGGGTGGGCGCCGCAGCTGAGCATCCTGGCGCACGCGTCGACGAGCGCGTTCCTGAGCCACTGCGGGTGGAACTCGGTGCTGGAGAGCGTGGCGCACGGCATGCCCGTCCTCGGGTGGCCGCTTCAGGGGGACCAGTTCTTCAACTGCAAGATGCTGGAGCAGGAGTGGGGCGCCTGCGTGGAGGTGGCGAGGGGGCACGGGGACAGCTCGCCGGCGGTTGAGCGCGCGCGGCTGGCGCAGGCCGTGGAGACGGTGCTGGGAGACACCTCCAAGGGGGCCGAGATGCGGCGGTGCGCGAAGGAGATTCAGGAGCTGATAGGAAGGTCGCGGAGCAAGGATGGTGACTCCTCTGCGGAAGTGTTGCAGGAGTTCTTCACCTCGATGCTGCATGGCAGTGGTACCGCTGACAAGGAGTGCTGAGCTGCGGGATGTGGGTGCTAGTTCTGGCTCGTTTTACACGTATATGCAGCTTCAATGTATATAGGAAATCGATTTGAGCTTTAGGCATTTGTGCAAACTCGCGAGTACAAGAATGTAGCACTTCACTGTCATCAGCTGATCTGTCAATTAGGAATTCATTTTGGACATCCTTCCTGTATGAAGCATAAGGATGATGGTGCTCTTGCAGTCATAGTACTCTTTCCCCCATTTGCTAGCTTGCCGCAGCCCGCAGGTGGCATGGACAAAAGCACGCCACATCTTGCAGATTGAAATTCTTCCTGTTTGGCTGCAATTGGTACATAGTGAACTTTGTTTGGATTTGCTGAGCATAAATGGTGTATATGTAACCAGAAGTCCAGAACTATCAAGCCCAATATGCATTTTGTTTCTACACGAACCTAGTAGAGATCATCGCTTTTGCTCTTGGCCAGAAGACACTCTCTGTTCATCTTAGTACAGCCCAAAATTGGATATATTATTCATACAGTGTGTAGAAATAATTTGCATTTCATCAATCCAGTACATTGGGAAAGAATGCGTCCAAAAGAGAGGTGTTGGTGTATAATGTAATTATAAAGGTCTCTAGGGACCAAGCTGTTAAGTGTATAGAAACAAAAAGAAACAGCAGAGAAGGGGATCGTGAGAAGGCCCCAGAGATTCCCCATCTCTATGGCTTCCTTCAAGAACCCAAAACCAAATACCACCGATTAATCTTCAAGATGGTATCAGGGCGGGTTAATCCGGAGTGATCTCAACTCGTTTTATTGATTTTGTGGTTGTTGCCTGTATTGCCGACATTCTTGGGGCTCGTCATGTGATTTGAGTCACTGCAAGAAGAAAAGACACACAGAGATCATGTGTTTTGAGCTGATTGGCTACCCACCTTGGTGGGAGAAAGGGTGATCTCAGCCAGGGGGAGCACGAGGTTCAAATAAAAGACAAGCTAATCACACGGCATCTACAAGGGAGCTGCCAGTGGTAGATATGCAAGCTCTTGAGGGGTTTAAATCCAAGCTCAAACTCTTCAAAGGCTCGCCGTTCTCCTATAGTTCCTCCAAAGTTGATTTTGGTTATAATACCACCTCTCAAGGTAGGAAATCTTGTCAATACCAACCTATTAAATCATAGATAATTGATACTGGAGCCACAAACCATACGACAGGAGCCTCAAAATTATTTACTTCCTACACACCTACGTCAGGTAAAGACAAAGTTCATGTTGCTGATGCCATGGCACCTATTACAGGACGTGGAACTGTCCAGTGTAATAAGATATTGTCCTTATCTCCGGTTCTACATGTTCCTAAATTTCCTGTCAATCTTTTATCGATTAGCTCCATCACTAAAAGCCTAAATTGTAGATGTTGGTTTGATCCTACTTGTTGTGCTTTTCAGGAGCTTGGAACAGGGAGACTCCTCGGGGTTGGGACCATGCATGATGGACTCTACTACCTTGATGAAGGGGGTGATGAAATTGCTCTTGCAACCTGCATGTCTCCTAGTCAAGAACTGTTACTCCATCACCGAAGGCTGGGTCATCTTTCCTAAGGAATCCCTTGTATGTGATGCATGTCTCGTATTTATCCCTCTCTTTTCCAATTATGTCCTAAGGAATCCCTTGTATGTGATGCATGTGAGTTAGCTAAACATACAAGGGGAACCTATCCTAGTAGGTGTTTGCGAAGTCACAAACCTTTTGAAGTGGTACATTCTGATGTCTGGGGACCTGTGAGGTTTGTTTTGTTTCGGGACATAGGTGGTTTGTGACTTTTATTGATGATTTTAGTTGTTACACTTGGCTCTATCTATTGAAGCGTAAAAGTGATATGCTCTCTGTTTGTGTGCTCTCATTGAAACCTGTTTGGAACAACTATCAGAACTTTACGTTCTGACAATGGCCCTGAATATATTAACATGGAGTTTGGATAGTTCCTTGCCTCTCATGGCATTGAACATCAAACCACATGTGTTAATATACCAGAACAAAATGGTGTGGCAGAACATAAGAATAGACATTTTCTTGAAGTTGTTCGTACCCTCATGTTTACCATGAATGTCCCGAAGTTTTTTTGGGGGGAGGCAATAAAAACAGCAACATATTTGATAAATCGTATGTCGCTTCGTGCACTTGATTTTAAGACTCCTGCAGAGTGTCTTTTGAAGCAAAATGATTTTGTGGTTCCTCCAAAGGTTTTTGGTTGTGTTTGCTTTGTGCATGACTATCGAAATTCTGTTGGAAAGTTAGACCCTCGTGCCATCAAATGTGTTTTTATGGGCTACTCTCCTTCTCAAAAGGGGTACAGGTGTTGGTGTCCCTCCAAACATCATTTTTTTATTAGTATGGATGTGACAATTCGTGAGCATGAACCTTATTATTTTGGATCCACCAATGACATAAGGATTGCCCTATCCCCACCTGTAGTAGGACAAGAGAGGGAGAATTTTAGTGGAGGTATTCTTATAGGCTCAATTCTTGTGCCTGCTCCAGGTGTTTCTTCTTTTGATAGCAGTATTTCTAGGGAGGGGGAGGAAAGAAATCATGATAATAGTAACAATTCTAGTCATGGAGACATGCAAGATGCAACAGGAAATTCACCATCATCTTTTCAGGATGTGCAGCTCCATATGTATGTGGACTCAGGTACCGATGATCACCCTCCTAGTTCTACTGCTCCTACTACACCGGTAGAAAACTAGCCTTTAGTTCCGGTTGGTAGGGAGCAAATCTCCCGAAAATCCATCCGGGATAAACCAATCGAGATAATAGGGGGGTCTTTAGTCCTGGATCTTTCAACTGGGAGTAAAGCCCCCCTTTAGTCCTGGTTGGTAAAACTTAAAGGGCCCTGTCCCGCTACCAACCGGGAGTAAAGGGGGCCCCCTTTAGTCCCACTTGGGTTTCCAACCGAGACTAAAGTCCTGCTTGAAATTTTAGGTGCACGCCATGTAGGCACCTGCATGGCACCTGTAATTTCATGCATCACATACGTACCCCTTTAGTTAACCTTTAGTAGTTGGGACTTTTTTTATAATGAAATCAAACTAGTATTTAAACGAATATAACTAGTATTTATATAATTATTATATATACAATTCTTAGCATACTATACAAATCTTAGCGTATTATACAAATCAAACTACCTACAATCTTCCAGTCAAGGTAGAAAATAATTAACTATTTATAGTTTTATTTTACATACTTTAAATATAAGGAGGTAGAAAATAATTAACTATTTCTAGTTTTATTTTACGTACTTTATAGTTGTGCGACGGCGTCTTTCCCTTAGATCCCACAAAACTGTGCATGTGCTCGCAGATGTAGTAACCATATAGATTATTCCCGGGTTCCTGTCTTAAGCACTTCAATGGAAAAAAAAATAAGTTATGAAATATTCGTGTTATAGAATGTATAAAATGTGCAAACTTCATACGTACTGGGATGTCTGTGTTCCATGTAAGTTTTTCTTTGAATGGACCTTTGTGTATCCTGATGAATTGTCTGCATGCGCTGCGGATTAAAATAATGGATGATATAGCATTAGGTGAAAATTTAGGAAACAAATTTTTTGCATAGAGATAAAGGTCCAGAATTATTACAAGCCTAGCATGTCTTGGTACTCCACCGGATCTTTCCTCAACGAATCGAAGACAGTGACGTGGCTTCTTTTAGGCTCAATTATAATGAGGATCCAATGGAAGCTGCGTACGTAAATGTTCATATATATTAGATCTAACTAACATTAATCAGGTAAGGAAAAAGAAAACAAAAGTAGGCGGTATGCACACACTTACTTGAAGTTGTATGGAAGTAGTATGAAATCCTTGAATTTTTGTTTGTCTTAGGAAATTGTATACTTCCACCAAGGTTTTGTCCGGCGCATCATGTATCTGTTTTTGGTTAACTACGGATGGATCCATGAAGCCAATATGGAGGTACGCCTCTCATCGGCACGTTTGAATTAGCATCCTACATAAAATGGAAGACGAAGTTAGTACGGTGACGCACGCAAAAAAAATAATCATATGAGCCAAAATTTACATGTAGATAAACAGACATTTACAGAACCCAGACACTGATCAGAGAGATGTCTAGGGCATCATGATGGTACACTTTGTATATATCCTTGAATTCTAGCCACAGGACTTTCTCGCCTTCGTCGTAAAAATCTATCCGTTTTACCTTAAGGCCGAACATCTCCCTTGAGTCGGTGGACACCTTCATGTACCATTAATGGAATTCGTACATCTTTGTTGATAGCTTCCATTCCAACTCAGGCCTTACCAGAGACTTGCCTAGCTCAAAGGTCCATCTCGGTTCAACTGGCGGTGCAGCTGGTAGCTCAACTTGCCCCTAGACATTCATCAAGTCCCATACCTGTTTCTTCCATGAATTGCAATACTTGTGCTTGTTGATTCAAGGGCATTGCTGCTATCTTTTTAGCGTCTTTTTCTGGTAGATGCTCAAGGTCGGGGACAGCACCACTGGAAGATGACTTTCCTTTCCTTTTTTTCCTCTCATCAGCCTTGACTAACACCCGTTCGTAGTTCGATAGTAGTGGTATCCTCTTTTTGGCTCCTTCTTGCATCCTCATAAAAAAAATTTAATTCTCTTCGATCTACTAGCGGTGGCTCGATCTCCCTTGCTTTTTTGTCTTCAGCCTGTTTCTTGAACCAATCCCTGGCTTCTGCTTGGATTTCAACCCAGCGTTCCGCATGAATCATTACCTCCCAGCATTCCTCATGAGTCACTTCAGGCTTCTTTATTTTCTTCTTTCTCTGTCTTGGCTTAGGAAGTGGTGGTCACGACTTCTTAAGTGGTGCTGCAGGTTCCTTGCTCGGGGCTGCTCTTAGTCCCGATGACGGTGATCGGGGAGGGGTGTTGTTGTCGTCATCATCGCTCCCACCACCAGGATGTGGTAGAGATGGAGACCTTGATCGACCAGAAAGCGACAGTCCTAGAGCAGGTTGTGTTGGAGATGACAGTCTTGAGCTTTGATGAGATGGTCACTGCTGGGGATCTACGGGGAGCGGTCTTGAGCTTTGAGGAGGTGCCTTCGTGCCGGGGATGATGATGTAGCGTTTGCGCCATAGAATGGTCCTGTGAAGCGCATGTCCTAATGTCCTTTCCCCATCGCCTCTCGGGAGGTCGAGCTCTAGGCCTTCATATTGGCTATCGGTGAGCTGCTCTAGGCTGATGATGGCGTGGCCAGGTGGAATCTCCATACCATGGCTTGTCTGCCCTGCCATGATTGGAAAGGCACTCCCGTACACCACCTATACATATAGCAGAAATAAAGAAGTTATTAAACTCCGATCCTGAGGTGTGGATCGATTGAGAAGATTGCATAAATATTATGTATAAGTATACCTCCGACCGGTGTATGCAGCTCATATGAGGTGCGTTGCGTGATGGCATCCACAGCAAACCGTTGCTCGTCCACGGGTAATCTTGGCATCTATGGATCGAGGAGCCCTGTAGAAGCACAGTTGCTCCCGAGGCATTGAGAAGGGCTGGCGAAGTTTGGATCTGGCAGTGCTCCAGATTGGGCCAACTCCGCAACTGCGTGGGCCACTCAATGATTGATTTCTTCCTGTATTCTTACGTATTGTGAATGCACTTTGGATTCTAGCATGCGCCGCCAGCTCTCCTCGATCTGTTCCTTTCTTCGCTTGCGGCTTCTGTACGAGGCGATGTTGTCTCGGAATGAAAACTTCCACGGAATGACCCCGAACCCTTGGCAACATCCTAGGTGCTCGGGATTCCCGAGGGCCAATGTGACATCATTATTCTCTCGGTCCACCTTCAACATCCCAGCCTTAGCATCTTCAATGTTCTTGATAAGCCTTTCGGCCTTCTGACGTATTTTCTCATTGAAGATCTGATGAGGACATCACCTGCTCGATACAACCACATTAGTAACTTTTGATTCACAGGTGAAATAATTCTTTACCATGATTGTATTTGATACATTTTATGAATTGATATTGCACCATGATGTGTGTTCGTTGTTAATTTCAGAAATACATACGTGGATCAAAGATAGTATTAAACACACATGAAAGGCATGAAGGACCAAAGAAGTAGATTGGGGGCTAAGTCCAAGCATTCCCAACATCCTTCACCAGGCTACCACGTCACTTTTAGCCCAAGGAAAGAAAGAGATTCAATGCAACACGTTTTGGGGCTGGATTCGGACTGCAGCTCTGTGCCAACTTGCAACGGCCTCCACGACCACATCCAGACTCCGTTTTGGGCATTCAAGTACTTATTAGAATCCTTATGAAGTCTATTTTCATATGAATCCAGACTCATATCCATGTCTGTTCTGAGCCAGCTGCAATCACCGAAATACTACAAAGAGATTTTCTGTCCAGAGGTGCTGCGTCGCCTTATTTTGGCCCAATGGGCCATATATAAAGTTGGGTCCATTAGGAACATGTCCAAGGGTTGGAGCATGACCCCAACACCCCCTTGGTCATCCTCCTAGGTATTAATAAGGATTAGAGCTGCCACAAACAGATTGAGTTTTATTTAGATCGAGTTTAGCTCTCGCTACTTGCTTATAAGCGCGCGTGCTGGATCAGCCGCCCGTCTTCCTATCTTCGGAACCCCACCTTATTGAGATTGAGTTGGAAACCTTCATTTCATCTAGTAAATTCAGTACTTGTCATATTTGTTATTGCTAGTTCTTCAATTGCTTGCAGGATGAGTGCCGTAGTGGCTGGGTGACACGCTCCACAAGATCGCGGCAGCCATTGGAGGTGGTGTATCGGTTGCTAAGGCGCAGTTTGGAAGGCTGTAGTCGGGCCGTGAATGTCATCTCCATCCACCAATCGAGTTATCCATGCCTCTCTCATCGAAAGATCGGGAATCAACCCTAGTGGGTTCATATTAGTTGGTAATCAAAGCAAGGTTTATCGGTGAGAGACATCCAATCCTTCGCTGTTTTACTTTCCCATAGTCCAGAAAAGGCCAAAAAAATTAGTAGATTAGTTTACCCGTAATCCTATAAACCCTTTGAGCCTTTGCTAGCACTGCTTAGTTAGGGTTTGTTGAGTTTTCAATTGCATCGGTTGTGTCGAGTTGCTGGTCTTAGTGTCTTTTCCTTTAGAGTTTTGAGTTCTATCACGTTTTGGTCACCACGACATCCACCATCACCATATACATCGTTGCTGCGTTTCTACCACCACGGATTTATATGATGTTCAATTTGGGAGATTAAATACAATCTAGAAAGCTGAAGTTGTGTTCTTTCCAACGGATCTGACCTTGTAGCAAAATTTATTCCGAGCGCTCTGCAATCTTCCTAGAGATTTTCGTATCTGCTGTATTAACAAGAGTTGTTAAATCTTAATTCAAAGGGGCTGTGTGTGATAGCCTTATTGTTTTGGTTGTTATAGTAGCACACAAAACTTTTAGGCTCCTGCAAAAAAAGGAAAAATAAAGATGAAAAAAAAGAAAGAAAACAGATAAGAGAAGGAGAAAAAAAGAAGGGCCTGAATATGTGAATCTATTGTTTTTATTCATGTTGTGCTAGCTGCTCTTTTTCATTGACTACCTTTGTGCCTAGGCTCACATCTCTAGCATGGTTTAGCCTAGGACCAGCACAGTACCGCCGTTGAATGATTACTCAACTTGATACACGGCTCATTGGGCCAAAATAAGGCGACGCAACACCTCTGGACAGAAAACCTCTCGGTAGTATTTCAGTGATTGCGGCCGCCTCAGAATAGATATGGATATGAGTCTAGATCCATATGAAAATATACTTCATAAGGATTCCAATAAGTACTTGAACGCCCAAAACGGAGTCCGGATGTGGTCGTGGCGGCCGTTGCAAGTTGGCACAGAGCTGCTGTCCGAATCCAGCCCCAAAACGTGTTGGATTGGATCTCTTTCTTTCCTTAGGCTAAAAGTTACGTGGTGGCCTGGTGAAGGACGTTGGCAATACTTGGACTTGACCCCAATCTACTTCTTTGGTCCTCCATACTTTCCATGTATGTTTAACACTATTTTTGATCCATGTATGTATTTCTGAAATTGACAACGAACACACATCATGGTGCAACATCAATTCATCAAATGTATCAAATATAATCATGGTAAAGAATAGTTTCACCTGTAAATCAAAAGTTACTAATATGGTTGTATCCGAGCAGGTGATGTCCTCATCAAGTGGTCCCTCAACTTTGGCCACACATCGAAATCCGGAGTTCGGCCCTTCTTAAGGTAGTTGGCATTTAGTATCTTCTTGAATGTTTGGAATTGTGTGGCCATCTTCTTCAGCGTCCACGCTTTTAGATCCTTTTCAATATATCCTTCAGAAAATGTGAAATATTTCTTGACATCATATTCTTTTCTGTATCCGGGAGCGCGTATGGATTAATTCTTTTGCCTCTCCATTCCCTAATGCTGATGGGCACGTTGTCCCATACGATTGCCCTAATCTGACTCACGTACTTCTTTGCCACTTTTTCGGGAACAACCGTCCTGCCTTCTTCTATGACTTCCATGATGACAAGCCTCCCATCCATCACCCTTGTATGACCTCAGGGCTTCTTACGGTTCGTCGATCTAGAGGGCTAACAGTTCAAGTTTCGTTAATTAGTATATAGTAATAACGAATAAGACATTATAGATGGGGTAAAATAATAGAAATGATATATACCTCACTGGAACCTTCCTGTAACAACCTAGCCTATTTAAACCCTATTTAATCCTAAGAAAAGTCATTAGAGCATAAAGAAGATCAGTGGTAGTTATGAAGACAAGTAAAAAAGACAGTTTTGCCCTCACAAGATAAACAACTGTTAAACCATAACTCAAATTTTTGCTTAAGAACTTAAAAATCTGTCCAACTAAGATTTGTATAACTCAACTTTTCTAACAACTTTTATTTTTGATGTTTTGTTTGAATCTGAGCAAAAGACCTTCAAAAACTCAAAGTTCAAATCTGTGTCAATTTAAGAAAAATAGATAAAGTGCCAACTTTGGAGCTCTTTATCTAAAATTTTCCAAAATTAACTAAAGCTGAACTCTATACAAAAGTTTTAGAGCTTCAAGCCCTTAACAAATTTTACTAAAGGAGTAAGGTCGAAATCTGCACAGAAGACTTTCAAAGCCCAGGTCAAAGTCAGCCAGTTTGGTCAACCCAGCCCCAATCTGCAATCTAGGCTAAGTCTGGAATTTGTTCAACCATGCATGTTGGCTTAAGCTTATCTCACAAAACTTGAACAGAACGCTAGCAAAACCCTTTCTAAGAGTTTGAGAGCTAGTTTACACAACAACTTTCTCTATTGGACTCTGGTCAAATTCACCTCAGAAGCATTTCAAAATTGGGGCTCAAGTCAGCGAAAAACCTTGAAATCAGCTGTTGGCGCTAGAAATCGGCTGATCGAATCCCCAGCGTCGGACACACGACCCGGGAGAATCTGCTTAACTCTTGTTCGGGTGATCGTCCTGGTGCGATTCGCGCGGTGTGCCAGCCAATCTGATCTGTTGATTGGCAAGGAAAGAAACGTGTCAGATCCTAGAGGTTGCGATCGGCTAAGGTTCCGATCTCAAGATAGCTTATCAGCGAATCGGCCAATTTGCTGTAATAAAGAAATCAGCTATAATGCGGCCGATTATCGGGTAGCATTAGTAAAGCAAACTGCTAGAGTAACCTAAACAACGCTACAGCAACAACACTAGGAATAGATCTAAATCGGCTATGCAGAAAACAATAGATTGAATAATGAAGTACAAGAAAGCCGAAAGTTCCAATTCCTAGCTGGATAACCGGTGATAAAACTAGAACAACAGGCAAGACCTAGGATTCTAGTGAATATCGATAACTAATGAATAAATCTAAACGAAACAACAGCGATGCGCCCGAAGTTAAAGCTTAGATATTACTCAATAAACAGAACTTACAGAATCGGCCGGAGATCAAGTTGATGCAGCCCCGCCAACCCGTATGAACTCGTGAAAAAGAAGAAAAGTATTGGCAAAGTTGCCTACTCGAAAGTAAGTGCGAGGAAATAGTAGTTTGTTGTATTGCTTTGGTGGTGATTACAGATCTATGAAGGTGGCTATTTATAGCCTGTTACAAACGATTTCTTAACCAACTAGAATTCTATCTCTAATTTTAAATGAAAACGAATATTTACAAGTATGATTCGTACTGGAGTTGATCATCATGCTCTCATGGGCTGACTCCTCTTTATCTTCATAGTTCACTTTAAGCCCATACCGGCCCAATTGCTCCAGCCTCCTAATCGGCCGATTTCTACCAACTCCATTTGCGGAAACACTGCAGCACCAATTGGCCGATCCTCAACTATAGCACCAATCGGCCGATTTCCAACCGTGACCTCTGTGTCTTGCCACATCTCCTGATTTCTTCCTTTCTTGACGCCAATTCCATACGTGTCAAAATCTGACGTCAACACATGCCCCCCTGTTTTGGAGTAAAACATAGTCTTTACTTCGAAATTCTTTTCAATTTCCCTTCTGAAACAAACGCATTGAAAATATCCTTCCGTTTCGCGGTCTCCAGCCTGATGGTTGCAATCTTTTCGAAACGGGCGCCCACGACAACCACTCCTCCCGAAAAATTCGAAACGCCGGCGCGGTAAAAATTCCGCTTTTACCCCTTCTCAGACCACCTTTAAATATCAGCACGTCCCGTACTCCTCCTTACGAGCTCACGTCTTCCTTCTTTAGCGCACTGGCCTTCTTCTTCCTCCAGCGCCTTCCTTAGCTTCCAGTTTTTCCCCGGCATCTCCTTCCATCTACATTCCTCCCTACTTTTCCAATGGTGGCACCTTCAGGCACCTCACCAACACTCGAAGCTCCGGAGATGGCTCCACCAGCAGAAGTTCCAGTGGCAACGGCGGCGGCTCCATCGACGGGAGAAGGAGCTCCATCGGTGGGAGTTGAGGCTTCAACCGAAGTCCCATCAGTGGCTTCAGCATCTGCAACTCTATCGGCGATCCCGCCAACTACGATGAGCTTCATCCCAGAGGTCATTACCGAAACTTTCCTTAACAATAATGCATTTACTTTAGATCCATTCTTACTTCCGCACCCCCTTTTTCCTTTTTAGGCGGTTAGGCATCAGATTACCATTCGCCTCACAGAAACTCCTGGCATTATCTGTCTCGGTCCCATGGGAAACCCGGATCCAACTGACCTAATCAATTTGGAAACCCATAGGATCCCTTTTAAGCAATCAACCATAGACCTAGATCACTGGTCAGGTACCTTCAGGTCATGGCCGAATGAAACCCCCGGCTGGAGAGAATGGTACCAACGGATAGCCGCCTCCAAGAGAGTTCAATGGGACGAGCACAAAATCGGCCAGTGCATTGATCTATCTTTATCCCAAATGGAAAGGAACGAGCCCTTAGTGATAGCAACTTCCTATTTCTTGTCCGATGCTCTCAATGCATTCCTCTTTGGACACGGACCTATGACTCCCACCTTGGCCGATGTGGTCATGTTGACCGGCCTTGACATCTCCTCTCCAGATACTCCTTTTCGCCTTCTGGCCAAGACTTCCCATCGGCTGGATACAAAGGGAATCGGCAGATGGAAGGGATTCATCAGATGCAACAGAAGGGCTGGAACAGTCGAGAACAGAGAGCACGCGGCCTTCCTAATGATGTGGCTAGAGAAACATTTTTTCTGTGGGAGAGCAGCCAGTCCATCCACCAATACGCAGGCTCTAGCCGAGGCACTATCGATAGGGGCCTCTGTTCCCCTTGGAAAGCACTTACTGGGAGCAGCCTATCATATGCTGCACCAAATCGGCGTCAAACTATCCCAAGGGGAGCCGATTGGAAACCCCGGTGGACCCTGGTGGTTCATCAACTTGTGGCTTAATCTGTACATGAGCAAGATCTCCTAGCAACGAGTGGAGCACATGACATTCCCCAACATCGAATCGGCAGAAAATCCCACCATCCGACACCGCTGTACGTCCTTCGGCGACGCGGTATCGGCCTTTTCTAGTTGCTCATATTCCGCTACCAAGGTGGCCGAATACTTCAGGTGCGTTTATAATGGCTTCAGCGAAGATGCAACCAGCTGGTTCCCTTATCAGAGGGAGGACCCAATCTTCGAACTCCCTTCTTGTTTTGACTCAACCACTGGCCAATTGGATGAAAACCTCACAGATGAATTAATCAAACCGGGGATCTTACCGGCAAACTTTTTCTCGGGGAAAGATGCCCCTACTTATGAGTTCTACAACCCTTCTGTCGCAGCACGGCAATTCGGCCTAGGTCAATTGCCGATTTACGCATATTTCGCTGGCCGAGCAAAGTTCAGAGATGAACTCACCAAGGGTCTTGATTATAGCCGGCTGCGTGATCGGATCCCAGACTCCAGCACCATAGATCTGACCGGCTGGATAGTAGCTCCTTTCGCCATTCAGCAATTCAAGCTATGGTGGGCCGAATGGAAACAGTACTTGTTCTGCGCTTCTGCAGCAGTATACTGCAATCTCCTGGATCCAGCCAACATTGACCCGAACGCCGAGGTACCTCTCTTTTTCCTAGCCGATTTTCATCTCCCCTCATTTTTTACACATATATACTGACTCTTGCTGTTGCTTCAGTCTGAAAGCCGCGCTCCCCAAAACGCAGCCGGAGTGGTCGGCCGATAGAGGAGCGCTATCCGTACACAGCGTTCCCCCTCATCGGCTATCATGCCCCTTCTGTATTCGACATCGTCGGTCAAGCGAAACAGGCGCAGAAGAAAGTTATCAAGAAGACCAGTCGCCGAGTGCGTGCTCGTACAGAATCGGCCGATCCACCCATGATCGCATCGGCGGAAACTTCGGCCATGCCAACCCTTCTGATTGCTAAAGAGGTCGACGTTCAAGTCGCCACAGAAGCCGGAGCAGCCGCCGCGTCATTGTTGGTGGAGGCTATACAGGTAAACCCACTGTCCGATTTTCCCAATCCGCTATTTCAATACTGACTCTTCCTATATTAGGCTGCTTAGACTGCCCTAGTAAATCCTCAGCAATCGGCGATGTCCCAAGAAGCTGTTGAAATGCCAGCACCCCCTCCTGTTGAGGTATATGATCCTTCAACCCAACCCTCTACTATTTGGATGATGCTCTTACGCACTTCAACGCAGGTTACTGGTACGCTAAGCACGTTACCCGACCAACCATCGGTCACCCTTCAAGAGGCCGGCCCGAGCAGAGTGCTGATTGTTGTTGAGTCCTCTTCTTCCGATGAGCCAATGGTGCCAGTCCCAGAGTCAAGAATGGCGGTCTCGCAGATGCCGACGGAGGAAATCCGTTTTAAAGAAGTAAGAAATTTCCCAACCTTTATTGGCCGATTTGCTACCACTATCAGCTGACTCGTTTTCTTTTCATCTACCATTTTACAGGAATAGGACACCCTCAATAACAACCTCTTCTCGTTTGCGGTCGCGCTTTCTGATGATGAAGAAGTCGCTTCCCATCAGGTTACTTTGAGCTCCGTCCCTGATGACGTCCGCGCCAAGCTCGAAAGCATACGATCCCTTCTTCAAGAGGACATTGGCCGATTGGTAGAGGATGCTTCGCCGATTCGACAACTCTTTGGTGATGTCAGCGGGCGAGTCCCAGAGGAGGCAGAAGAAGTCTTGGCGCCGGCCGCTTACATTGAGTCAATGCGGATTCCGGTCTTCAGGGCTCTGCGTCACATGGCCGATCGCGCCAAACTAATCAAGACTCGTGAAGAAGAAGATTCATACAAGCGTCAGGCTCAGGAGGTACATCAACGAATCCACTTTCTCGAGGACTCCAGCCCTGGACTCGTCGGCACGATAGACCACCTCAAACGCCGAAGAGCAGAACTCGCCAAGGAGATGGAGCAGGTAACCCAAGAAATAGCCATTGAAGAGAAGAGGCTTCAGGAGCTCCCCTCCGTCATCGCCGATTTAAAGCGGGAGAGGCAGCATCTGGCCCATGAAGCCCTTAGACTCCACCGCCACATGTCAGAAGTCCCGGGGTCGGCAGAGGATGACCAATGGGTTTTGAATTCGGCCAATCAGATCCGACGTTGAGCAATTGCGGCCATCAACGCCCTTCTGGGCGATCTGTAAAAGTACTGGTCGTTTTGTAAGAACATTAATGCCCCTTTTGACTGTCCTTCGCGGCGCTCTCTTATTTATTGCCCTTTTTTTTCCGATGGGACGCGTCTTACCAAACATCCACGCTTTCTCTACTTATAAGTGCCAGCCTTGGTCTCGCTCCTGAAAGCGCCTGTTTTACTTGGTTCTCTTTTTTTCCCTGACTTGTTTCCATCGGAGCGTTCTGCGGCCATGTCTTCTTCATCTTCTTCTTTTTCCTCTATTGACCAGGTAAAAGATCTACCTCCGCCTTCTTTTAATTCGATTCTTCTAAAACACTTCATCTTAGGTGGTTATATGTTGTTTCTGTTCCCTAGCCACGACGCCTTAGCCCTGAACTCGAACGGGCCATCGGGCTCGTGTATTCTGACGAACCATTATCGCAAGAAGACAAGGACCTGATTAGGGCTCACCGTGAAGAACTCAAAGATCACGTCCCCGCCGACGTCCAACGGATCTGGGACTTTATCGACGGCAACGACTACAGGCGACCTCCAGTTGACAGGAGCCACCCGCTCCCTCGTCCGGTTGCCCTTGGAGATGCCGCGGCGGGGACATCGCGCTCGGCGATGGACCGGAGTCATCCTCTTCATCGTCAAGTCGAAGCGGAGTCCGCGATGAAAGACATAGAAGAACGAAGCATCCATCTTCTGATAGAACTAGGCCGGATTGAGAGAGAACTCAAAAACAAGCGTGGTTGATTATTTTTTTGTTCTAAGGGTGACTTGTACTGCATCGGCCGTATAATCTATTGTCCGTACCGAATGATAAATCGGCCGATTTGGATGATTATATTTTTTTTCTTTGGGCGGTTTTCTTTTGTATCGACTGCGTGTTTGTTTATCATATTCTGCGATCGATTCTTATGCTCCGACCCATATACTAGGGTAATACCTTTTCAAGTATCTCCCATTCAAAGCCCTAGTAAACTCTTCTCCCTCGATCGTTTCCAAAATGTAAGCATTTCCCAGGGCACATGGGCCGATCTTATACGGCCCTTCCCAAGTGGGAGAGCACTTACCGAATTTAGGATCCTTTGACCCAATCGGCAGCACTAACTTCCATACCAGGTCCCCCGGAGAGAACTGCTTGACTTTGACCTTCTTGTCATACCATCTGGCCACTTTCTTCTTATTTTCCTCAATACTGATCAAAGCTCTCAATCGTTGGCCTGCCAAGTCATCAAGCTCCCTTTTCATGAGCGAGGAGTAATCATCGGCCGTTAGCTGATCTTGGAGTGACGTTCTTCTCGATCCTGTCCTCAATTCTCACGGTAGTACTACCTCGTGACCGTATACCAACTGATAAGGAGACACTTTGGTGGCCCCGTGGCAGGCCATCCTGTATGCCCATAGAGCTTCGGTCATACATAAATGCCATTTTTTGGGCTGTTCTTCTATCTTCCTCTTGATTAACTTACTTATTCCTTTATTGGAAGATTCGGCCTGACCATGAGCTTGGGCATAGTACGGAGAGGAGTTTAGCAGTTTGATTCCCATATCGGCCGTGAACTCTTCAAATTCTCCCGATGTAAACATCGTTCCTTGATCGGTTGTGATAGTCTGGGGGATGCCGAAGCGATAGACGATATGATCCCTTACGAAATCAACCATGGCAGCCGATGTGACGGCTTTTAACGGAATCGCCTCCACCTATTTGGTGAAATAATCTGTGGCTACTAGAATGAATTTATGTCCTTTGCTTGACGGAGGATAAACTTGTCCGATGAGGTCTATTCCCCAACCTCTGAACGGCCACGGTTTGATAATAGGATTCATGGCCGATGCGGGCGCACGTTGTACATTTCCGTATCTCTGACAATCCTAGCATCCTTTATAATATTTGAAGCAGTCTTCGAGGATTGTCGGCCAGTAGTACCCATTATTCCTAATCATCCATTTCATCTTATGTGCCGATTGGTGGGCTCCACAGACTCCTTCGTGGATTTCTCCCATCAGAGTCTTCGCATCCTCTGTTCCTAGGCACTTGAGTAGAACACCATCAATCATCCGGTAGAACAAGTCATCTTCTAGTAACACATATTTTGTGGCCTGAAATCGTATCCGCCGATCCACTTTCTTAGACGGATCTTTCAAATAATCGGCGATCTCCTTTTCGCCAGTCGTCGACCGTGAGCTCTAGAGCCATAGCGCCCTGAATCGGCCGATATCTAGACGCGTGTTGGGCAAGCCTGTTGGCATCCTCGTTATGACCCCTAGGGATGTGCTCAATGATCGCGGACTTGAATTCTCTCAGAAGTTGGAGGCAATCCTCATAATAAATCCTTAATACGTCATCTTTGCATTCGGACCTTCCTGTCAATTGATCCACGATAAGCATGGAATCCCCGAAAATCTCGACGGCGTCGGCTTTGATCTCCCTCAACGATTGTAATCCTTTTAACACAACTCGGTACTCTGCTTGGTTATTAGTGGCGGATGCTTCTATCGGCAAAGAGAAATCATAGCTTGCCCCCCGAGGCGATATGAGAACAACGCTGATTCCAGATCCGGCCCCGCATGACGAACCATCAAAATATAAGGTCCATGGCACTGGTTCCACGACGGCGATTTCTGGTCCGTAGTGCTGGGCAACGAAATCGGCCATAACCTAACCTTTGATGGCTTTTGCCGATTCATATCGTAGATCGAATTCTGATAAAGCCAAGATCCACTTTCCGATTCGTCCTTTCAAGATCGGCAATGACAGCATGTATTTTACCACGTCATCTTTGCATACGACTACACACTCTGCCGATAACAAATAGTGCTTGAGTTTGGTGCATGAGAAGTAAAGGCATAGGCATAGCCACTCTACCAGGGGATACCTTGTTTCGGCATCCAGAAGTCTTCTGCTAACGTAATATATTACCCGTTCTTTTCCTTCAAACTCCTGGACCAGAGCCGACCCGATAGCTCGTTCATCAGCCGATAAATACAGCTTAAACGGCTTACCAGTTTGAGGTGGGGCCAATACTGGTGGCGATACCAAGTACTGTTTGATGTCTTCTAGTGCCTTGCGTTGCTCTTCTCTCCATACGAACTTTTGGTTGGGTTTCAACTTTAACAATGGTGTGAAGGCCTGGATACGTCCGGATAGATTAGATATGAATCTTCTGATGAAATTGACCTTGCCGATTAGGGACTGCAACTCAGTCTTGTTCTGCGGGGCCACGACTTTATTGATGGCCGCTATGGTTTTCCGGTTGATTTCTATCCCACGTTCGTGAACCATGAATCCCAAGAATTGTTCGGCGGATACGCCGAAAGCACACTTGTTCGGGTTCATCTTCAGCTCGTGTTTCCTTGTGCATTCCAGTACCTGCCACAAATCGGTCAGATGCTCCTGGTGTCCCTTTGATTTGACTACAACATCATCGATGTAAATTTCCACCAGAATGCCGATAAGTTTGTGAAATATGTAGTTCATGGCTCGCTGATATGTGGCGCCGGTGTTCTTCAAACCGAAAGTCATCACCACCCACTCGAATAAACCAAGGTGGCCCGGGCATCTGAAGGCCATTTTGGATATGTCTTCTTCAGCCATTAGTATCTAATTATATCCAGCGTTTCCATCCATGAAACTAATAACTTTGTGTCCTGCGGCGGCGTCTATTAGCACATCGGTCGTCAGCATTGGGTATCCGTCCATCGGCGTGGCCTGATTGAGATTCCTGAAATCGATCCATACGTGGAGCTTTCCGATCTTCTTGTATACATGTTGGAGATCCATTCGGCATAACGGCATTGCCGAATAAATTTTGCTTCAATTAGCCTCGTTATTTCGGCCTTTATATCGAGTAGGATTTTAGGATTACACCGCCGTGCGGGTTGCTGACATGGTCGATATCCCGACTTTATGGGTAACCGGTGTTTGACAATAGATCGATCTAATCCGGGCATCTCATGGTATTCCTAAGCAAAGCAATCTTTAAACTCTTGTAATAAATTTGTCAATTTACATTTGTATTCCGGATCCAAATTTGCACTAATGTAAGTCGGCCTTGGCTTGGTGCCATCGCCCAAATCTATCATTTCTAATGAATCGGCCGACATGAACCCGTGCCCTAGCTTTCCATCTTCCCGGACGAACTGATCCATTTAATCTGAATCTTCAGAGCCGACTGCTCGGATCGGCTGTAGACCAAAATCGGATACCTTCAGGAAATCGGTGTCCCATATCCTCCTGGATATGCACTTGACATTCTCGCAGCTCCATTGCTGCGTATCGGCTGCCGTGACGCTGTATGCAGAATCGGCGGTGACCACTTTGATGTTGTCGCCGACCCACTGTACGAGGCATTGGTGCATCGTAGACGGGATGCAGCAATTTGCATGTATCTAGTCTCGGCCGAGTAGCATGTTGTAGGACCCTTTGCCATTAATAATAAAGAAAGTAGTAGGAAGGGTCTTACTGCCGATGGTAAGGTCGACGCAGAGTGCGCCGCGGGCGCGAGACACGTTGCCTTCAAAGTCCTTGAGCATCATGTCTGTCCTAGTCAGGTCGTCATCACTCTTCCCTAGCTTCCGGAACATGGCATATGGCATGATGTTAACAGCAGCTCCTCCGTCTACTAGTAATCTGGTGATGGGTCGGCCGTTGACATGCCCCTTGAGGAACAATGCCTTTAGGTGTTGTCGTTTGTCATCTTCGGGTTTCTCGAACGTGGCTGTCATTGGCTCTAAAGCCAATTGTGCCATCTGCTCTTCTATTGCCGACATGTTCTGTCGGTCGGCAGGAGTCATGAATTCCATCGGCAGTATGAAAACCATGCTGATGTCGGCTGCCGATTCGTCGTCCCCCCTGTCATTTCTTTTGGGGCGCCAGACCTGAGGCCTGCCGTTTTTCTCATCCATCGTATGTTGTTGCTCTTCTTCCTGTTGTTCCCATTGGTGGAGACGTTGGATTCTTCGTTTTTGAGATTTAGTCAATCCGTCAGGGCACCACCTGGGGTTCACAGGTTTAGTCAGTGGCCTGGCGTGTTCCCATTCTGGTTTGCGACCTAAGGGGTTCTCGTCTGATACCCGAGCATCGGCCATCTCTTCTAGCCGATCATGAATGCTGACCTTGTTTTTTGGTTGGCTGCGCCGATCGAATCTGCCCCCTGGCCTATCATTTCGCTCACGCCTGTCTTCCGACCGGTCATATCGGTCACTTCTGCCCCCCAACCGATCACGCACTGGAGGGCGCCGGTCTTCTTGTTCGCGCCAGTCCCTGCTGATCGGCTCTGGCCTTTCATCTCTGGAGCGAGACCTCCTGAATGGCCGATTGTTACGATACGGGCTGTTGCACTCAGGGCAATTATCGGCCGACGGCAACCTAAGGTTGCTCTCCCAGCAGTGGATGAAGAATGGGCATCGCCAGTGATCTTCATGTCGCCGCATCGCCTCTTCCCGGGATCTTGAGCGTTCTTGTTGCCGTTGATATTTGTTGAGCAGAAATTGGGAGGTGACGGGCCTACGTGGTTCTCCCGATCCGTTGTCTTCATCCTCCATCCACCGTTTCCCCTTGACGTCTTCGGGCGCCGCTTGATTTCTAGGGTCCACGGTGCCGCTTTTCTTAGCCGATTCAGATGTCAGCACCTTGGTCTGGAGCAAATTCTTCCCCGTGTCAACCATGTTGGTGGGGAAGGGGTGCTGGTCAATCTTCATCGGCTTGGCCGGCTTTGTTGGGACTTCAAATTTGAGCCTGCCTTGTTCGATGGCTGATTGTATCTGCTGTCGGAAGATTTTGCATTCATTTGTATCGTGGGAGGTGGCGTTATGCCACTTGCAATATTTCATCTTCTTCAGTTGTTCGGCCGACGGGATCGTATGGTATGGCGAGAGCTTGATCTGTCCTTCCTGGAGGAGAAGATCGAAAATTTTATCGGCCTTTGATGTGTCGAAACCGAATGCTTCCAGCTCCTTTTTCCCGAACGGACACGATATCGGCTTTTTTCCTTTAACGCACTCCGCCAGGCCGATCTCTGTTTCTTCTTCGGATTCAGCCTCCTCTAAGTACACTACCTTCTTCTGGAAGTTCCTTCGCGGATCAAAGGGGCGGACTTCCTGACCAGACAATTGATGCACGATTTGGCTCAAGCTCTCAAACTCCTGCGAAGCATATTTCTCTTTGATATGAGGCAGGAGACCATGGAAGGCTATGTCGGCCAATTGTGCATCAGTCAGGGCTAGGCAGTAGCATTTGTTCCTGATCTCCCTGAACCTCTGCACATACGAGGATACCAGTTCATCACTTCTCTGTCTGAGGCTGGTTAAATCAGAAAGCTTCAATTCATGTACCCCCGCGTAGAAGTATTTGTGAAACTGCCTCTCAAGGTCAGCCCATGTAATTATTGAGTTGGGTGGCAGTGTAGTAAACCATTGGAAGGCCGACCCGGACAGGGATGACGAGAAAAGGCGCACCCGTAGAGCATCTTGCGCCGCTGCCTTTCCGCATTGGATGATGAATCTGTTCATGTGCTCTACAGTTGAGGTGTCATCTAGCCCCGAAAACTTGGTGAAATCAGGAACTTTGTACCGATGGGGAAACGACAGTAAGTCATAAGTAGGTGGGTATGGTGTCTTGTATGTGTAGGTTTGCATCTTCGGTTTTAAACCGAATTGCTCTTGAATCACCTCCCCTATGCGTGTCGTCCAGTCTGGTTGTTGTTGATGGACTATCGGCTGGGGAACCGGCACGTGTTGGTAGACCGGCGACGGGATGACCGGGTGGTGGGAGAGAACGTGTGGCGCTTGATGTGACATGGCCAGCTGCGTAATCGGGATCGGCTGTCTGAGTGAACCGGCCGCTTCGTCATATAGTATGATCGGCACAGCACCCCGAAGTGCTTCCGTTGCTTCTGCCCCCCTGCTCATCTCCGGCACGATGGGCTGATATTGTGGCATCATCGACCGCGCAGCCGATTGAAAAGGTGCCTGGATTGGAGCGCTTCCATGGCTGGCCGATTGATCTTGGACGGCCGACGCCGATGGTGCCTTCCAAGGCATTGAATTCGAAGGAGACAACTGCACGGAGGATAACTAAATGGATTGCGGCTGGAGATATGGCGCGCTGTTAGGCCCCAGAGGGATTGATGAGGAGGAGGTGCTGGGACCTCCAATTGGAGCCTGGATTGGCTGAGGAGCCGAGTAGGGTATATTTGAACAACTCCTGGTCGGGGCCGTAATAGGTGGGGCATACGCCGGCACCTGGTACCCTTGGGATACGCCGTTGGCCAAGGAGCTGATGACGGCATTGTATACCGTATTAGAAATCACCGGGGATTGATCAATGAAAGCTTGATAGACAGATTGTTGAACCATCTCGGACATCTTGCCCGAGTCCTCGGCGATTGTGATCTGGCGGGGAGTTGGAAACGGAGTCTTTTTGACAGTTTCCCCGCTCCTGGTGCGACTGAAGGATCGCAGACACGTCTTCCGGTAGTACGCCATCTGCTTTTCCAATTCTTCCTTCTGGTCGTCCTTGAGGTCTGCTTCTGTCACCTCGATGACGTTGTCTTCCGAGACTTCGACAGCTTTCGACATAGTGGCGGTTGTATTGGTCCCACTGGGCGTGCCAAAAGTGTGTTGGCGCTAGAAATCGGCTGATCGAATCCCCAGCGTCGGACACACGACCCGGGAGAATCTGCTTAACTCCTGTTCCGGTGATCGCCCTAGTGCGGTTCGCGCGGCGTGCCAGCCAATCTGACCTATTGATTGGCAAGGAAAGAAATGTGTCAGATCCCAGAGGTTGTGATCGGCTAAGGTTCCGATCTCGAGATAGCTTATCAGCGAATCGGCCGATTTGCTGTAATAAAGAAATTGGCTATAATGCTGCGGATTACCGGGTAGCGTTAGTAAAGAAAACTGCTAGAGTAACCTAAATAACGCTACAGCAACAACACTAGGAATAGATATAAATCTGTTATGCAGAAAACAATAGATTGAATAATGAAGTACAAGAAAGCCGAAAGTTCTAATTCCTAGCTGGATAACTGGTGATAAAACTAGAACAACAGGCAAGACCTAGGATTCTAGTGAATATCGATAACTAATGAATAAATCTAAACGAAATGACAGCGATGCGCCCGAAGTTAAAGCTTAGATATTACTTGATAAACGGAACTAACAGAATCAGCCGGAGATCAAGTTGATGCAGCCCCTCCAACCCGTATGAACTCGTGAAAAAGAAGAAAAGTATTGGCGAAGTTGCCTGCTCGAAAGTAAGTGCGAGGAAATAGTAGTTTGTTGTATTGCTTTGGTGGTGATTACAGATCTATGAAGGTGGCTATTTATAGCCTGTTACAAACGATTTCTTAACCGACTAGAATTCTATCTCTAATTTTAAACAAAAATGAATATTTACAAGTATGATTCGTACTGGAGTTGATCATCATGCTCTCATGGGCTGACTCCTCTTTATCTTCATAGTTCACTTTAAGCCCATACCAGCCCAATTGCTCCAGCCTCCTAATCGGCCGATTTCTACCAACTCCATTTGTGGAAACACTGCAGCACCAATTGGCCAATCCTCAACTGTAGCACCAATCGGCTGATTTCCAACCG
>NC_028456.1:9526141-9633641 GCF_000263155.2 Setaria italica | reverse complement strand
CAAAGTAAGGACCTACACTAGTCACTTTTGGCAAAAACAAACCCCAGAGCCAAAAAGCTTGCATGTCTAGGTGTTGGTGGAGTAGTACCACCGGTCGGTTAAGTCTTGTTGAGCGTAGTCGCTCAGCCTTGTTGTCGCACATCTTTTCAGGTGATGTTGATACTCCCGAGCTCGCTGCAAGTGGCACTTGGCCTACCCAACTTCCTTCTGGTTGGATGGTTGAGTGGGATCCCTCCTCGAACAGCGAGGATAGGGATCATTGATGTCATGATCGGCTTCATCATGATATCCTGCAACGACGTTTAGCTTCTGCTCATTTGTTTCTGTTATTTGAAAACTCTGCAAACCTTGCTTGAATTTCGAACTTGAGGTTGTAATAATTTGATGCACTTGTTTATTTGAGATGGATTGTTGTAATCTCTGTAACCACTCGCCTTCATGCGAGTCTTGCTTTCTCGATCCTGAGATAAGTAGTTTATCGGATGAAATTTGACAGATGACCAAGTTGGTTTGTTTAAAGTACATGATCACGTGTTAAGCGGCTTAAGTGTGCTTTAGCCAAGTTAATTTGGGGGGTTCCGCCACACTTCCACCACGGTAAGGTTTTGCTGGGGCTCGAGCTCTTCATTGCCATCGCCGGAACCTTCCACCACGGCAAGATTTTGCTGGGGCTCAGGCTCTTCATTGCCATAGCCGGACATGTTGAGGAACATGTCCCCCTGGTTACCCTCTTCATGGGTGTACGTTATGGGAAGATTGGAGCAACTAGAATCACCAGCAATAATCCGCTCCATTAGATACCTTGCGGTCTCGTCATCTGCCATCTCAACTATTTTAAACACACATGAAATCATAGTTACATGTACGTTAAGGTATATACATTAAAGCATAGAACAACCATGGAGAAAAACAAACTGATTGAAACGTACACATGAAACCATACACGAAATGAAACTTACATGAAAACTTACAAGAAATACACAAGAATGTCTTGACTGAAACTTAATTACATGAAATGTCTTTAATGTGTTACGTGAAATCATAGTTACATGTACGTTAAGGTATATACATGAAATCAAAGAACAACATGAACCATACATGAAAGTCTTGAATGAATACCACCAAATTTGAAGTATTTCTACAAATTTCTACTAATTCCTACTAAATTCTACCAAATTTGAAGTGTTTATACAAATTTCTACTAATTTCTAAGAATTTCTACCAAATTTGAAGTGTTTATACAAATTTCTAGTAATTTATTGGAATTTCTAGAAAATTTCTACTAATTCCTACTAATTTTAAGAATTTCTACCAAATTTCTTCTAATTTTTAAGTATTTCTACTAAATTTTGACAAACTTCTAGTAATTTGTAAGAATTTCTACCAAATTTCTACTAATTTTTGAAGCATTCGTACTAAATCATAGTAACGAAATAAAAATTATTCTAAATGTATACAAAATTAGACTAAGCATTTATACTAAATAAGTGTTTAACATTTCTACAAATTTTTGAATCATTTATAATAAAACATAGTAATTTCTAAAAGCTATACAAAATGTATACAAAATTATACTAAGCATTTGAGCTAAATTATACTAATTTCCTACTAATCATAGTAATTTCCTACTGAGTTTCAACTAATAATAGTAATTTTCTATTGATTTTTTACAAATTTCTATTGATTTTCTAACTAAAAAATAATAAACGGCCCTTGCATCAGCAAGCCGGTGTCTTACGTCAGTAAGGGCCCTGGACGGTGGTGATGGGGGGAGGGGTCCGTACGGCCGGGGAGGTAGGACGATGGTGCCCAGGACGGCGGAGTGGCAATGCGCTGGACAAGGAGAGGCCGGGGTAGCGGGGACGGAGCGAGGTGGTGGCGATGAGGGCAGAGGCCGGCGACGACGACGGGGACGGTGGTGGTGATGAGGCGGAGGCTGGCGACGACGATGGGGCCTACCCAAATCTCCACCAACATCTCGCCAACAATTGTGCCTACTCGTTTGTCAACTTCCCCGCCGGCGAGCTCTTAGCCGTCGCTTTTTCCATCCGCCGCCAACAAACTCTCTGCTCACGGTGAGCTCTTCCTTGCCACCATTTTCCCTCCTTGTGGTAAGCTTTGGGTAAGTCCGTAGGTCACTAGGAAGCCTTAGGAGTAGTCAAAGGGCTGTGTTGGTGCCGTTGCCGTGCTTGGCCACGGCCGGCCGCCGGCCAAGCCGCCCGCCGCCGTGGAGAGGCCAGCTCCGGCCGTCTCCTGGGGAGCCGCCGCCGCCCACGGGTGCGTTGTGGCTTGGGGATACCTCCCCAGCCTGCCCCCGTCGCTGGTGGGGAGCCGGCCGTCGAGCCGCGCTGCCTCCTGCCGCGCCCTGTTTTTGGCGCAGGGGAGAAGAAGGAACTGGCGCCGGGGGCTCGCTCGTCAGAAGAAAAGGGGGAAAGAGAAGGAGGGCCAGCGGGTGGATTAGGGAGGAGGAAGTTGGGCCGGTTCAGCAGGCCCAGGCGCCAGGGAGAAAGGAGAGGAAGTAAGGTGGGCTAGTGGGCTGGCAAGTAGAATAGGAAAGGGGGGAAGTAGAGTCGGTCCAGCGGGCCTGGCACAAGAGAGAGGTGGGCCGGCGGGTAAGGTAGAGAAGGGGAGTAGGTGGGTCGGTTCTACGGGCCCAACGCGAGTGAGAGAGGGTAGGGAGGTAGTGAGTGAGAAAAGTTGGGCCGGGGGTATTTGGATAATCTTAGGTTTTCCTTTTATTAGATAATTAGTGTAAATTCGGTTTCCACCATTTAAATCACAGGAATTTCTAGGAGTGTCCAAAATTAGTGAAACCAATTTTGTTAGGATTGTTTTATTTTCCTTTATGCATTAAAATTCTTATACCTTAGGAAAAATAATAAAAACTTAGGTATTTATTTAATGCCTTTTCATTAAGGTATTTAAATAAATGCTTAACCTTTATTAAATGCATAAAATATTGAATAATGTTTTCATATTGTAAAATTATTATTAACCCATAGGAGTTAGGTTTTGAGCTTGGAAAATATTTATAATGTTTTCTAAAAATAAAAGAAAAGGCTTAAGGCAGTGATTAGTAAAGGAAATAAAAATGGTGGGTTAATCTTTTTGGGTAAATGTGTGTTGGCTTGCAACTTTATCATGATAAGTTGTGTAGTCACTTGTTGGCTTGCAACTTTATCATGAAGGAAAGTTGTATAGTCTTGTATTCAAAAAGTTGCATCACTAACCCCTGCATGTACTATATTGTAGACGCCGAAGCACCAGAAGGGGAATTCTTGGAATTATCTGAAGGACCTTCGGAGTTTGAGGAGATCGTTGAGTTGATCCCCTGTGAAGCCAATCTGTCGGACAACGCTAACATTTTTACAGATCAAGGAAAGCCCCGGTGCATCTATACCTATCTACTTTGGAGTTATTATTTCATGTGTCCAATTATTGGTTAATTTCTATATGAATGCATTAAGTCTAGGAGTTGATTGAAACCTATTCTTGTGCCTGATCCTACCTTGTTTAGTGGACATCTTTGCCACTTGTTCAATAATTAGTAATTCACCCATGCTTAGCAATGCTTAGATACTTCAAGCCACTTGATTACTTAGCTCTAAGGTAAATTGTTATGTCATACATATTAGTTAAGGAAAGCTAGCTTGGAAATTTGAATAGTCGACAGGAGCTAGAGATGTTAGTCTTGTCTGCTAAGTTAAATTGGTTAAGGCCCGATCGTTGTCTTAACCTTTGATCAAGTGAATACCACCTGGTTGTTTACTGGGTATGGGACCAGTAAAGCCCGGTAGGTTAGTTGACTCTCTGATCGGGAAAATTTCGTACCCGTGCTTGACGTGCTAGAGAATGGCAAGGGCGTAGCCTGAAACTCACATGGAGATCGAGCTAGACGTGGGGTCCCATGTGGGGGTGCGTCCCTGGGTTCGGGTAGTCTTATTCTCAATCTTTGGGTACACTAATCAAAAGGTCATTATGTACAACCTGGACAGTTGCACATAGCTGGTGGTCAGGGTGCTCTCCTGCAGGATGTAAATTGATCCAGATCGCCGCAGTTCTCAGTTATGAATGCACTTGATCACCGTTAAACATTGTAGTGTAATCTAGTGAATGCAATGTCTTTTCGAAATTAATATGTTGTATGACTTAATTCCTACTGATTGCAAAAATATTTGTTTTTCGCCATCTAGACTGGTTAGGTAACAACTCAATTTGAATTAAAAGACAAAGTATAAGGTTTCACTTATAGTAAGCTCTTTTAGCAAAATGTGAGTCACCCAGTACACTAAACAGCTATCATTTAGTTGTCGGAAAAGCTATTATATTGATTAGTCGGGTTAGTCTTGCTGAGTACCCCATACTCAGGGGAATCCTTCATTGCTGCTTTAGAGCCGCAGCAGGAGTCCGCCGAGGAAGAAGCCCCGAAGAACTAGGGTATTTTTACGAGTCTCGTAATACCCTAGAAATAAAACTCAGATGTTTATCTTTCCCTGGACTGGTTTATGTTTTAAACTCTAGAACCGCTCTAACCTGCATTATTAAGTTTGTTTCAAACTATGGTCTGTAATAATTCGTACCCCGGTATGTATCTGTTGGCACTAAAAGTCACCCAATTGACCCTCAGCATCGAACACACGACCCGGGAGAATCTGCTTAGCTCCTGTTCGGGTGATCGCCCTGGTACGTTTTGCGCCGCGTGCCAGTCAATCTGACCTGTTGATTCACAAGGAAAGAAATGTATTAAATTCCAAGGGTTTCGATCGGCTAAAGTTCCGATCTGTCTCGAAAAGCGTATCAGCGAATCGGTCGATTTGCTATAAAGATGACCGGCTATGATACAGCCGATAATCACGTAGCGATTGCGAAGAAAACTACTAGAGTAAACTAGACAGAGCTACGGATGCAACACTTGAAATAGATCTAATCGGCAATACGATAATGATAAATAAAAATAACAGTAATAAAGCTGACAATTCAAATCTCAAGCTGGATAACTGATGATAAAACTAAAACAATAGATAAAACCTATAGTTCTAGTTAATATCGACAACTTGTGAATAAATCTAAATGAAACGACAGCGATGCGTCCGAAGTTTAAGCTTAGATATTACTCAATAGACGGAACTTATAGAATCGGCTGAAGATCGTGTCGATGCAACCCTGCCAACCCGTACAAACTTCTGAAAGAAAAAGAAGTATTGGCGAAGTCGCCGACTTGAAAGTAAAGTACGGGAAAAAAGTAGATTGTTTGTATCGATTGATGTGTCATTTACAAATCTCTAAAGATGGCTATTTATAGCCTGTTACAACTGATTTCCTAACCGACTCGGATCTATCTCTAATTTTAAATGAAAACGAATATTTACAAACACAACTCGTATCGGAGTTGGCTATTATACTCGCACGGGCCAATCTTTTTCTATCTTCTTTCTCTGACCCACTTTAGGCCCATACTGGTCCAATCGCTCCAGCCTTCCAATCGGCCGATCTCCACCAACTATGTCTGCCAAAACACTGTAGCGCCAATCAAATGATTCCCAACTGTAGCACCAATCGGCCGATTCCCAATCGTAACCTTTTAATCCACCGTATCGGCGAATCCTTTCCTCCCTTGATGCCGATCCCATACGTGTCAAAATCTGGCATCAAAACATACCCCTAGTTTTGGAGTAAAACATGACTTTTACTTCGAAATTCTTTTTTAACCTCTCCTCCGAAACAAACGCGGCAAAAATCTCCTTCTGTTTCGCGATCTTCTACCTGATGATTGCAATCTTTTCGAACCGGGCGCCTGAGACAACTGCTCCCCCGAAATTCGTGAAGACAGCGCGGTAAAAATCCCGCCTTTACCCTTTCTCTCGGACCGCCTTTAAATACTGGCGTGCCCTGCGGTTTCTTCTCCACGAGCTCAGTAACTTTCTTCCCAGTGCATCACTTTTCATCTTCTCCCAGCGCCTTTTGGCTTCCAACTGCATCCTCCGGCGATCTTCCTTTTATCCACATTCTGCTTCATCTCCTCAATGGTGGTGCCATCGGCAAATCCACCAACAACAGAGGCTCCGCCGGCAGCTCCATCAGTGGCGACAGCGGATCCATCGGCAACAAAAGCCCCACCGGCAACTCCATTGGTGACAGCGGTTCCACCGGCGATCCCATCAGCGACGATGAGCTTCAACCCAGAGATAAGCATTTCGAAACTTTTTTCTTTTTTACCGTCCACACATCTTTTTAGATCCGTTCTTAGTTCTTCCCTTTTTACCCTTTTAAGCGATCAGACACCAAATCACCATTCGCCTTTCCAAGGCTCCTGGTCTCATCTGTTTAGGCCCTATGGGGAACCCAGACCCAACCGATCTGATCAACTTGGAAACCCATAGGATTCCGTTTAAGCAGTTGCCTATGAATTTGGACCATTGGTCGGGCACTTTTAGATCTTGGTCGAATGAAACCCCCGGCTGGAAGGAGTGGGACCAAAGAATGGCCAACTCTAAGAGAGTTCTATGGGATGAACGAAAAATCGGCCAGTGCATCAATCTATCTTTGTCCCAGATGGAGAGAAATGAACCCTTGGTGATAGCAGCCTCCTACTTCTGGTCTGACGCTCTCAATGCGTTCCTCTTCGGGCACGGACCCATGACCCTAACTCTGGCCGATGTTGTGATGTTGAACGGCCTTGACATTGCTTCCCCCGATACTCCCTTCAATTATCTGGTCAAGCCAACCCATCGGCTGGAAACAAAAGGAATCGGCGGGTGGAAGGGGTATATCAAAAACAACATGAAGACCGGGACAATCTCAGAGAGAGAATATGCAGCCTTCTTGATGATGTGGCTAGAGAAACATCTTTTCTGTGGCAGAGCAGTTGGCCCTTCGTCCAATACACAAGCTCTGGCCGAAGCCCTATCAAGAGGAGCTGTCGTCCCTCTCGGGAAACATCTGCTAGGATCGGCCTACCACATGTTGCACCAGATCAGCGTCAAACTATCAAAGGGAGAGCCGATTGGAAACCCTGGTGGCCCCTACTGGTTCATCACCCTTTGGCTCAATTTGTACATGAGCAAGATCTCCCAACAGCAAATAGAGACCATGAAATTCCCCAACATTGAGTCAGAGGAAAATCCCACCGTAAGGCACCGATGCACCTCTTTCGGCGAAGCAGCCTCAGCCTTCCCTGGTTGCCAGTTCACCGCTACTCAGACAGCTGAGTATTTTAGATGCTTTTACAACAGCTTTAGCAAAAAAACTACCAGTTGGTACCTGTACCAGAGAACAGAGCCGCTTTTTGAGCTCCCCTTCTATTATCATTCGACGTCCAACACCTTTGACAATGATCTCATGGACGCCTTGATCAAGCCAGGGATCCTACCGGTGAACTTTTTCTCGGGGAAGGATACCCCCCAACTTATGAGTTTTACAACCCATCAGTTGCAGCATGGCAATTCGGCCTTAGTCAGCTGCCGATTCAAGTTTACTTCGCTAGCCATGCAAAATTCCGGGATGAGCTCACCAAGGGTCTCGACTATAATCGGCTGTGCAGTCTGGTGCCGGACTCCAATACCATCGACCTGACCAATTGGATAGTGGCTCCTTTTTTTCTGTCCAACAATTCAAGCTATGGTAGGCAGAATGGAAGCAGCATCTCTTTTGTGCATCCCCTGCGACATACTGCAATGATCTGGATCCCGACAACATCGACCCAAACGCAGCTGTACATGCTCCTTTCTCAGCCGATTTCAATATCACTTTCTTTAATGCTACAAGTTTTACCACTAATCCTCATTTTCCTTTTGCAGTCTGAAAGTTGACTTCCTCCAACGCGCAGCCGGAGTGGTAGGCCGATAGACAATCGCTACCCGTACACACCATTCCCACTCATCGGCTATCATGCTCCATCCATTGAAGACATTACCACCGGCTGATCGAAACAGACATCAAAGAAAACTTCTTCAAAGAAGATGAGCCGTCGAGTGCGCGCTCGTATAGAGTTGGCCGATCAATCGACGGCAGCATCGGCTGAATCTCTAGCTTCGCCGACTCTGCCGATTATCGAGGAAGTCGATCCCCAAGCTGCTACAGAAGCTGGAGCGACTGCTGCATCATTGCTGGTAGAAGCTGTCCAGGTAACTCCGTATACCTTACATCCTTCTAAGTAATCTGCCGATATTAACTTCTTCTTTCTGTCAGGCTGTGCAAATCGCCCCAGTACAATCTCTGCAGCAATCGGCTACATTCTAGGCAGAAACTGGAACTCCAGCAACTCCTCCAATCAAGGTAGAGAATCTTCTTGTTCAATTTTTTGATACTTAACCAAAAGCTTAACCAATTTTGATGCAGACTATCCTAGACACATCGATCGTACCCTTCCAAGAACCATCGGCCAGGCGACTCACAGAGGTATGGCAGTCATCATATGCCGTCAGACTTAATCATTTGTATTATACTTATCAAAACCCACTTCTTGTACCTTTCCAGGAGGCTGGTCCGAGCAGGGCACTGATAATCATCGAATTGTCTTCCTCTGATGAGTCAGTCATGCCAGTTCCTGAGACGAGGGTCACACTCCCGCCGGTGCAAGCAGAAGAAACCCGCTTCAAAGAGGTAAGAGACCTGTCACCCAAATCGGCCGATTTCCTATTATCGTCGGCTAATCTGTACTTTTATTTCTTATTCTTTTGCAGGAACAAGATACTCCCAACAATAGTCTCTTTTCCTTCGCGGTTGCACTTTCTGATGACGAGGAGGTTGCTTCACGTCAAGTTACACTGAGCTCAATACCCTATGACGTCTGCGCCAAGCTTGAGAGCATACGGATCCTCCTCCAAGATGATATCGGCTGATTAGTGGAAGACGCCTCGCCGATTCGGCAGCTCCTCAGCGATATTAGAGGCCGAGTTCCCAAAGAGGCAAAGGAAGCTCTGGCACTCACCGCATACATCGAGTCAATGCGGATTCCGGTGTTCAGGGCTTTACGCCGCATGGCCGATCGTGCCAAGTTAGCGAAAGCTCGCGAAGAGGAGGACTCCTATAAGTATCGGGCTCAAGAAGTGCATCAACGAATTAGCTTCCTTGAAAGCTCTCCCCAGACATCGTTGGTGCCATAGATCGTCTCAAATGTCGAAGGGAAGAACTTGCCAAGGAGATGGAGCAAGTGACTAAAGCCATTGCTGTTGAAGAGAAACAACTCCAAGACCTCCCCTCCGTCATCGCCGAGTTGAAACAAGAGAGGCAGAGCCTGGCTCATGAAGCAATCAAGCTCCATCGCCACATGCCAGAAGTCCCCGGATCGGTGGACGACGACCAGTGGACCCTAGACTCGACCGATCAGGTTAGGCAGCGAGCGATTGCGGCTATCAATGCCCTTCTTGGGTAAACTGTAAAAGCACTGAACGCTCTGTAAAAACATTAAAGTCCTTTGGTCTTTGACGTGTGGATTCAAATCTGAACCGCCCTTTGTGGCAGCCTTTCATTTATTACCCTTTTTACTCTGATGGGACGCGTCTTACCAACCCTTCGCTCTTTCCCTTCTATAAGTATGAGACCCCGTATCACTTTCGAAGACATTCACATCACCCATCCTCTTTCCCTCTAGTAGTTTGATTTCCACATCCTTAGACTAGGTGCGGAGATGTCTTCTTCCTCTTCTTCCTTCTTCATCAACCAGGTACAAAACCTTCTTTTGTCCCTCCGCCTAAAATCTCAGTCTGACAATGAGTGGTTGCTTGTTGATTTTCAGCCAAGGTGCCTTAGTCCTGAACTGGAATGAGCAATTGAAGTCATGCATTCCGATGAACCGTTGTCGCAGGTGTACAGAGATCTGATCAGGGCTCATCACGAAGAACTCAAAGATCACATCCCCGCTGATGTTCAGAAGATTTTGGACCATATGGATGCCAACTGCTCTAGGCGACTACCAATTGAAAGGAGTCACCCACTCCCTCACCCAGTCACCCTCGAGGATGCCGCAGCGGGGACCTCCCAACCTCCTCTTGACAAGAGCCACCCACTACCTCGTCAAGTCGAGGTTGAAGCCGCCATGGAGGATTTGGAGGAAAAGAGCATCCGCCTCTTGATAGAGTTAGGTTGGATCGAGAGGGATATTAAGAAAAAATAGGGTCCATAGGTGTGTTGGTACTTTTTGTTCTAAGGGCGACTTGTACCGTGCCGGTCATGTACTTTGTCATTCGTACCGAATAATAAATTGGCCAGATTAGTCGGATGTTTCGTCCTTAGGCGATGTTGTCTCTGCATCGGCTATACTTACAGGAGCCAATAGGAGTTTGCCACATCATCTTGATGCACCCTATCGTTAGTTACGCATCCACCCATATACTAGGATAGTATCTTTTCAGATATCTTCCGTTCAAGGCTCTCGTGAATTCCTCCCCTTCGATAGTTTCCAGTATATATGCATTTCACGGAGCACATCGGCCGATTTTATACAGCCCTTCCCAAGTGGGAGACCATTTTCCGAACTTGGGATCCTTAGACCCTATCGGCAGCACTAGCTTCCATACCAAATCTCCTTGGGAGAATTGTTTGACCTTGACCTTCTTATCGTACCACCTGGCCACCCTTTTCTTGTTTTCTTCAATGCTGATCAGGGCCCTTAATCGCTGACCTGCCAAATCGTCGAGCTCTCCCTTCATGAGGATGGAATAGTCATCGGCCGTCAACTGATTCTGAAGCGATGTGCACCTAGACCCCGTCCTTAATTCCCAAGGCAATACTGCTTCGTGACCATACACCAACTGACAAGGAGATATTTTAGTGGCTCCGTGGCAGGCCATCCTGTAAGCCCATAAAGACTTAGTCAAACATAGGTGCCACTTCTTAGGCTGTTCTTCTATCTTCCTCTTGATCAACTTGATTATCCCCTTATTGTGCGATTCGGCTTGACCGTTAGCTTGAGCATAATACGGAGAAGAATTCAACAACTTAATTTCCATATCGGCGGTGAACTCCTCGAACTCTCCTGAAGTGAACATCGTCCCTTGATCAGTTGTGATGTTTTGAGGGATACCGAAACGATAACAATGTGATCCCTTACGAAATCGACCATAGCGGCCGATGTCACGGCCTTCAATGGGACTGCCTCCACCCACTTGGTAAAATAATCGGTCGCTACTAATATGAACTTGTGTCCCTTGCTTGATGAAGGATAAATTTGTCCGATGAGGTCTATTCCCCAACCTCTAAACGGCCATGGCTTGATTATCGGGTTCATAGCCGAGGCTGGTGCACGCTGCACGTTGCCAAACTTCTGACAATCTTGACACCCTTTGTAATATTTAAAGCAGTCTTCGAGTATCGTCGGCCAATAATACCGTTATTTCTAATCATCCACTTTATTTTCTGAGCCGATTGGTGAGCTCCGCATACACCCTCGTGGATTTATCCCATCAAGACCTTTGCTTCTTCCGTTCCTAGGCATTTGAGCAGAACTCCATCAATCGTTCGGTAAAACAGGTCATGTTCGAGTAGCACATACTTCGTGGCTTGAAAACGTACTCGCCGATCCACTTTCTTAGATGGGTCTTTCAAGTAATCGGCGATCTCTTTTCACCAATCGTCGGCCGCGAGTTCCAGAGTCATGGCACCTTGAATCGGCCGATATCCGGACGCGTGTTGGGCAAGCCTATTGGCCTCTTCAATGTAGTTTCTGGGAATACGCTCAATAACTGTGGACTTGAACTCTTTTAAAAGTTGGAGGCAATCTTCGTAGTAAATCCTTAAGGCATCATCTTTACACTCAGATCTCCCCGTTAATTGATCTACGATGAGCATGGAATCCCCAAAAATTTCCACTGCGTCGGCTTTGATTTCTCTCAACAATTGAATGCCCTCTAGGACAGCTCGGTATTCCGCCTGATTATTAGTTGCGGATGCTTCTATCGGCAGAGAGAAATCATAACTTGCCCCCTGAGGCGATATGAGGACGATGCCGATTCCTGACCCAGCCCCACATGAAGAACCATTGAAGTATAAAGTCCATGGAACTGGTTCAATGACAGCGACTTCCGGTCCACAATGTTGAGCTACGAAATCGGTCATGACTTGACCTTTAACAACTTTGGCCGATTCGTACCTTAGGTCAAATTCTGACAGAGCCAGGATCCACTTTCCAATCCGTCCTTTCAAAATCGGCAATGATAGCATGTACTTTACTACGTCTGTAGGGATACGAGGTAGGCTACGCTAGCGTAAATCAAAATTTCTACCGCGTATAACCAGGAAGAACTGCCGTATAAGGATCACGGGATTACCACTCGACGCACTACTGGTGCGGAAGATGTAGATATGCGTCGGTGCAGTGAAGACGATCACGTAGTCGTACGTAGTCGATCAACGTAGTCGTACGTAGTCGATCACGTCCAGCAGCTCCTCAGCAGCTCGTCCACGTGCACAGCAAGATCGCCTCCGGTGCCGCGGCTCGTCGTCGGCTCGTCGTGGCTCGTCGGCGGCTCGTCGATGGCTCGTCCAAGTGCTGCAGGCGCAACACCTCCAAGGTATCCACACGTGCAGGGAGGAAGCATCGCAAGCCGGACTGCTAGATCCGCGAGTTGCAACAGGCGAGGGCGTGGGAGGCGCGGCAAGTGTGTTCAGCCAAAAGGTGTAAAACCCTAGGGCGCCCCACCCCTCTATTTATAGGGGTTCCTGATGGGCCTCTGGATCCGAGGCCCATTAGTACTCCTAAACCTAATCCAACTCGGATCAAATCCGAATTGGGCTTCCAGCCCCTTAAGTGTGCGACCCTTTGGGTTCGGATACGTATAGACATGGCCCGAGTACTCCTACTCGGCCCAATAGTCGGTAGCGGCCTCTAGCAAGACGTGCCAACTCCTATACGCACACGAAGATCATATCAGACGAACCATCACAACATAATATACATGCTATTCCCTTTGCCTCACGATATTTGGTCTAGCTTCAAGCCGACCGCTCTTTCTCGATCCTGTGATTCGGAATCCCTTTGTAGGTTAACTCTTAACCGTACGTAGCATGGCCATGCATTTTCGGATCCGATCACTCGAGGGGCCCAGAGATATCACTCTCAATCAGAGAGGGGCAAATCCCTTCTTGATTGACCATGTCTCATAGCATGCTTCTTGACAAACCCGAAAGCTACCTTTATAACTACCCTGTTACGGCGTAGCGTTTGATAGCCCCTAAGTAGGTCGATCCACATCTAGAATACATGCGACAATCTCAGGTCTAAGGACAAAGCGTATATGTTGTTTAAAGAGAGAACTACTTCTCGTGTTGGGTCAGTCCTAACACATGTCTCCACATGTGTCCACATTATTAGTTCAACATCTCCATGTCCATGACTTGTGAAACATAGTCATCAACTAATACATGTGCTAGTCTAATATTCATGTGTGTCCTCACATGAACTCCGACTAGGGACAACTTTAGAATAACCATACAAGTAAAGAGTTTCACATACAATTCACGTAATTGCAAATCAATTCAAGTAGCCTTTAATGGATATTCAATGAACACAATATACAAATCATGGATACAAATGGAATATCATCATCTCTATGATTGCCTCTAGGGCATACCTCCAACAACGTCATCTTTGCACACGACTATGCATTCTGCTGACAACAAGTAGTGCCTGAGTTTGGTACATGAGAAATACAGACACAGGCACAGCCGCTCTACCGGGGAATACCTTGTTTCGGCGTCCAAGAGTCTTCTGCTAACATAATATATTACCTGTTCTTTTCCTTCGAACTATTGTACCAGCGCCGACCCAATAGCCCATTCATCGGCCGATAAGTATAGTCTGAAGGGCTTATCAGCCTATGGTGGGACTAATACGGGTGGCGAAACCAGATATTGCTTGATGTCTTCCAACGCTTTTCGCTGTTCTTCTCCCCATACAAATTCCTGATCGGGTTTCAATTTCAACAAGGGAGTTGTTGATGCTAGATTTTGACACTTATGGAATCGGTGTCAAGAAAGGGAAGGATTAGCCGATACGGCGAGATGAAAAGGTCACGATTGGGAATCGGCCGATTGGTGCTACAGTTGGAGATCGGCCGATTGGCGCTGCAGTGTTTTGGCGGATGGAGTTGGTAGAGATCGGCCGATTAAGAGGATGGAGCAATTGGGCTAGTATGGGCTTAAAAGTGGATCACGAAGATAAAGGGGGATTGGCCCACAAGAGCGCGGCGACCAATTCCGATACAAGTTATGCTTGTAAATATTCGTTTTCGTTTAAAAATAGAGATAGAGTCCTAGTCAGTTAAGAGATTGGTTATAACAGGCTATAAATAGCTGTCCTTAGAGATCTGTAAAATCATCATCAAATCAATACAACAATCTACTATTTCCTCGCACTTTACTTTCAAGTTGGCGACTTTGCCAGTGCTTTTCTTCTTTCTACGAGTTCGTACGGGTTGGCGGGGCTGCATCAACTTGATCTCCGGCTGATTCTGTTAGTTTCGTTTATCGAGTAATATCTAAGCTTTAACTTCGGGCGCATCGCTGTCATTGCGTTTAGATTTATTCATTAGTTATCGATATTTACTAGAATTCTAGGTTTTACCTGCTGTTCTAGTTTTATCACCAGTTATCCAGCTTGGAATTAGAGCATTCGGCTTACTTATATTTTATCGCTTATCTGCCGCTTTTGCATAGCCGATTAGATCTATTCCAAGCGTTGCTATTCTAACGTTCTTTAGTTTACTCTGGTAGTTTTCTTCACAAACGTTACCGAGTAGTCGGCTGCGCTATAGCCGATTTCTTTATTATAGCAAATCGGCCGATTCGCTGATAAGCTTCCACGAGATCGGAACCTTAGCCGATCGCAACCTCTGGGATCTGACACGTTTCTTTCCTTGTCAATCAACAGGTCAGATTGGCTGGCACGCCACGCAAACTGCACCAGGGCGATCACCTGAACAGGAGTTAAGAAGATTCTCCCGGGTCATGTGTCCGACGCTGAGATTCAATCGGCTGATCTTTAGCGCCAACACACTTTTGCACGCCCGGTGGGACCAATACAACCACTACCATGTCGAAAGCTGCCGAAATCTCCGAAGACAACGTGATCGAGGTGACGGAAGCAGACCTCAAGGACGACCAGAAGGAAGAGTTGGAGAAGCAAATAGCACAGTATCGGAAGACATGCTTACAGTCCTTCAGTCGTACCAGGAGCGGGGAAACTATCAAGAAAGCTCCTTTTCCAACTCCCCGCCAGATTACAATCGCCGAGGACTCGAGCAAGATGTCCGAGATGGTTCAACAGTCTGTCTACCAAGCTTTCATCGATCAATCCCCGGTGATAACTAATACGGTATACAATGCCGTCATCAGCTCCCTGGCCAATGGCGTGTCTCAAGGATACCAGGGGCTGACGTACGCCCCACCTATCACAGCCCCAGTCAGGAGTTTTCCAAGCGTACCCTACTCTTCTCCTCAGCCGATCCAAGCTCAGCCTAGAGGATCTAGCACTCCTTCGCCGTCAGTGCATCTGGGATACAACGACGCACCATACCTCCAGTCACATGCTCCATCCGAACCTATTCAGATTTCCTCCGCGCAATTATCTTCATTGAATTCAGTGCCTTGGGGGGCACCATCGGCGATAGCCGTCCAAGATCAATCGGCCGACTATGGAGGTTCCCCGACCGAGGCACCCTTCCAATCGGCCGTGCAGCCGACAGCTCCACAGTATCAACCAGCCGCGTCAGAGATGGACAGGGGGGCAGAGACTGCAGAAGCACTTCGGGGCACTGCGCCGATTATACTATATGATGAAACGGCCGGTTCACTGAGACAGCAGATGTCGACTACACAACTGGCCACATCACCACAAAACCCGCGGCACGCCTTTGTCCATCACCCGGTCATCCCTCCGCCGATCTACCAACACGTGCCGGTTCCCCAGCCAATAGTTCATCAACAACAAGCAGACTGGACGACACGGATAGCAGAAGTAATTCAAGATCAATTCGGTTTAAAACCGAAGGTACAGACTTACACATACAGAATGCCATACCCGCCTACCTACGACTTACGGTCGTTTCCCCATCAGTACAAAGTTCCCGATTTCACCAAGTTTTCGGGGCTTGATGATACCTCAACCGTGGAGCATGAGAACAGATTCATCATTCAGTGTGGGGAGGCGGCTACACAGGATGCTCTACGGGTGCGTCTCTTCTCATCGTCTCTGTCCGGGTCGGCCTTCCAATGGTTCACTACGCTACCACCCAACTCCATAGTTACTTGGGCTGACTTGGAGAAGTAGTTCCACAAGTACTTCTACGCGGGAGTGCATGAGATGAAACTCTCAGATCTGACCAGCCTTAGGCAAAGGAGTGACGAACCGGTGTCCACATACGTGCAGAGGTTCAGGGAAGTCAGGAATAAATGCTACACCTTAGTCCTAACCAATGCACAGTTGGCCGATATAGCCTTCCAAGGTCTCCTGCCTCACATCAAAGAAAAATATGCTTCACAGGAGTTCGAGAGCCTGAGTCAAATCATACATCGACTGTCTAGTTAGGAAGTATGCCCCTGTGATCAATGAAGGAATTTCCAGAAGAAGGTCGCATACTTAGAAGGATCTGAATCCGAAGAAGAGGCAGAAGTCGGCCTGGCAGAGTGGGTTAAAGGAAAAAAGCCGATATCGTGTCCTTTTGAGAAAAAGGAACCAGAGGCATTCAGTTTCGACACGTCAAAAGCCGATAAAATTTTCGATCTACTCCTCCAAGAAGGATAAACCAAGCTCTCACCCTACCATACGATCCCATCGGCCGAGCAACTGAAGAAGATGAAGTATTGCAAATGGCATAATGCCACCTCCCACGACACGAACGAGTGCAAAATCTTCCGTCAGCAGATACAATTGGCCATTGAGCAAGGTAGGCTCAAATTCAAGGTCCCGACAAAGCCAACAAAGCCGATGAAGATCGACCAGCATCCTTTCCCCACTAACATGGTTGATATGGGAAGGAACGCACTCCAGACCAAGGTGCTGATGTCAGAATCGGCTAAAAAAGGCGGCGTCGTAGACCCCAGAAATCAAGCTACGCCCAAAGATGTCAAGGGGAAGAGACGGATGGATGATGAAGGCGAGGGATCCGGAGAACCACGCAGACCCATCACTTCCCAATTTTTGCTCAACAAGTATCAGCGGCAACAAGAAAGTTCAAGGTTCAGGAAGAGATGATGCGACAACATGAGGATCACTGGCGATGCCCGTTATTCATCCACTGCTGGGAAAATAACCTTAGGTTGCCATCGGCCGACAATTGCCCAGAACGCAACGGCCCATATCGCAACAATCGCCCATTCAGAAGGTCCCACTCCAGAGATGGAAGGTCAAAGCCAATCAGCAAAAACTGGCATGAGCAAGAAGATCGGCACCTTTCAGTGCGTGATCGGCTAGGGGGCAGAAGTGACCGATATGATCAGCCGAAAAATAGGCGCGAGCAATATGATAGGTCGAGGGGCAGGACCGATCGGCATGACCGACTAGAGAGCAGAGTCAGGGCACATGATCGGCTAGAAGAGATGGCCGATGCTCGAATATCAGACGAAAATCCCTTGGGGTGGGAACCAAAATGGGAACGCGCCAAACCATCGGCTAAACCAGTAAACCCCAGGTGGTGCCCTGATGGGTTGACCAAATCCCAAAAATGAAGAATCCAGCATCTCCGACAATGGGAGCAACAGGAAGAAGAACAACAACAGATGATGGACAAGAAGAACAACAGGCCTCGGATTTGGCGCCCTAAAAGAAACGACAGGGAAGGCGACGACAACCGGGAATCGGCAGCCGACGTCAGCATGGTTTTCATTCTGCCGATGGAATTCATGACTCCCACTGACTGACATGACATGTCGGAGATAGAAGAACAAATGGCGCAATTGGCTTTGGAGCCAATGACAGCCACATTCGAGAAACCCGAAGATGACAAACAGCAGCACCTGAAGGCGTTGTTCCTCAAAGGACATGTCGACGGCCGACCTGTCACTAGGCTACTAGTAGATGGAGGCGCTGCAGTCAACATCATGCCGTACACCATGTTCCGGAAGTTGGGAAAAAGCGATGATGATTTAACCAAGACGGACCTGATGCTCAAAGACTTCGAAGGCAATGTGTCTCCCACCCGTGGCGCACTTTGCGTCGACCTTACCATCGGCAGCAAGACTCTCCCCACCACTTTCTTTATTATTAATGGCAAAGGGTCCTACAACATGTTACTCGGTCGAGACTGGATACATGCAAATTGTTGCGTCCCATCTACAATGCATCAATGCCTCGTATAATGGGTCGGCGACAGCATCGAGATAGTCACCGCCGATTCCACCTACAGCGTCGCGGCGGCCGATGCACAACAATGGAGCTGCGAACACGTCAACTGCATATCCGGGAGGATTTGGAACACTGATTTTCTGAAGGTGTCCGATTTTGGCCTACAGCCGATCCGAGCAGTCGGCTCTGAAGACTTAGATGAAATGGATCAGTTCGTTCGGGAAGACGGGAAGCTAGGGCACGGGTTTACGTCGGCCGATTCATTAGAGATGATAGATTTAGGCGATGGCACCAAGCCAAGGCCGACGTACATTAGTGCTAATTTGGATCCGGAATACAAATGTAAATTGACAAATTTATTGAAAGAGTTTAAAGATTGCTTTGCTTGGGAATATCATGAGATGCCTGGATTAGACCGGTCCATTGTTGAACACCGGCTGCCCATAAAGTCGGGATATCAGCCATATCAGCAACCCGCACGGCGATGTAATCCTAAAATCCTACCCGATATAAAGGCCGAAATCACAAGGCTGATTGAAGCGAAATTTATTCGGCAATGCCGTTATGCCGAGTGGATCTCCAACATTGTGCCCGTATACAAGAAGAACGGGAAGCTGCGCGTGTGTATCGACTTCAGGAACCTTAATCAGGCTACGCCGATGGACGGATACCCGATGCCAACAGTCGATGTATTAATAGACGCTGTCGCAGGTCACAAAGTCATTAGTTTCATGGATGGAAATGCCGGATACAATGAAATACTAATGGCCGAAGAGGACATATCGAAAATAGCTTTCAGGTGCCCAGGCCACCTTGGCTTGTTCGAGTGGGTAGTAATGACTTTTGGGTTGAAGAACGCCAGCGCTACATATCAACGAGCCATGAATTACATATTTCACAAACTCATCGGCGTACTGGTAGAGATTTACATCGACGACGTCATGGTCAAGTCAAAAGGACACCAGGAACATCTGACCAATTTGCGGCAGGTATTGGAATGCACGAGAAAGCATGGGTTGAAAATGAACCCGAACAAATGCGCTTTCAGCGTATCCGCCGAACAGTTCTTAGGATTCATGGTTCATCAGCGTGGGATAGAGATCAACCGAAAGACCATAGCGGCTATCAATAAGGTCGTGGCCCCGCAAAATAAAACCGAGTTGCAGTCCTTGATCGGCAAGATCAATTTCATTAGGAGATTCATATCCAACTTGTCTGGACGTATCCAGGCCTTCACGCCGTTATTGAAATTGAAACCCGACCAAGAATTCGTATGGGGAGAAGAACAACGCAAGGCACTGGAAGACATCAAACAATACTTGGTCTCGCCACCCATATTGGTCCCACCACAAACTGATAAGCCATTCAAGCTATACTTATCGGCCGATGAGCGAGCTATCGGGTCAGCACTAGTCCAGGAGTTTGAAGGAAAGGAACGGGTGATATATTATGTTAGCAGAAGACTTCTGGACGCTGAAACAAGATATCCCCCGGTAGAGCGACTATGCCTATGTCTTTACTTCTCATGCACCAAACTCAGGCACTACTTATTATCGGCGGAGTGCGTAGTCGTATGCAAAGACGATGTGGTAAAATCCATGCTGTCATTGCCGATTTTGAAAGGACGGATCAGAAATTGGATTTTGGCTTTATCGGAGTTAGATCTATGATACGAGTTGGCTAAAACCATCAAAGGTCAAGTCATGGCCGATTTCGTCGCCCAGCACTGCGGACCAAAAGTCGTTGTCGTAGAGCCAGTTCCATGTACTCTATATTTTGATGGCTCGTCATGTGGGACCGGATCAGGAATCGGCATCGTTCTCATATCACCTCGGGGGGCAAGTTATGATTTCTCTCTGCCGATAGAGGCATCCGCTACTAATAACCAAACGGAGTACCGGGCTGTCCTAAAAGGGATACAATTGTTGAGAGAGATTAAGGCCGACACCATGGAAATTTTTGGAGATTCCATGCTCATCATGGACCAATTGACGCGAAGATCCGAGTGCAAAGATGACGTTTTGAGAATTTATTATGAGGATTGCCTCCAACTTCTGAAGGAATTCAAGTCCGCGGTTATTGAGCATATCCCCAGGAATTATAATGAAGAGGCCAATAGGCTCGCCCACCACGCATCCAGGTATCGGCCGATTCAAGGCGCCATGATTCTGGAACTCGTGGCCGACGACTGGCGAAAAGAGATTGCCGATTATTTAAAAGATCCATCCAAGAAAGGGGATCGGCGAGTGCGTTTTCAAGCCATGAAGTATGTATTACTAGAAGATGATTTGTTCTACCGGACGATTGATGGCGTTCTGCTCAAGTGCCTGGGGACGGAGGAGGCAAAAATCCTGATGGGAGAAATTCATGAAGGCGTGTGCGGAGCTCACCAATCGGCGCATAAAATGAAGTGGATGATTAGGAATAATGGATATTATTGGCTGACAATCCTTGAGGACTGTTTCAAATATTATAAAGGATGTCAAGATTGTCAAAAATATGGGAACGTTGAGCGTGCACCCGCATCGGCCATGAATCCAATCATCAAGCCATGGCCGTTCAGGGGTTGGGGAATAGACCTCATCGGATAAATTTATCCTCCATCAAGTAAGGGACAAAAATTCATTCTAGTAGCCACAGACTATTTCACCAAATGGGTGGAAGCGATTCCATTAAAGGCCATAACATCAGCTGCTATGGTCGATTTCGTAAGGGACCACATTGTCTATCGCTTCGGCATCCCTCAAACTATCACAACCGATCAAGGAACGATGTTCACATCGGGAGAATTCGAGGAATTCACGGCCGATATGGGGATCAAGGTGCTAAACTCCTCTCCGTATTATGCTCAGGCTAACGGCCAGGCCGAATCTTCCAATAAGGGGATAATTAAGTTGATCAAAAGGAAAATCGAGGAACAACCTAAAAAGTGGCACTTATGTTTAACCAAAGCTCTATGGGCATACAGGATGGCTTGCCACGGGGCTACCAAGGTATCTCCTTATCAACTGGTGTACGGTCATGAGGCGGTATAGCCATAGGAGTTGAGAACGGGCTCAAGACGTACATCACTTCAGGATCAGCTGACGGCTGATGACTACTCCTCGCTCATGAAAAGGGAACTCGATGATTTGGTGGGTCAACGATTGAGGGCCTTGATCAGCATTGAGGAAAACAAAAAGAAAGTAGCCAGGTGGTATGACAAGAAGGTCAAAGTCAAGCAGTTCTCCCAAGGGGATTTGGTATGGAAGTTGGTGCTGCCGATTGGGTCTAAAGATCCTAAATTAGGTAAATGGTCTCCCACTTGGGAGGGGCCGTATAGAATCGGCCGATGTGCCCGGGAAACGCATACATTCTGGAGACAATCGAAGGGGAAGAATTTACTAGGGCCTTGAACGGGAGGTACTTGAAAAGATATTACCCCAGTATATGGGTCGATGCATAAGAATCATTATGAGGCATGACGAGACAGAGTGGTTATTTCCTGGATAATCATGTAGCCAATTCAGAAAAAGGAATCGCATAGAGGAGAAAAGTAATCGTTCAAGTTGGCTGATTTATCATTCGGTACGGACGATAAGTTACACGGCCGACGTGGTACAAGTCGCCCTTAGAACAAAAAATACTTAACTACGCTTCTTCTCAAGCTCCTTCTCAATCTGATCTAATTCCATCAGAAGACGGGCACTCCGTTCTTCCACATCTTTCATTGCAGCCTCCGCCTCAACCTGGCGAGGAAGAGAATGGCTCTGATCTAGCACCGAGCAAGATGTTCCCACCGCGACATCTTCAAGGACAACCTGATGAGGGAGTGGGTGGCTCCTGTCGACTCGCGGCCGCCTGTAATAGTTGCCATCGATGAAATCCCAGATCCGTTGAACATCGGCAGGAATGTGATCTCTGAGTTCTTCACGATGTGCCTTGATCAGGTCCCTGTCTTCCCGCAACAACGGCTCATCGGAGTGCATGAGTTCGATCTCCCATTCAAGTTCAGGGCTAAGGCGCCTTGGCTGAAAAGGTGAACATATAACCGCCTAAAAGTTAGGTTGGTTTAAAAGGATCAAACTGGAAGGGAAAAAGCGAAGATGGATCTCGTACCTGATTGACGGAAGAAGAGGAGAAAGAAGAAGACGAAGAAGATATTTCTGCAAGTATTCCGATAAAAAAGCAATCGGGGGGAAAAAGAATCGAATGGAGCAAGTACCCTTGAAAGCAATACCAGGGCTGGTATTTATAAGAAGAGAAAGGGCGAGGGTTTGGTGAGACGCGTCCCATCGGAATAAAAAGGTAATAAATAAAGGAGCGCCACAAAGGACGGGTCGAGATTGAGTTCGGGCGCCAAACGGTCAAAAGGTATTAATGTTCTTACAAAATGACCAGTGCTTTTATAGATCATCCTTGAAGGGCATTAATGGCCGCAATCGCTCATCGCCTGATCTGATCGGCCGAGTCTAAGACCCGTTGGTCATCCTCCACTGATCCCGGGACTTCTGGCATGTGGCGATGAAGTCTGAGGGCCTCGTGGGCCAACTTAGCATAAGGGTCATCGGGAGCATGATTAGCACCTGCGTTCACACGAACACGTCGTCGTATACGTACCTCTCGTGTTGCTACTTGGTCTATGTTACCATGGCCATCATACACCACATCTTCATCGGCTGGTGGTGGTGGTGGTGGTGGACGGGCTTCCAACGCAGCAACCCTGTCAGCTATTGTGGTTATCCGTCCATTCACCTCCCCAAAAATGTCAGCAAGCCTGAGTCCATTGATGGAGTCGGTGACGGCCTTGGCGACCACCTCTGTTATCCTGGTCTGTGTGGCATCCATAAAAGCTTGCAACTGTCCTTGGCTGACACACTCGTTGAAGTCCTTGGGAGTGCCTCCATCGTTATCTGCAGCCATTGTAGATAGAAAATAGGAACAAACGGTGAAGGTTAACCCTAATAATCTCCTACACAGGTGTGGTGGTGTCTCTCAAATCAAACAACACAGCAAAAGGAAACACCTTACCAAGCTCTTACAAGGTTCTTACCAGCAAGGCAAAGGATACCTGAAAGGCGTAGACCGCGATTGCAAGGCTCAAGAACCTGTGCTGCACAGAAGTAATATGTGGAGCTATAGGAAGGCCAAAGATATGTGAGTGGAACACAATTCACTAGCAGATAGCAATGCTGAATAAATGTCCAAAGCTACTTGTCCCTAGTTGCTGGCCTACCCGTGTCCTTAGAACAGTAGTGTCAACAAATAAGGAACAAGGATGGATATGAAGAACAACAATGATACAAGATCAGCAAGTATCCCGCACAATATCAGCAAACAAGTGGTTCCTCTCCACGTGCCTCCTGCTGTTTCGTCTTTTAGCACTAGTAAAAATCAAATTGTTTTTCTTTCTTTTTTTTTTATTTTTTGATATTTTTTTTCTCAGCCAAGAGCACAAAAATAGGAACACCACAAAGTATTAGCTCAATCCGATGTAAGGTGTGATCGGTAGAAAATCACGAGCATTTCACAAAACCGATACTGGAACTTGGGAACTCGAATCGATCCCCTTCTGAATTTTTTTTGAATTTTTTAATTTCGGTTTGACTGGCAAAGCCAGTGAATCCTATGTGCAAAAATTCGATAGCTTTCCGGGAAAAAAAAGAACGCCTCAATCGGAGTTCCGAGCGAAAAGTTATGCCCGTTTTAAGGAGGACCCTCCGATGTAGGGTTTTGTGGCGGTCGAGATGGAATCGGGTGGGGAGAAAAAAGATGGGATGATGATGAGGATGATGGCAGCGGAGTATGGATCACACAACCGAACTAAAACACGATCTAAACCAGCAACAATGACATGAACTAGGACACAAACTCAACACTACGGACTCTGAAAGAGAATTATGCAAAAGGCTAGACACGGTCTTGGACGGGGAAAATTTTTTGGCTTTTCTGTGGACTCTAGGATGAATGCGAAAATAAATCTAACTAGGGTAAGGGTGAACCTGACGGTATACCTGAAGCTCTGATTACCACTTGATGTGGACTAGGGTCCCGATCTTCCGAAAGGTTCAGTTAATCGACGATTTGGGCGGAGTCGCTACGCAAATCGATCCGGCTTCCGAACAACACGTTCCGAACCCCGCAATCGCAGCACAACGTCTCCTCAGGTTATCGACCGGCGATGCACGGTCGACCTTGCCAAGAAGGCTAATCCTTGCCTGCGAATCGAAGAACACAAGCAAGAACAAGGAAGAATGCAAACCAAATTTGCGGATGAATGATTAAGCTCACGAGTTGGGGTTTTACAAACCGATGACGGCGAAACTGTTCTTGACAGATTAATCTAAGCAAAACCCAAAACCTAACAAAGGTGACGGCTACTGTTATATAGGGGTTAGGGTCGTGGTCGACCCCCTGGACGCGCCCCTAATGGGCCCAATGTCGATACACGGCCCAAAGGCCAAAATAAGGCGACGCAGCGCCAGGACAGATTCTGGACGCCATCTTGTTTCGACGATTCCCGTTGACTCAGGATGAATTTAGGCATGGAACCAGTGCCATTGGAAAATAGATCTTCTAAACTTTCCAACCATATATAGAACATCCAAAACGGAGTCCGTATGCGGTCTGGGCATCCAAATCACTGTGGGCTGCTCCTGGACACCGAGGTGGACTCGAAGTCGACTTGGCTTGGGTCTCCAACTCGAGTTGTATGTCCTTGCTGGTCCTCCACGCCTCCAAGCCTCTCTCCATGCATCTCCTGGTCCTCTCCTTTGTTCCTAATCAAAATATAATCATTGAATAGCAATCTATTCTTAAAATCATAAAATGAATTGGTTAGGAACGATCTCACCTCTAAATGCAATTGTCGTGCGCGAGCTCTAGTGATTGGACCTTGAATATCCAGCGGAGTATCATGTGCATCCGGAGAGGTGATGTCCTCATCAATTACCCAATCTCATAGATTGTGACTCGACTCAAGCTCATCGTCTGCTCCCAAGTAAGGCCTCAAATCTGAAATGTTAAAGGTAGGACTAACCCCGAACTCGGGAGGCAACTCAAGTTTGTATGCATTATCATTAATCTTCTCAATTATCTTGAAAGGACCATCAGCTCTAGGCATCAACTTAGACTTTCTCAAATCTGGAAATCTATCCTTTCGTAGGTGCAACCAAACTAGATCACCCGGTTCAAGTTTAACTTCCTTTTTACCTTTACTATCAGCAATTCGATACTTTTCGTTCATTTTTTCAATGTTATGCTTAGTTGTTTCATGCATTTGCAAAATAAAATCAGCGCGTTCTTTGGCATCCGTATGAATCCTCTCACTAGTAGGCAAAGGCAAAATATCAATAGGAGCACGGGGGTTGAATCCATACACTACCTGAAAAGGACTTACTTTTGTGGTGGAATGTGTTGCCCAATTGTATGCAAACTCCACATGAGGCAAACATTCTTCCCACATCTTCAAATTTTTCTTCAAAACAGCCCTCAACATGGTGCCTAAAGTGCGGTTCACCACCTCTGTTTGCCCATCAGTTTGTGGATGACAAGTGGTAGAAAATAATAATTTTGTACCCAACTTGTTCCACAAAGTACGCCAAAAGTGACTCAAAAATTTTGCATCGCGATCTGAAACAATAGTAGAAGGCATACCATGCAAACGTACAATCTCTTTGAAAAAGAGGTCAGCAATATGAACAGCATCATCACTTTTATGACATGGTATAAAATGTGCCATCTTTGAAAAACGATCCACAACAACAAAAATGCTATCCCTCCCCCTCTTAGTCCTAGGCAATCCCAACACAAAGTCCATAGAAATATCCGCCCAAGGAATAGAAGGAACAGGTAGTGGCATGTATAAACCATGTGGATTCAAACGAGACTTAGCTTTTTGACATGTTGTGCAGCGAGCAACGAACCTCTCAACGTCTCTCCTCATTTGTGGCCAAAAGAAATGTGAGGCCAAAGCGTCCACCGTCTTCTTGGCACCAAAATGCCCCATCAATCCTCCTCCATGCGCTTCCTGCATCAACAAAAGATGAACGGAACCAACTGGAATGCATAGGCGGTTAGCTCTAAACACAAAGCCATCATTGATCACAAACTTATTCCATGTACGTCCCTCTTTACAATTGAGCAACACATCCTTAAAGTCAGGGTCAAGCGCATATTGTTCCTTAATTGATTCAAGTCCAAAAAGACGACAATCAAGTTGGGACAGCAAAGTATATCTTCTAGATAAAGCATCGGCAATCACATTGTCCTTCCCTTTCTTATGTTTGATGATATAAGGAAAAGATTCAATAAATTCAACCCATTTAGCATGTCTACGGTTCAGATTGTTTTGAGAACGAAGATACTTAAGCGATTCATGATCAGAATGAATAACAAATTCCTTAGGCCACAAATAATGACGCCACGTTTGTAAGGAACGTACAAGAGCATACAATTCCTTATCATACGTAGAGTAATTCAGAACAGGACCATGCAATTTCTCGCTAAAGTATGCAACGGGTTTACCATCTTGCATCAAAACACCACCAATGCCAACTCCACTAGCATCACATTCAAGCTCAAAGGTCTTACCAAAGTTTGGAAGTTGCAGCAATGGCGCACGCGTAAGCTTGGCCTTCAAAGTGGCAAAGGACTCGTCCTGTGCTTTTCCCCAACGAAACACCACACCTTTCTTCGTCAACTCGTGTAATGGCGCAGCAATGGTGCTGAAATCTTTGACGAAGCGGCGATAGAAACCTGCAAGACCAAGAAAACTCCTCACCTGTGTGATGCTTTGGGGCAGCGGCCAGCTCTCAATGGCTTCAATTTTCGTTCCATCCACCTCAATTCCCTGTGGAGTAACAACATATCCAAGGAACGAAACTCTATCGGTGCAAAAGATGCACTTCTCAAGGTTAGCAAACAAACGTGCATCTCTCAAAGCCTCAAAAACAGCACGCAAATGCTCCCTATGTTCATCCAAAGACTTGCTGTAAATTAATATATCATCAAAGTAAACCACCACAAATCGACCAATAAAAGCCCTCAAAACCTCATTCATCAAACGCATGAAAGTACTCGGTGCATTAGTTAAACCAAAAGGCATGACTAACCACTCATACAACCCGAATTTGGTCTTAAAAGCTGTTTTCCATTCATCTCCAAGTTTCATTCTTATTTGGTGGTAACCACTACGCAAGTCAATCTTTGTGAAAATTATAGAACCACACAACTCATCAAGCATGTCGTCTAACCTAGGAATAGGATGTCGATATCGAATGGTAATATTATTGATGGCTCTACAATCAACACACATACGCCAAGTACCGTTTTTCTTTGGAACCAAAAGCACAGGAACAGCACAAGGACTAAGGCTTTCACGTACATACCCGCGGTCCAAAAGGTCTTGGACTTGTCGCTGTATTTCCTTAGTCTCCTCGGGATTGGTTCTGTAAGCAGCACGGTTTGGCAAAGTGGCTCCCGGGATCAAATCGATTTGATGCTCTATTCCTCTCAAAGGTGGCAGCCCCAGGGGTATCTCAGCTGGAAAAATATCCTCATACTCCTGCAAAATGTTAGTGATAGCAGGAGGCAAAGAGCTAGCAATATCATCAAGAGAGAACAAAGCTCGTTTGCATATCAACGCATAGCAAACATCATCATCAGAAATTTCAGCAAGATCACATTTTGTTGCAAGCATAACTCCCCCCTTTAATTTAATCCCCTTTTCAGGTGGAGAAACAGAATTAGCAACTTGCTGATGTTTAGAATTATCATTGTTCAAAGTAGCAGCACGTTCCTTATCAGCTTGCACAATTTCAACAGGGGTCAAAGGTACCAAAGTAATTTTTTGTCCTTTATACATTAAGGTGTATTTATTACTTCTACCATGGTGTGTAGCGTCATTATCATGTTCCCAAGGACGACCCAACAGAAGTGAACAAGCTTGCATAGGTACCACATCACAATCAACAAAATCAGCATAAGCACCAATGGAAAAAGAAACTCTGCAAGTTTGTGTTACCTTAGCTTTGCCAGAGTCATTTAACCACTGAATATGGTATGGATGTGGATGCGGTCGTGTGGACAAGCCAAGCTTCTTGACCAAATCTGAACTCACCAAGTTGTTGCAGCTCCCTCCATCAATAATCACACGTGCACGACGGTTCTTGATGACGAAGAAAGTCTGGAACAAGTTGTGGCGCTGTAGACTCTCCGGCTGCTGAATTTGCGTGCTGAGCACACGCTGAACAATAATGTTCATGTAGGCTGAAGTATCCGCACCACGAAGGACATGTCCCTCGATGTCCTCGGCAGCGATCTCTTCATCAACATCATCTTCAATGTCAGAGGTGCTGATGTAACCTCCATCTTCTGTAGCAATGTATGCCCGCTGACTTGGGCATTCCTTCTGCACATGGCCAAATCCCTTGCAGCGGTGACACTGAAGGGCAGTCGTGCGTCCCGTCGAAGTAACGGAGGATGCACTTTGTGCAGGAACCTGCAAAGAATTTTTACCTGAACCCGAAGGTCGTACAGGCGTTGGTCTTGGCGTTGTAGAAACTCCAGAGTCTGCTGGTCGTGTGCTCGCTGGTGGGGGTGCGCGAAAAGAGGAGGACTTGGTCAGCCCCAAAGATGGTGTCATACGCTGGTATGAGTTACCAACCTTGCTCTTGCCCTGCAACTCACGCCCCTGCAATTCCTTTTCTGCAAACATAGCCAACTGAAACAACTGGTTGACAGAGTTAAAATCCTTATAATCAACTATGTCCTGAATTTCGCGCCGCAAACCGGAATAAAAACGGCAAATAGCATCCTCATTGTCCTCAACTATGCCACAACGCATCAAACCCTTCTGAAGCTCACCAAAATATTCCTGAACAGATTTATCTCCCTGATCTAAGCGCATCAAATTCTTACGCAGTTCTCTATGGTAAGAAGGTGGAACAAATCTATCACGCATAGCAACCTTAAGTTGTTCCCAAGTAGTAGGTGCAACACCCGCAGCAACTAATCCAGTCCACCAAATGATAGCAAAATCTTTAAACTCACTAGTGGCTTGTCGAACTCTATGTTGCTCAGGCACAAGGTGGGCACTAAATTTTTGTTCAACCGTCATCTCCCAATCAAGATATCCCTCAGCATCATAATGTCCAGAGAATGAAGGTATAGTAAATTTAATCTTAGCATAAGGGTCATCGGGAGCACGATTAGCACCTGCGTTCACACGAACACGTCGTCGTATACGTACCTCTCGTGTTGCTACTTGGTCTATGTTACCATGGCCATCATACACCACATCTTCATCGGCTGGTGGTGGTGGTGGTGGTGGTGGACGGGCTTCCAACGCAGCAACCCTGTCAGCTATTGTGGTTATCCGTCCATTCACCTCCCCAAAAATGTCAGCAAGCCTGAGTCCATTGATGGAGTCGGTGACGGCCTTGGCGACCACCTCTGTTATCCTGGTCTGTGTGGCATCCATAAAAGCTTGCAACTGTCCTTGGCTGACACACTCGTTGAAGTCCTTGGGAGTGCCTCCATCGTTATCTACAGCCATTGTAGATAGAAAATAGGAACAAACGGTGAAGGTTAACCCTAATAATCTCCTACACAGGTGTGGTGGTGTCTCTCAAATCAAACAACACAGCAAAAGGAAACACCTTACCAAGCTCTTACAAGGTTCTTACCAGCAAGGCAAAGGATACCTGAAAGGCGTAGACCGCGATTGCAAGGCTCAAGAACCTGTGCTGCACAGAAGTAATATGTGGAGCTATAGGAAGGCCAAAGATATGTGAGTGGAACACAATTCACTAGCAGATAGCAATGCTGAATAAATGTCCAAAGCTACTTGTCCCTAGTTGCTGGCCTACCCGTGTCCTTAGAACAGTAGTGTCAACAAATAAGGAACAAGGATGGATATGAAGAACAACAATGATACAAGATCAGCAAGTATCCCGCACAATATCAGCAAACAAGTGGTTCCTCTCCACGTGCCTCCTGCTGTTTCGTCTTTTAGCACTAGTAAAAATCAAATTGTTTTTCTTTCTTTTTTTTTATTTTTTGATATTTTTTTTCTCAGCCAGGAGCACAAAAATAGGAACACCACAAAGTATTAGCTCAATCCGATGTAAGGTGTGATCGGTAGAAAATCACGAGCATTTCACAAAACCGATACTGGAACTTGGGAACTCGAATCGATCCCCTTCTGAATTTTTTTTGAATTTTTTAATTTCGGTTTGACTGGCAAAGCCAGTGAATCCTATGTGCAAAAATTCGATAGCTTTCCAGGAAAAAAAAGAACGCCTCAATCGGAGTTCCGAGCGAAAAGTTATGCCCGTTTTAAGGAGGACCCTCCGATGTAGGGTTTTGTGGCGGTCGAGATGGAATCGGGTGGGGAGAAAAAAGATGGGATGATGATGAGGATGATGGCAGCGGAGTATGGATCACACAACCGAACTAAAACACGATCTAAACCAGCAACAATGACATGAACTAGGACACAAACTCAACACTACGGACTCTGAAAGAGAATTATGCAAAAGGCTAGACACGGTCTTGGACGGGGAAAATTTTTTGGCTTTTCTGTGGACTCTAGGATGAATGCGAAAATAAATCTAACTAGGGTAAGGGTGAACCTGACAGTATACCTGAAGCTCTGATTACCACTTGATGTGGACTAGGGTCCCGATCTTCCGAAAGGTTCAGTTAATCGACGATTTGGGCGGAGTCGCTACGCAAATCGATCCGGCTTCCGAACAACACGTTCCGAACCCCGCAATCGCAGCACAACGTCTCCTCAGGTTATCGACCGGCGATGCACGGTCGACCTTGCCAAGAAGGCTAATCCTTGCCTGCGAATCGAAGAACACAAGCAAGAACAAGGAAGAATGCAAACCAAATTTGCGGATGAATGATTAAGCTCACGAGTTGGGGTTTTACAAACCGATGACGGCGAAACTGTTCTTGACAGATTAATCTAAGCAAAACCCAAAACCTAACAAAGGTGACGGCTACTGTTATATAGGGGTTAGGGTCGTGGTCGACCCCCTGGACGCGCCCCTAATGGGCCCAATGTCGATACACGGCCCAAAGGCCAAAATAAGGCGACGCAGCGCCAGGACAGATTCTGGACGCCATCTTGTTTCGACGATTCCCGTTGACTCAGGATGAATTTAGGCATGGAACCAGTGCCATTGGAAAATAGATCTTCTAAACTTTCCAACCATATATAGAACATCCAAAACGGAGTCCGTATGCGGTCTGGGCATCCAAATCACTGTGGGCTGCTCCTGGACACCGAGGTGGACTCGAAGTCGACTTGGCTTGGGTCTCCAACTCGAGTTGTATGTCCTTGCTGGTCCTCCACGCCTCCAAGCCTCTCTCCATGCATCTCCTGGTCCTCTCCTTTGTTCCTAATCAAAATATAATCATTGAATAGCAATCTATTCTTAAAATCATAAAATGAATTGGTTAGGAACGATCTCACCTCTAAATGCAATTGTCGTGCGCGAGCTCTAGTGATTGGACCTTGAATATCCAGCGGAGTATCATGTGCATCCGGAGAGGTGATATCCTCATCAAGAGGCGACTTCTTCGTCATCGGAAAATGCAACCGCAAATGAGAAGAGACTATTATTGGGAGTGTCCTGTTCCTGTAAAATAATAAACAAAAGGAAAAGTGAGCCAACGATGATAACGAATCGGCCAAGTTCGGGTAAATGAAACTTCTTACTTCTTTGAAGCGGATTTCCTCTATCTGCGCCTGTGGAATTGTTACCCTTGGCTCGGGGCCGGTGCGATCGGTTCATCAGAGGAGGAGGATTCGACGATTATCGGCGTCCTGCTCAGGCCGGCCTCTTCAGGAAATTCTCTGGCAGACGGCTGTTCGGAGAGCACAGTTAGCGTGTCGATAACTTGCATCAAGAGTGTTAAGGTCATTGTTTAAATGTTAAAGGATTGAGTTAAGAGACCCTGTACCTTAGTGGGAAGGAGCACTGGTACTTTAGTTTCTGCTTGGGGCATCGCCGATTGTTGTGGATCCACCGGGGCGGTTTGTGCGGCCTGATATAGGGAAAGGTCAGTATTGAAGTAACGACCATGAGGAATTAGATGGTGAGTTTACCTGAATGGCTTCTACCAACAATGACGCGGCAGCCGCTCCAGCTTCTGTAGCAGCTTGGGGGTCAACCTCCTCAATGACTAGGAGGGTCGGCGCTACCAAAGATTCCGCCGATGCAGCCGCGGATGGATCGGCCGATTCTGTGCGGGCGTGCACCCGGCGGCTTGTTTTCTTTATAATCTTCCTCTGCGCCTGCTTCAATCACCCAGTGATGTCGTCAACGGAGGGGGCATGATAGCCGATGAGGGGAAATTCCGTGTATGGATAATGGTTCACTATCGGCCGGCCGCTCCGACTGTGTTTTGGGGGGACACGGCTCTCAGACTGAAAGAAATAATAAGAGTCAGTGGTATAGAAAGAAAGAAGGAATTAAAAATCAGCTAAGGAGGGAGCGATACCTCTGCATTTGGGTCGATGTTGTCGGGGTCCAGAATGTTGCAATATATCGCCGCAGAAGCGTAGAATAGATGTTGTTTCCATTCTGCCCACCATAGCTTGAACTGTTGAACGGCGAAAGGGGCCACTACCCAATCGGTCAGGTCTATGGTGCTGGAATCTGGGACCCGATCGTACAGCCGGCTGTAATCGAGACCTTTGGTGAGCTCGTCTCGGAATTTTGCCCGACCGGCGAAGTATGCATAAATCGGCAGTTGGCCCAAGCCGAATTTCCGCGCTGCGACAGATGGGTTATAAAACTCATAGGTGGGGTCGTCCTTCCCCGAGAAGAAATTCGCCAGCAGGATCCCTGGCTTGATCAACTCATCCGTGAGGTCCTCATCAAATGTGTTGGTCGTCGAGTCAAAGCAAGAGGGGAGCTCGAAGAGTGGTTTCGACCTCTGATAAGGGAACCAGCTGGTTGCGTCTTCACTAAAGCCATTTTAGAAGCATCTAAAATACTCGGCTACCTTGGTGGCAGAATACGGGCAACCAGAGAAAGCTGATGCTGCTTCGCCGAAGGAAGTGCACCGGCGCCATATGGTGGGATTTTCTGCCAATTCGATGTTGGGAAAAGTCATGTGCTCGACTCGCTGCTGTGAGATCTTGCTCATGTACAGATTGAGCCATAAGTTGATGAACTACCAGGGTCCACTTGGATTTCCAATTGGCTCTCCCTTGGATAACTTGACGCCGATTTGGTGCAGCATATGATAGGCCGATCCCAGTAGATGCTTTCCGAGAGGAACAGAAGCTCCTATTGATAGTGCCTTGGCCAGAGCCTGTGTGTTAGAGGATGGACCAGCTGCTCTCCCGCAAAAGAGGTGCTTCTCCAGCCACATCATCAGGAAGGCCGCGTGCTCTCTCTCTGCGACTGTCCCGGTCCTTTTGTTGCTCTTGATAAACCCTTTCCACCCGCCAATTCCTTTTGTTTCCAGCCGATGGGATGTTTTGACCAAGTATCGGAAAGGGGTGTCATGGAGGAGATGTCAAGGCCGGTCAACATTACTACATCGGCCAGAGTGGGAGTCATAGGCCCATGTCCGAAGAGAAACGCGTTGAGAGCGTCGGACCAAAAGTAGGAGGCTGCTATCACTAAAGGCTCGTTCCTTTCCATTTGGGACAAGGACAAGTCAATACACTGGCCGATTTTTTGCTCGTCCCATTGAACTCTTTTGGAGGCGGCTATCCTTTGATACCATTCTCTCCAGCTAGGGGTTTCATTCGGCCATGATCTGAAGGTGCCTGACCAGTGATCTAGGTCCATGGTTGATTGCTTAAATGGAATTCTATGGGTTTCCAAGTTGATTAGATCAGTTGGATCTGGGTTTCCCATGGGACCAAGACAGATAAGACCGGGGGTTTCGGTAAGGCGAATGGTGATCTGGTGCCTAACCGCCTAAAAAAGGTAAAAAGGAGGGAAGTAAGAACGGATCTAAGGTAAATGCCTTGGCATTAAAAAGTGAAAAGAAAAGTTTCAGTAAAAACCTCCGATATGAAGCTCATCGTGGTTGGCGGGATTGCTGGCGGAGCTACGGATGCCGGAGCTGTCGGTGGGGCCTCCGTCGTCGATGAAGCTTCCGCTCCTGCCGATGGAGCTCCCGCTCTTGCCAATGGAGCTGCCGTTGGTGGAGCCATCTCCGGGGCCTCGGATGTCAGTGAAGTTCCTGAAGGCGTCGCCATTGGGGAGGTGGATTGGAATGCAGATGGAAAAGGTCACCGGAGGAGGAGATTGGAAGCTAGGGAGGCGCCGGAGGAAGAAGGAAACCAGTGCGCCAAAGAAGGAAGACGTGGGCTCGTGAAAAAGAAGTGCGAGACGTGCTGATATTTAAGGACGGTCTGAGAAGGGGTAAAAGGGAGATTTTTACCGTGCTGTCGATACGATTTTTCGGGAGGAGTGGTTGTCATAGGCGCCCGTTTCGAAAAGATTGCAATCATCAGGCAGAAGACCGCGAAACAGAAAGATATTTTTAATGTGTTTGTTTTGGAAGGGAGGTTCAAAGGAATTTCGAAGTAAAGATTATGTTTTACTCCGAAACTAGGGGGCATGTGTTGACGCCAGATTTTGACACGTATGGAATCGGCGTCAAGAAAGGGAAGGATTAGCCGATACGACGAGATGAAAAGGTCACGATTGGGAATTGGCCGATTGGTGCTACAGTTGGAGATCGGCCAATTGGCGCTGCAGTGTTTTGGTGGATGGAGTTGGTAGAGATCAGCTGATTAAGAGGATGGAGCAATTGGGCCAGTATGGGCTTAAAAGTGGATCACGAAGATAAAGGGGGATTGACCCACAAGAGCGCGGCGACCAATTCCGATACGAGTTATGCTTGTAAATATTCGTTTTCGTTTAAAAATAGAGATAGAGTCATAGTTGGTTAAGAGATTGGTTGTAACAGGCTATAAATAGCCGTCCTTAGAGATCTGTAAAATCATCATCAAATCAATACAACTATCTACTATTTCCTCACACTTTACTTTCAAGTTGGCGACTTCGCCAGTACTTTTCTTCTTTCCACGAGTTCGTACGGGTTGGCGGGGCTGCATCAACTTGATCTTCGGCTGATTCTGTAAGTTCCATTTATCGAGTAATATCTAAGCTTTAACTTCGGGCGCATCGCTGTCGTTTCGTTTAGATTTATTCATCGGTTATCGATATTTACTAGAATTCTAGGTTTACCAACTGTTCTAGTTTTATCACCAGTTATCCAGCTTGGAATTAGAGCTTTCGGCTTACTTATATTTAATCGCTTATCTGCCACTTTTGCATAGCCGATTAGATTTTTTCCAAGCGTTGCTATTGTAATGTTCTTTAGTTTACTCTGGTAGTTTTCTTCACAAACGTTACCAAGTAGTCGGCTGCGCTATAGCCAATTTCTTTATTATAGCAAATCGGCTGATTCGCTGATAAGCTTCCTTGAGATCGGAACCTTAGCCGATCGCAACCTCTGGGATTTGACATGTTTCTTTCCTTGCCAATCAACAGGTCAGATTGGCTGGCATGCCGCGCGAACCGCACCAGGGCGATCAGCCGAACAGGAGTTAAGCAGATTCTCCCGGGTCGTGTGTCCCACGCTGAGATTCAATCGGCTGATCTTTAGCGCCAACAGGAGTGAAAGCTTGAATACGCCCGGACAAGTTGGATATGAATCTTCTGATAAAGTTGACCTTGCCGATTAGGGACTACAGCTCAGTTTTATTCTGCGGGGCTACAACCTTGTTTATGGCGGCTATGATCTTCCAGTTGACTTCTATTCCGCACTCATGGACCATGAATCCTAGGAATTGTCCAGCCGATACGCCAAATGCACACTTGTTCGGGTTCATTTTCAACCCATGCTTCCTTGTGCACTCTAACACTTCTCGTAAATTGGCCAAATGCTCCTGATGTCCCTTTGACTTGAACACGACGTCATTGATGTAGATTTCTACCAGTACACCAATAAGTTTGTGAAATATATAGTTCATGGCCCTTTGATATGTGGCGCCGGCATTCTTTAATCCAAAGGTCATCACTACCCACTCAAATAAACCGAGGTGGCCCGGACACCTGAAAGCCATTTTCAAAATATCTTCCTCGGCCATTAATATTTGATTGTACCCAACATTACCGTCCATGAAATTGATGACTTTATGTCCTGCGGCGGCATCTATCAACGCATCAGCTGTCGGCATTGGATACCCATCCATCGACGTAGCCTGATTAAGGTTCCTGAAGTCAATGCATACGCGCAGCTTTCCATTTTTCTTGTATACGGGTACAATATTAGAAATCCACTCGGTGTAACGGCACTGCCGAATAAATTTTGCTTCAATCAACCTTATAATCTTGGCCTTTATATCAGGTAGGATTTTAGGGTTACACCACCGCGCAGGCTGCTGATACGGCTGATATCCCGATTTTATGGGCAACCGGTGTTCAACAATGGACCGGTCTAGACCAGGCATCTCATGGTATTCCCAGGAAAAACAATCTTTAAATTCTTGTAATAAACTTGTCAATTTACATTTGTACTTGGGATCCAAGCTAGCACTAATGTACATCGGGCTTGGTTTGCTACCATCTCCTAAATCCACCATCTCTAATGAATCGGCCGACGTAAACCTGTGCCCAAGCTTCCCATCTTCTTGGACGAACTGATCCATCTAATCTAAATCTTCAAAGCCGACTGCTCGGATATGCTGTAGGCCAAAATCGGACACTTTTAGGAAATCGGTGTTCCAAGTTCTGCCAGATATGCACTTGACGTGTTCGCAGCTCCACTGTTGTGCGTCGGCCGCCGCAACACTGTAGGCGGAATCGGCGGTGACTATCTTGATGTTGTCGCCGACCCATTGTACGAGGCATCGGTGCATTGTAGACGGGACACAGCAATTCGCGTGTATCCAATCATGACCGAGCAACATATTGGAGGACCCTTTGCCATTAATAATAAAGAAAGTAGTAGGAAGGGTCTTACTGCCGATGGTGAGGTCGACGCAGAGTGCTCCGCGTGCGGGAGACACGTTGCCTTCGAAGTCCTTGAGCATCATGTCCGTTTTGGTCAGATCTTCATCGCTCTTGGCCAATTTTTGGAACATGGCATAAGGCATGATGTTGACTGCAGTGCCTCCATCTACCAGTAGTCTGGTGACAGGTTGCCCGTTGACGTGTCCCTTGAGGAACAGAGCCTTGAGATGTTGTCATTTTTCATCTTCTGGTTTCTCAAAAGTGGTTGTTATTGGCTCCAAAGCCAATTGCATCATCTGCTCCTCCATCTTCGTTGTGTCATCCCGATCGGCCGGAGCCATGAACTCCATCGGCAAGATGAACACCATGCTGACATCAGCTGCTGATTCTTGATTGTCGCCTTCTTCATTGTTGTTCCTTTTGGGGTGCTAGACTTGAGACCTGTCGTCTTTCTTATCCACCATCTGTCTCCGCTCATCTTCTTGTTGTTCCCATTGGCGCAAATGTTGGATCCTTCATTTTTGAGATTTGGTCAATCCATCAGGGCACCACCTAGGGTTCACCGGTTTAGCCGGTGGTCTGACACGCTCCCAATCTGGTTCTCACCCTAGGGGATTTTCATCTGACACTTTAACATCAACCATCTTCTCTAGTCAATCATGTGCGCTAACTCTAACCCCCCAGTCGCTTGTACTAGTCAATCCTGCCTCCCGGCCGATCATACTGTGCAAGTCTGCCCCTTGGCCGATCATACTGGTCAACTCTGCCCCCCAGCCGATCACGCACTGAAAGGCGTCGATCGTCTTGCTCATGCCAGTTTCTGCTGATTGGCTCTGATCCTCTATCTCTGGAGCGAGACCTCTTGAATAGGCGATTGTCGTGATATGGACCGCTGCACTCAGGGCAGTTATCGGCCGATGGTAACCTGAGGTTATTTTCCCAGCAGTGGATTAAGAATGGACGTCGCCAATGATCTTCGTGTCGGCGCATCATCTCTTCGCGATGCCTCGAACCTTCCTGCTGCCGCTGATACTTGTTGAGAAAGAATTGGGAGGTGATAGGTCTACGCGGTCTCTCCGATCCTTCACCCTCGTCTTCAACCCGTCTCTTCCCTTTGACATCTTCGACCGTAGTCTGATTTCTTGGGTCCACAGTGCCGTTTTTCTTGGCCAATTCTGACATCAACACTTTGGTTCAAAGCGCGTTCCTTCCCGTGTCGACCATGTTAGTGGGGAAAGGATGCTGATCAATTTTCATCGACTTTACAGGCTTCGCCGGGACTTCGAATTTGAGTCTGCCTTGCTCAATGGTCGACTGTATCTACTGACGAAAGATTTTGCACTCGTTCGTATCGTGAGATGTGGCATTGTGCCACTTACAGTATTTCATCTTTTTGACTTGCTCAGCCGATGGAATGGTATGGTAAGGTGAGAGATTGATCTGCCCCTCTTGGAGCAGCAAATCGAAAATTTTGTCAGCCTTGGACGTGTCAAAACCGAACGCTTTTGGCTCTTTCTTCCCGAAAGGACATGATATCAGCTTCTTTCCTTTGACCCATTCCGCTAGGTTGATTCCTGCTTCCTTCTCGGATTCAGATCCCTTCAACTATGCCACCTTTTTCTGAAAATTTCTCCGTTGATCAAAAGGGCATAGTTCTTGAGCGGCCAGTCGGTGAACGATCTGACTTAAGCTCTCGAACTCCTGGGAAGCGTACTTTTCCTTGATGTGTGGCAGGAGACCTTGGAAGGTGATATCGGCCAGCTGCGCGTCGGTCAGGACTAGGGTGTAGCATTTGTTTCTGACCTTTCTGAACCTCTGCACATAATTGGTCACTGGCTCGTCACTCCTCTACCTGAGGCTGGTCAAATCTGAGAGCTTCATCTCGTGGACTCCCGGGTAGAAATATTTGTGGAACTGCTTCTCCAGGTCGGCCCAAGTAACGATGGAATTGGGTGGTAGCGTAGTGAACCACTGGAAAGCCGACCTGGACAGTGACGATGAGAACAGATGCACCCACAGAGCATCTTGTGTGGTGGCTTCTCCGCACTGGATGATGAATCTATTGACGTGTTCCACAATTGAAGTGTCATCTAGTCCCGAAAACTTGGTGAAGTCAGGAACTTTGTACCGTGGGGAAACGGCAGCAGATCATAGGCAGGAGGGTATGGTGTCTTGTACGTATAGGTTTGCACCTTCGGCTTAAACCCGAATTGGTCTTGAATCACCTCCGCTATCCTTGCTGTCCAATCCACTTGCTGCTGATGAACAACTGGTTGAGGGATCGGCACATGTTGATGGATCGGCGGTGGGATGGTCGGGTGATGGATCAAAGCATGCGGCGGGTTTTGCGGCAACGTGGCCGGCTGAGCGGTTGACAGTTGGTGGCGTAGCGAATCTGCAATCCCATCGTACAACGTCATCTGTGCCGCACCTCTGAGTGCTTCTGCAGCATCTAGCCCCCTGCCGATTTCTGATGTGGCTGGCTGATATTGTGAGACCGTCGGCCGGATAGTCGATTGGAACGGTGCTTGGATCGGAGAGCCTCCGTAATTGGCCGATTGGTCCAAAATAGCTATCGTTGCTGGTGCCCCCCAAGGCACTGAGTTCGAGGATAGAGATTGCACGGAGGAAAGCTGAGCAAGCTGGGACGGAGCTTGCGTTTGAAAGCATGGCGCGCTGTTGTATCCTGGTGGTGTCGAGGTGCTGTATCATCCATGTTGTGTCGGTATCGGCCGAGGAGCCGAGTGACATGTGCCTGGTAAGCTCTTGGCTGAGGTTACAATAGACGGGGCATACGCTGACCCCTGATATCCTTGAGCTACCCCATTGGCCAGGGAACTGATGACGGCATTGTACACCGTGTTGGTCATCACCGGGGATTGGTCGATGAAAGCCTGATAGACGGACTGTTGAATCATATCGGACAACTTGCCCGAGTCCTCAGCGACAGTGATCTGGCGGGGAGTTGGAAGAGGAGCTTTCTTGACGGTCACCCCGCTTCTGGTACGACTGAAAGATTGCAAGCATGTCTTCCTGTATTGTTCCACGTGCCTTGCCAACTCTTCTTTCTAGTCGTCCTTAAGATCTGCTTCCATTACCTCGATGACGTTATCTTCGGAGATCTCAGCAGCTTTCGACATGTTGGATGTTTAAGTTGGTCCCACCGAGCGTGCAAAAGTGTGTTGGCGCTAAAAGTCAGCCGATTGACCCTCAGCGTCGGACACACGACCCGAGAGAATCTGCTTAGCTCCTGTTCGGGTGATTGCCCTGTTGCGTTTCGCGCCGCGTGCTAGTCAATCTGACCTGTTGATTGACAAGGAAAGAAACGTATTAAATTCCAGGGGTTTCAATCGGCTAAAGTTCCGATCTATCTTGAAAAGCGTATCAGCGAATCGGCCGATTTGCTATAAAGATGACCAGCTATGATACAGCCGATAATCACGTAGCGATTGCGAAGAAAACTACTAGAGTAAACTAGACAGAGCTACGGATGCAACACTTGAAATAGATCTAATCGGCTATACGATAATGATAAATAAAAATAACAGTAATAAAGCCGACAGTTCAAATCTCAAGCTGGATAACTGATGATAAAACTAAAGCAATAGATAAAACCTATAGTTCTAGTTAATATCGACAACTTGTGAATAAATCTAAACGAAACGACAGCGATGCGCCCGAAGTTAAAGCTTAGATATTACTCGATAGACGGAACTTACAGAATTGGCCGGAGATCGTGTCGATGCAACCTGCCAACCCGTACGAACTCGTGAAAGAAAAAGAAGTATTGGCGAAGTCGCCGACTTGAAAGTAAAGTACGGGGAAAATGTAGATTGTTTGTATTGATTGATGTGTCCTTTACAAATCTCCAAAGATGGCTATTTATAGCCCGTTACAACTGATTTCCTAACCGACTAGGATCTATCTCTAATTTAAACGAAAATGAATATTTACAAACACAACTCGTATCGGAGTTGGCTATTATACTCACAGGGCCAATCTTTTTCTATCTTCTTTCTCTGACCCACTTTAGGCCCATACTGGCCCAATCGCTCTAGCCTTCCAATCGGCCGATCTCCACCAACTCCGTCTGCCAAAACACTGTAGCGCCAATTGGCCGATTCCCAATCTAACCTTTTAATCCACCGTATCGGCCAATCCTTTCCTCCCATGACGCCGATCGCATACGTGTCAAAATCTGGCGTCAACAGTATGTAAAAATGTAATGTTTGTTGATGCCTTCCCATCGTGGAAGCGATCCTGGTGTATGGCTATGAGACACGTTGTGGATCTTTCGAGGAGTCCTAGGGACACTCGACGGACTACCGGACTTATGCTGTTTTAAGTGTGTTTCAGGTAATTACTGTTCCGACAGCGATTAGGTGCACATAAACCAGTTTAAGTTGGGCAGTTCCGCCACAGGCCACTTCAAGAAAATAATGCAAGCCATCAATAAACACCTTGCTCCGTCTGTCCGCATTATACATCCATTGCCGGTCCATCTATATCGTATTACGCATGAAAATGGATTACACATGAAAATAGATTACGCATGAAAATGGATTACGCATTTTTTCCTTTTTTTATTTCTGTTGTACACAATTAATTTTAATATGATTTTTAGCATGCAGGTCTTTAATATCTTGCCAACGTTATAAATATTAGGATATATGATAGTTGTTCTTTTGTACCAATTCAAATATATTGTTTCTTCATCCTTCAATGATTACAAATATTAGGTTCTCTTGTTGCGAATAAGTGTGTTATTTCCATTTCGCATCAAAATTCATCTTTACTTGCCTATTGATGGTTATTTGATATGCTTTACGACTTATCTGCATGCTATTCATGATTGAAAGCATGTCAAACTTTGTAGTGCAAATAATGCTGAAAGTTTAGATATAGATAGAAATATTCATATTTAAATTTCGGATCCAAATAATATGATACACCACGACAAACCATCCACTGAGTATTATCGAGGAGGACTTTAAGCATCCTTGGGTAGTGAAGACGAAGGTTCCGCTAACCCAGCCTCATCTTGTGGTTTATTTGTGCCTCCTGTAACGGTAGTACTAAATGGACGTGAAACACCTGGGACTGACAGTGGAGCTTAACTACCACCCAAAGGAGGTTCCTGACCCGCCGCAACAGCATTTTCATTACATTTTTGCAAATAATGAAGCATTGCATTCTCCTACGTGCTCATTTTCTTCGACTTATCATGAGGGCCAACTATGGTATTCCCCTTGCCACGAGAGGAATGACGATCCTCCCCCCCACCATCACCACTACCTCCAGCAACAGAAGCCATCTCTATGTACAAAAATTCATACCTTAGCACTACAGAACTTGTTGAACTTGATGACCATGATCATCCCAGCGAGCATTTCTCCACTGGGTGGCACCATACTTCGTAATGGAAGAGCTCTGATTCTATGAGAAAGGGGACATGGTCTTCCACGATGTCCGTTGCCGCTCTTCCTCGTAGAATCGGAGCTCCTCCTTGACGTCCATTGCCGCTCGGCGGAGAACATGCTCGCTAAGATGAACACGGTATGCAAGTTCAACAAGTACGGATTTGAAAAACCATATTAAATTTGACAAGATAAACTGTCTAGACAAAGGTAGCATCATTCTTAAACCGCTGCAAGGATACATACTATATATGACATATATGGCATACTAATTTTTTTCTCATAATTAATATTGAAATCCTCTCCATTCTACCTCACATTTACTCTCCAATCTTCCTCACATTCTAGCTCAAAATCCTCTCCATTTTCTACTTCACATTCTAGCAAATAAACTATCCATCTCTATTCTACACATCAAGTTGTTCTAACTAATACGAATCGTATATAACAAGCAAACTATCCATCACATTATAGCTCAAAAACATGTATAAATATAAATCCTCTTCATTCTCCCTCTTTCTAACATACTGTTGACGCCAGATTTTAACACGAGTAAAATCGGCGTCAGGAAGGGAAGAAATTAGAAGATACTGTGAGATACAGGGCGACAATTGGAAATCGGCCAAATGGTGCTACAGTCAAGGATCGGCCGAATGGTGCTACAGTCAAGGATCGGCCGAATGGTGCTACAGTCGAGGATCGGCTGATTGATCTTTAGAATTCCGCCTCGTTTGACCCCTGGGGTTTGGGATCGGATGCGCCTAGTTCCCGATCGGTTACCCTCCGCCGATGAGGAAATCGGCCGGTTAGGAGGTTGGAATAGTTGGGCCGGTATGGGCTTAGAAAGGACTATAAAGATGAAGAGGGAATCAGCCCATGGAGCGCATAATAATCAACCTAGTACGAATCGTACTTGTAAATATTCGTTTTCTGTTTGAATTAGGGATAGAGTTCTAGTCAGATAAGGAGTTATCTGTACGGGGCTATAAATAGCCACCTTTGTAGATCTGTAATCAACAACTCAATACAACAAACTACTATTTCCTCGTACTTACTTTCAAGCAGGCGACTTCGCCAAATACTTTCTTCTTTTTCACGAGTTCCTACGGGTTGGCGGGGCTGCATCAATTTGACCTCCGGCCGATCTTGTAAGTTCCGTTTACCGAGTAAATTCTAAGCTTTAACTTCGGGCGCATCGCTGTTGTTTCGTTTAGATTTATTCACTAGTTATCGATATTTACTAGAATTATAGGTTTTACCTTTTGTTCTAGTTCTATCACCAGTTATCCAGCTAGGAATCGGCAATATCGGCTTTTCTCGTATTTAGTCATTTAACTTGCTTATTTTACACATAGCCGACTAGATCTATTCCTAGTGTTGTTACTGTAGCATTGTATTGATTACTCCAATAGTTTTCGTTCACGCTGCTCAGTAATCGGCTGCTTCATAGCCGATTTCTTTATTACGGCAAATCGGCCGATTCGCTGATAAGCTTTCTCGAGATCGGAAATTTAGCCGATCGCAGCCTCTGGGATCTGACACGTATTCTTCCTTGCCAATCAACAGGTCAGATTGGCTGGCACGCCGCGCGAACCGCACCAGGGCGATCACCCGAACAGGAGTTAAGCAGATTCTCCCGGGTCGTGTGTCAGACGCTGGGGATTCGGTTGACCGATTTCTAGCGCCAACACATACAAACTCATTTTTCTCCCTCTCTAAAGCATAAAACAAAGCATAACAAGAGGATGAAGTAGCTAAGCTTCACAACACTTTGGATGAGTAAAATCCCCACGGAAATGAGGGAAAAAACTTTAGGCAGCACCTCCCCTAGGCTTGCTTCGGTGCCATGGAGAGTAGGTGAAGCTCTCTGTCTTTGTGGAGTGGAGTGGACTGGCTCGGGCTGGAGGAGAAAGAAAGACCTCTATCTTGGAATTTAATGGGGGATGATTTTTTATCCCGGTTCAAAATTCCAACCAGGACAAAAAGGAACACCTTTTGTCCCGTTGAACTTTACTCCTAGTTGGAAACACTAACCCTTTTGTCCTGGTTGGAATTACCAACTAGGAGTAAACCTTTTGTCCTGGTTGGTAACTCCAACCGGGACCAAAGCCGGGTTAGGCTTTTGTCCCGGTTGGAGGCTCCAACTGGGACAAAAGGGAGGCATCGTCAACATCCGGAATCTGGCTGTTACAACCGGGATAAAAGGGGTGCCTTTAGTCCCTGTTGCAAATATCAACCGGGAGTAAAGCTCCGCCCCATTCCAGCCTACCGTGGCGCCCCCCCTTTTGTCCTGGGCTAACTTTAAACCGGGACAAAAGGAGCTGCATGGAAGGTGAGTTATCTACTAGTGATAGCACCATAAGTGAGAGTGAGAACCAAATATCTGCATCTGTTCCTTAAGATAAATTACCCATTGCTCTTAGAAAGCCAACCATAACTTTAAATGTTCCTTCACACCTAAAAGACTATGTTGGTTACAAACATAACATAGCCAAGTTCATGACCTACAAATATTGTAACCCATCCTTTCAGAGCTTTATTACCTCTCTAGATTCCATATCCATACCCAAAAATTGGATGATAGATAAGGAGGATCCGAAGTGGAGGGAAGCAATGCTTGAAGAGATGAGAGCCTTAGAGAAGAACAAAACTTGGGAGCTTGTGGATCTACCACCAGGTAAGGAACCTATAGGATGTAAGTGGGTCTTTACCATTAAGCATAACCCTAAGGGTAAGGTGGATAAATATAAAGCACGCCTTATGGCAAAGGGATATACCCAAACATATAGAATTGATTATGAGGAGACATTTGCACCAGTAGCAAAAATGAACTCAGTTAGAAAACTCATATCATGTGCAGCAAACTTGAACTGGGATATTTATCAGTTGGATGTGAAAAATACATTTCTTCATGATGATCTTCATGAAGAAGTCTACATGCAAATTCCACCTAGTTTTGAGACAAGTCACACTACTAAGAAGGTACTTCATTTGCGTCATTCCTTGTATGGTCTGAAGCAATCACCTAGGGCTTGGTTTGATAGGTTTCGACAGGCTATGATGAAAATTGGCTATAATCAAAGCAACGTAGACCACACTAGGTTCTACAAACACAATTTGAATAAGGTTGTTCTAATTGTTTATGTGGATGACATTGTGATCACTGGTGATGATGTCAAGGAAATTAGGCACCTAAAATCTCACCTTGCACAAGAATTTGAAGTTCAAGATCTAGGACATTTGAGATATTTTCTTGGGCTCGAAGTATCCAAGGGAACCAAGGGCATTTTCCTTCCCAAAGAAAATATGTTCCGGATGTTCTACCAGAGGCATGTATGATTGGATGTCGTCTAGCAATGACTCTAATTGAGTAGAATCATCGTCTCATAAGTGATTCAGGAAAATTTGTGGACCGTGAATGCTATCGAAGATTGGTTGGTAAGCTCTTTATTTGTCACATACTTGACCAGATATTGCATTTGCTGTAAGTGTGGTGAGCCAATTCATGCATGATATGAGATCAGCTCAAATGGATGCTGTGACACGAATACTTCGCTTTTTAAAGGGATGTCCTGGAAAGGGATTATTATACAGCTGTCAAGGAAGCACTCAGGTTGAGTGCTACACCGATGCTGATTGGGCTAGCTCACTGGATGATTGGCGTTCAACATCTGGGTATTGCACATTTGTTGGTAGAAATTTAGTCTCATGGCGCAGCAAAAAACATACTGTTGTGGTTAGATCTACTGCAGAAGCTGAGTTTCGTTCTATGGCACACGGTGTATGTGAGGTGTTATGGTTGCTAATTCTTCTAACAGAATTGGGACTCTTCAAGAACTCACCATTGATGTTGTATTGTGATAATAAGGCTGCCATAGATATTGCAAACAACCTAGTCCAACATGATAGAACCAAACATGTGGAGTTTAATCGTCATTTTATCAAAGATAAGTTGGACAGAGGGATAATATGTATGCTTTATATATTTTCAGCTAACCAAGTAGCTGATGTGCTTACAAAAGGTCTGCCCGAGAAAACATTTTCGGTGTTTTGTAGCAAGATGGGACTCTCTGATGTATTTGTCCCACACTACAACAAAACATAGTGGTAGCCACGCTTGGATTGCTATGCTATTGAAAGCGTATCTATATTTTGTATGCTCCCGTCAGTAGATATGGTTGTTAACACGCTTTAGTAAAGTGCTTCAAAACTTGCAACGTAGATATGTTTTTAAAGTGTTATTGACATGTTTTGATAAAAGCGCTTCTATGATTATTAACTAGATACGTTGTTGGATGGTATCGACACGTCTCAAGAAAGCGTGTCATACAGGTCTTAGGGTAGAAGCGCTTCTAGGTACGTTTATTGAACGCACCATTAAAGTAGCATGCCTAAAAAAATAAATTAAAGTGGATTCAAAAATGGTTAAAAAATAGTTATGGTTGGATTTTGAACCAACAACTTCGGATCACAAATCATCTATCAACACAAACACCAACTCAGAAACATAATCTTTTCTGCCTTTGACACATATTTTCTATACCAAAACTATGAATTATGCATGCCCAACGTGAATAGTGTTGAAAACGGACGGAAAAAATCCCGTTTCCGCCCGCCCATTTTTCCACATTTAAGCGGCCCGTTTCCATTTTTTTTTTGGAAAAATCTGGAAACAGTTCGGAATTTGGGACTGAGGTTTTCAGGACGGAAAAAGAATAGCGTTTTGTCGATCATATTTTCGGAATCCCGTATGTGGGTGGAAAGTTTTCTTTTTTTTTGAATTGTTTCTAGCCCAACACGGCCCATGTATGCTATGTAAGTATGCAACTTCTAAGTGCTAACCCAGTAACCCTATCTGGTCATTCCCTCAGCCTCCGACCGCGCCGCCTCCATGCCTCTGCCACCGCGCCACCTCTGTGCCTCCGCCTCGCCGCCTCTGTGCCTCTGCCTCCGCCTCCGCCTCCGCCTCCGCCTCCGCTAGACTGCCACCGCTTCGTCTCCACGCCTGCGTGCCTTCGCCTCCGTGCCCGCACCCTAAGCCTCCCGCCGCTGCCCGTTTCCAAGATCCGGAGAGGGGCACAGGGGTGGGCCCAACATGGATTCAAGGGTATGCAACTGAGTACCTATTATTTTTACAATTTTTTTTATATATAGTGCACCGTATGGTATATGCGGGAAAAAAAAACTGGCACAAATTGTATCCAAACGAAACAAAAAAACCCACCTTCCGGTCTTTCCCTCTACCCCACGATGGGCCGCTGGCCCAACATCCCAACTGGCCCAGGCGCACGGCATCTCCCTTCCTCCGTCCCTCGGTCAATCGATCTCCGCTCCGAGCACACAAACGCACGCGCCGTCGCCCGTTCCTCAAACGCACAGGGACGAACGACAACCCTAAGCAGTGGCGACCCGGCAGCGGCATGGCGCCAGCGGCGGGGAGCAGGCTCTGCATTGGAGCATGGGCTAAGGCGGTCGCCCTTGGCCCAGGCAGCAGCCGCACCGCGCACGGGTGCGCGCGCAGCCGCCAGGCGGGGGGCGGTCGGCAGCCGACGGGGCGGCGCCGCGGCGGCCGGCCGGCGGGGCGACTGGGCTGTGGGCGCAGTGGTGCCAGACACTAAGAGGCCCATAGCGCGCGTCTCTCCCCCTCAAAGGCAGCCGTTATGTTGAGCAAGCAGCCTGGGGGATCGTCGGGCGGCGGCAGCGTCGACCAGCGAGGGATCCGACCCGCGGGTGACGAGTTGGCCTGTGGCGGCGCCATTCGTGCTGCAGTATTACCCTGAGACTTGGTATGGATTATATAATCAAAGTGGTTTTCCAATTTGGTCATTCTTGTTAATCTCGACTCTGTATTTGTTTGCCATATTCCTGTCGTTCCCAATCTCAATGGATCGAACAGCAAACAGAAGGGCAAAAATACAAGAGTGGATCTGGGTCTCTGCTGTTCCATGCGTGGAACTAACCGACGAATCCCCTTTGTATGTACAAGCTGCCGTGGATCTGAGCTAGCTGCCGGAATCCGCTTGGATGCTGACGGTGCTTTGTATGTATACAAGCAGCAATGCCGAGGCTAAGCACGGCAGGTTCTTAATTTTGCATTCTAATTGAGTGATTAGTACATCCGGGCAGCCAACAACATCAGGTTCTTAAGTTTTTTTTACCATTTTGTTGTTTTATCCTCTATTTATTTCACATGTTGCCACTTTGAGAGGTTTTATTGGTCAACGATGCTGCCACTTAATTTTGTGTTATAAAACTAAATTATTTAGGCTGTAAAAAAAAATTCTCATCTGAAATTTTGAATACCCATAGTCCAAATCCTGCGCCCACCTCTGGAGGGGCACCGTCCGGCCGGCTGCCGCTTCTTCAGGCCCGCTGACAGATCCGTCGATGCCAAAAGGACGGTCGCCATTAGCCGCCGCCGCCCACCGCCCAGGTTGTCAGCCCCGGAAGGGCGCCAAATCAAGTCAAGGACGCCTCCGATCCCTCCCTTATTCCTCTCGCCGGCGGTTGCTTACTCTTGGATCTTTTTCAGCAATGCCAAGTTTTTCTTTTGCATTGTGTCAGACGTTAGAGATGATTTATCTGCCAGTATCATTGGCTGTCAATTAATTGTCATATATATTGAGTCAGTAAATTTGCAGATTTCATACTTCACTGCCGCTGATACCATTGCTTTTAAAAGTTATCATATATGCTTAGAAAAAATCAGTGCATGGTACTAACTATTTTCAAAAGTTAAGATTGCTGCATGTTTACATAAGCATAGCTGTTGTTCTGGCAGTATTTGATTCATCTACGAATCACTGTCTTTGTGTTTTTATTCGTTTTTGTTTTGATGTATGACCTAATTTAGTGCAGATTACAGATTGGCTTCTTACTCTCATGTTATAATATATATTCTAGATTTCTAGTCATATGTCATTACACGTTATTAGTAGGTGTTGCACCCTGATTTGTTTTTTTGTTCTTGCAACTAGGAAGCCAATAAAATGGGGGCAACTAATCATGGTTTCTGGTACTCTATCACAACTTTGTAACCTCCCAATTCGCCTATTGTAATTGTTGCATGGTAATGCATCTATTTTGCAATTCAGGAATGAACTGTGTTAGAAGAACTGCACCTTAGCCATAATGGAATGGAATGCCAAAGATGGAAGATTTTTCTACCTTGCAGAACCTTCGTGTTTTGGATGTTTCATCTAGCAAGCTAACCACTATAGGAATGTCGAAAACTTAACCAGGTCAAGGCCACGCCTGCTACCTGGTTATAAAGGCTTATGTCAATTATACAAATCATATATGCACCTATATGTATATCCTTGAAAAAGATGATATAGATACAACTAAAGCTGCCCACAAGTCTTGTGTTTCTAGTTTTATGTTACATGTTAAATACTATGATGTGATCAATAATTTAGTTCCAATTTACTGATTATGATCTTCAAAGTAGTTGCCATAGATCTTGTTTACTACCTCATGTTACCAATCTTTTTTTTTTTGTTACAGCATGCTGCATCTTTGTTTGACAATTCACTTGTTCTCTAGGGGTGTGAGATCTGCATATACACAATTACTAGCTATATTACTGCTAGCTCTGAGCTACTGTGGTTTAGTAGAACATCAAATGTGAAATCTTTTACATTCCAAGATAGGGTCCAATGGCAGCGAAAGAAACTATTGAGGTGAAAGGTAGCTTTTGCAAAGTCATGTTCTACAGACTTAGCAGGTAGCTTACGTTATTGAGAATTGGTATAACAAGTAAGAAATGAAAATGGCTAAGGAGACCAACAAATTTGGGTTTGTCCTTGTGGTCCTATTGGTCTAAACTACTTCCTATGAAGTCTGCATTACCCTGTCAAACTTTTCTCTCATTATGATAATTTGAGGAAATATAATTTTGTTCTAACTGTCTGGTCCATTGCTACAATGACATGGATGTGAAAGTAACTGCGACTTGCATATAGGTTCCTGTGATGTACTGATGTGTGTGCACATGCTGAAAGTGTCAATCTACAGTTTGAAAAGCTATTCGATGAGGTTGGTATCTGCATATGTGCTAACTAGCATTAAAACTTATTCTCCTTTGCCTCTGTTTGCGCTAAGTGGATTGATCCTTGGAATCTGCCACTTTGTCATTTGGATAGGTGATTTTATCCGAACTTGGCTATTTGTGAATGTGGTAGAAAAACAAATTGGTTATATTTGTGTTGTGGTATAATATTGCAACTTCTAAGCTTGTGTGGATGTGCGTAGAATAAGCGTGTAGAATAAGTAAGGACTTATGAGTATAATATTGCAATCATTAAAAAATAACCTTCACTTCTATCGCTAGCTAAATTCATCACAGAAATATGTGTGGTGTTGTATTTTCTAGAACTTTTATTGAGTTAATTAATTTATTTATTTTGCAGGATCATAGAAACATGTCAATAAACATAGGCGAAGAGCAAAGATTGAGAATTGAAGAGAAGTGTCTGTCTGCTTGCGCAAAGTTTTTTAAACAGAATTAGAACGCAGAGCGTAAGTTTTAAGGGAATATGTAATATCTAGATGTATGGGGATGATTAATTTTGTTGCTGACTCTATTGCTCTAATATTAAATGAATACATTTCATGTACTTTTTCATCCGTACTATGGTGTCCAGAGTAAATATGGTTACGCATGTATTATATTAGAAAATAGTTCTAGAAATTATATTAGCATTGAGAAAGAAAAATACAAAGAGCGCATCAACTTTGCTAAATTTAAAATGTCTATAAGATGTAGATACGTAATTCACCGTCTCTACAAAGCGTTTCATGTCTTCTACGAGACATGCTTAGCACTGTCTTTAAAAAATATCTCATGTAGACACGCTTGTTATTGTCTCTAGAAAGCGTCTCTTATCTTGTAGACACATTTGACAAAACGTGTTTACAGTTCTTGACACGGTCCATGGGAAGACGCTCCAGGCACGCTTTAGTGAAGCGTATCTATAATTCACTAGAGATGAAATAAAACTATCTAACCTAAAAATAAAAAAAGAAACAGCAGAGAAGGGGATCGTGAGAAGACCCCAGAAATTCCTCAATCTCTAAAAGAAACAACAGAGAAGGGGATCGTGAGAAACCAGAAATTCCCCAATCTCTATGGCTTCATTCGAGAACCCAAAATCAAATACCACCGATTTAATCTTCAAGAAGAGGGAGCATGGATCAGTGGTCTCCGTATGGAAGAGGACATGACGGCCAATCATACAAATAGTCACCAGACAAGATGCATGTTTTATATGCTCATTATTGTGTCGATGCTTACAAGCACAGTACTGGCCCCACACATACTATAACACCGGAGATGATAGAATAGATAAACAAGCAGCTAGTGTCACGGTTGTACCGGGATAAGGAGGAGCTTCTCCTTCCGGTGCACCGTCACCCCAAAGGACTCTGTCATGTTTACATTCATGTATCCATCAGGTAGCTTCCAATCAAAGTGGTACATGAGGTTTGCCAGCATGATCTCCATGGTCGAAATTGCAAAGTTCGTACCCGGACACATCCTTCGCCCGCTCCCGAACGGCAAGAACAGGAAATCGTTTCCATTATAGTCAACAGCGGCAATGCTGCTTCCTTCCATAAATCGCTCAGGCTCAAACTCATCTGCCCTCTCCCAAGAGCTAGCATCCCGGCCGATAGCCCAACCATTAATAATCACTCGTGTACCTGCAGGGATTGTGTATCCCTCTATATCACAGTCGGCCAGGCAAAGATGAGGCACAAGAAGCACAAGCGGTGGGTGTAGCCGGAGCGTCTCTTTGATGACAGCCTTCAGATAGGTCATGCTGTTCAGATCGTCTTCTGTAACCATGTCCTTTCCTCTGGGCACTATCCTCCTCACCTCAGCTTGTAGCTTTGTCATGAGGCACGGTTTCTGCATGAGCTCAGCCATTGCGTATTCCATCACAATGGATGAAGTGTCCGTGCCAGCTTGAAACATGTCCTTCACATACACAAAGGATCAGTAGCATCAGGTATACCTTGTTGTATATATACTTATATAGATTTTAGAAAGGACTGAGATAATGTACGGACATACCACTAATATTGCTTTAACATTGTCTCTGGTGAGTCCATACTGTTGTTGAATAGAGAGCAACACGTCGATTAAGTCACTGATCTTGTTGTCATCACTGCAATTTGCTACTGACTTGCTAGCATGGCCATCGATGAGCATATCAAGGAAGTCGTCCCATCTCTTGTGCACCTTCTCGGCCTTTGCACAGACCACCCTCCTCACCACGCCCAGCCTCCCCAATCTTGGGAAATAGTCTTCCAAGTTGAAGCCCCCTAGGAGCTGGGAGTTTGCTTCGGTCAGCTCGCGGAACAGCTTGTTCCGGCCTTCGTCCTTGAACAGCTTGCCCGAGACGATGTTGCACATGATTTCATTGGTGAAGGAGGGTAATAGCCGACTCAAGTCGACCGCCTTGCCCAAGGCAGCTGACTCTCCAATTTTTTCCATGACCAATCGCACCTGTCAATTGATGATCATTATATAACATTCAGTCTTATCCTTCAATATTTGTATTGTCTTAAATTTCAGTGAATTCCATTTATACCGCCAGGAAACAAAAATCGCTGATATTAGTCAGCAGTTGTTAAGACATGGATTTTGTATAAGTAATATATAAGTAGAATTATGCACTGGTAAGTGAATAGGGATTGTGTAGCCGGTAGGCTATGAGATGGAGGTTACCTCGTGCTCACGGACGAAGCGGTAGGCGCGGACCTTCTTCACCGTGAGGAGCTGCGTGGTGACGATCTTCCTGATATTGCGCCAGTGCTCGCCGTAAGGGGAGAAGGCGATGTCCGACGAGCCGTAGAAGAGGATGTCCGTGACGACGGAGCGCGGCCGGGATGCGAAGAGGTGGTCGTGCGTGCGAAGGACGGCCTGCGCGGCGCGAGCGGACGACACGACGAGGGTCGGGACGGCGCCGAGGCGGAGGAGCATGACGCCGCCGCGGCCATGCTTCGCGGTCAGGTCACGGAGCGAGACGTGGGGGAGGGAGCCCACCAGGTGGAGGTGCCCGATGACGGGGAGCCTGCTGGGAGGCGACGGGAGCTTCGCGAGCAGCTTCTCGCGAGGAGTCGTGGCTTTGGCCGTGGTCGCGAAGCGTGCGAGCAGGAGGAGGAGAGGGCAGAAGACCACCAAGAGCGACACCGCGAGCGCTTGCGGAGATGCCGTGGTCAGTTGCTGATGGAGACCCAGACCACTCTGCACTAGCGCTTGAGCCATGGCTGCCACTGCACGGCTCGTGGAATGGGCTTCTCGTTGCTGCTTTATTGCTGAGAAGATATGGGCTTCTCGTTGCTGCTTTATTGCTGAGAAGATCCCAGCCAGCTGATGAGATCAGGTCCACATGTACCGTATGTCGTAAGCTCAGTTGACAGGGCCAGGTGACAATAATGATATCCGCTGTAAATAAAGCAGCAAGATAAGGAATGGGCGCTGCTGTGCGTGCATATGATTACGGACTATAGTGCAAGTGTAACCAACATATCACATGGCTTTGGATTTCTATGTTTGTTTAATCCAGATCGGTAATGTGGTGCCGTGAAGGCATCCTAGAGAGTGACAAATTACATCACACTCGGCCATGCGGGGGCCAATCACGAGGACCGCGTGGTTACAGAGTAGCCCAAATTTAAGTCATTTCTTCAGGCAATGAGCTATAAGTCCATTGTCAAAACATGAGCGGATGCTTGCGCAATACGCGCTTACAAAAAGGATGTACAATCGCGTGTTAATGCCAAAAGAAACCTCGAATGATCACAAGTTCACCGATAAGCTAGCACTCGATGTCACATGCTCATTTCTTAAGAGCTCTTTAGACTTGAATTTTGGGCTCTGAGGAAACGAGAACCAGATAGTAGCTCATTATGGTTTGTTTGATAATTAACGAGCTAGTTCGGCTTTGGCTCGGTTCGTTTGAAAAGCTTGAGCCGGCACGTTTCACTCACGAGGTGAGAACTTGTTCAATATTAATCTTAAGATCAAATAAGATATTAAAATATATAATAATTTAAGCATGTTTATAATATCTTAAAGTATTACTCACAGAAATAAATAACACAAGTCAATAAATTGGGAAGACAATGACCTTTGCAGACTCAAAATAGACTTAATTAGTACCATACATCTATGGACCCACCAGAAGGTTCAGACAGTCCTAAATATGGGCTAGACACCGAGACGTATCTAACATGGAGACTGCGACATAGAACGGCGTAGTCTACGTGGAAAGACAGGAACAAGTCAAGGATTAGGAAAAGTATTCGTAGCAATAAGAGTAGAACTCGTCTAGTCAAATCTGACTAGTTTTTTGTAACCAACCGACCTGTAACCCTACCCCAGCAATATACGGCGAGGTAGGGACTCCCTCCAAATCAATTCAATCCAACCAACACACAGGATGTAGGGTATTATGCTATTCAGCGGCCCGAACCTGTCTAAATCGTATGTCTGCGTTTACCTTCGAGTACCTGATCTCGACCAGCCCTACTAACCAAAACACTACCTCAGGCACCCTCCTCGGTAGGTTGCCGGGTCTAAACACCGACAGCTGACGCACCAGTTAGGGGATCTCGCCGAGAATCCACTCGCGAACTCGATGGCACAAGTCATCATCAAGCCAATCGTTGCGTTTGAACCAAGCGCGATGTTCATCTTCAGCTCTTGGGTTTGCATTGCAGATGGCACTGGAAATTTCTACCAACACATTGCATCGACCCCGGAGAGGAAGCATCAAATCATGGAGCTCCAGTGCCAAGTGTTGGAGGTATGCCCTGGAGGCAATCATAGAGATGATGATATTCCATTTGTATCCATGATTTATATATTGTGTTCCTTGAATATCCATTAAATGCTACTTGAATTGATTTGCAATTATGTGAATTGTGTGTGAAACTCTTTACTTGTATGGTTATTCTAAAGTTGTCCCTAGTCGGAGTTCATGTGAGGACACACATGAATATTAGACTAGCACATGTATTAGTTGATGACTATGTTTCACAAGTCATGGACATGGAGATGTTGAACTAATAATGTGGGCACATGTGGAGACATGTGCTAGGACTGACCCAACACGAGAAGTAGTTCTCTCTTTAAACAACATATACGCTTTGTCCTTAGACCTGAGATTGTCGCATGTATTCAAGATGTGGATCGACCTACTTAGGGGCTATCAAACGCTACGCTTTAACAGGGTAGTTATAAAGGTAGCTTTCGGGTTTGTCAAGAAGCATGCTATGAGACATGGTCAATCAAGATGGGATTTGCCCCTCTCTGCTTGAGAGTGATATCTCTGGGCCCCTCGAGTGATCGGATCCAAAAATGCATGGCCATGCTACGTACGGTTAAGAGTTAACCTACAAAGGGATTCCGAATCACAGGATCGAGAAAGAGCGGTCGGCTTGAAGCTAGACCAAATATCGTGAGGCAAAGGGAGTAGCATGTATATTATGTTGTGATGGTTCATCTGATATGATCTTCGTGTGCATATAGGAGTTGGCACGTCTTGCTAGAGGCCGCTACCGACTATTGGGCCGAGTAGGAGTACTCGGGCCATGTCTATACGTATCCGAACCCATAGGGTCACACACTTAAGGGGCTTTAAGCCCAATTCGGATGTGATCTGAGTTGGATTAGGTTTAGAAGTACTAATGGGCCTCGGACCCAGAGGCCCGTTAGGAACCTCTATAAATAGAGGGGTGGGGGCGCCCTAGGGTTTACACCTTTTTGGCGAAACACATCTGCCGCGCCTCCCACGCCTTCGCCTGTTGCAACTCGCGGATCTAGCAGTCCGGCTTGCGACACTTCCTCCCTGCACGTGTGGATACCTTGGAGGTGTTGCGCCTACAGCACTTGGACGAGCCGCCGACGAGCCACGACGAGCCGCCGACGAGCCAATGACGAGCCACGGCACGAAGGAGATCTTGCTGCACGTGGACGAGCTGCTGAGGAGCTACTGGACATCGACGTGATCGACTACGTACGACTACGCTGATCCACTTCGCTGCATCAACGTGAATCTATATCTTCCGCACCAGTAGTGCGTCGAGTGGTAATCCCGTGATCCTTATACGGCAGTTTTCCTGGTTTACGCGGTAGAAAATTTTGTTTTGCGCTAGTGTAGCCTACCTCGTATCCCAACAGTGGTATCAGAGCCGTAGCTGCTTTGTTTTGGATTCGGGATGTGTGCATATGGAGATATGCGAGTTTTCAGTTTGATCTATGTCCTGGTTTCGTGTTCTTGCTGCAATGGTAGTGTAACGACATACTCCTACCGGTCGGTTTCCGCCATCGGAGTTAAGTGATACACGTAATTCCAGTTGCAGTGAGCGAAGATCAATGTGATTGGTCGAATCGAAATCCAGGCTCATACGCCAGGCGCATGAGATGTGCAATAGTAGATGGGATCTACTACCGGGGTCGGGATTTTTGCTGTGTGCGTATGCTTCGGTAAATCAGCCGTAACTTTTCGGTACGATCTCGGATTGGGGTGAATTTTATATGAAAATTGATCTACAGAAAAAGTTACACGTGAAATTCAACCGCTTTGCCATTTCCAGCGAAATTAGATTTCCCAAATTTGGCTTGGAAGATGGAGTTTCGGGCATCCGAAGTTTGGAACGTTAGGACGCTAAACTCTGTTTTGCAGGATGTATGTATGTATCTTGTGATCAGTATGGCCCCTTTGTGTATGTGATGCATGTGTGTAACTCATTCGTGACCTGTGTGTCGCGTGTACGACAACACGGCAGGAGCCATATGTGTTGTCACCTTAATGTATTTAATGGTCTGCGTACCAATCTGTGATGATCCAAGCAACTATGTAATCTTCATTACTAGCTTCCTTACTAGCTATTAGGCGTAATAGCATGTTCTAGTTCTTGGAGGACTCATCACCAGGAGGATGGCGCACATGGAACATGTAGATGGAGATCACCATGGTGAACAAGTTCTATGGAGATGGAGATCACCATATGAAAACGGGCTATACTGTGTCACAACTGTGTGAATGCTATTCTATTTATGTTTTACTTTCTGCATGCTGTGATGTTAGAAGTAGAACGATCCCTCACAAAGTTTAAGTTAGTATGCCCTCCCAACTAAAACTTGCACCGTCCCATATCTTGTACAATTAGTGGTGGGTCTATGAAAATAGGGTGCCACTAATTTTCCTTGATTAGACGGGTTTGTGTCGGACACTTACACGCATAAGGGTTGGTTTGCTTAACAAGGTTAACTTAACGGTTAAGGACCTTGGGGCATAAAGGTTGGGCGCCGAGACATGGAGATGTCACCCAACAACAGGAGTCATATGTGATATGATTAGCAAAAGTTGCTTACCGATCTACCTTGTTTTGCTAGCGGTGATGCTAAAGCTCACTAGTAGACTTGTTAGTTATGGATCCTGAATCACTAAGTATCAATAGAGGGATATTGATTTTAGTGGGAGTAGATTCTGTTAAAATAGTTTAATGTGATTTGCTCTATCATGGATACGTTTGTCTTAGTATATTTTGCATTACTTTTGTTGTAGATTAAATGGCACCTAGCAACACCACACCGTTTGCTTTATGTTCGGTCCTTGAGAAGGACAAGTTGAATGGAACAAACTACTCGGATTGGATCCGTAACCTGAGAATTGTTCTCAGGGCCGATAAAAAGGAAGATGTTCTAGACACCTCACTACCACCAGTACCTGCTGATGATGCATCTGCTGCCGTTAAGGCTGCTTACAAGAAGGCATTTGATGCTAATCTTGAGGTAAGCTGCCTTATGCTTGCTTGCATGGAACCCGAGCTGCAGATGCAGTTCGAAAAAAATCATGAGGCACACGATATGATCGTGGCGCTCAAGGACATGTTCAAGACACAAGCTAGGACTGAAAGGTTCAATGTGTCCAAAGCCTTTCTGGAGTGCAAGCTAGCAGAAGGCGCAGCAGTAGGACCACATGTAATCAAGATGGATGGTTACACTCAGCGATTGGAGAAGCTGGGCTTCCCAATGGGCAAAGAGTTGGCCACTGACTTCATTCTTTCATCTCTTCCGCCTAGCTATGGGAACTTCATCTTGAACTACCATATGCATGGGACGGAGAAGTGTCTGAATGAACTGTGTGGTATGCTCAAGACAGTAGAGGTAGACATTAAGAAAAGCGCTAGTACCAGCCATGTGATGGCTATACAGAACAAGCCTACCTTCAAGAAGAAGGGAAATTCTTGGAAGAAGAAGGGTAAGGCTGGAGTGTCCAAGCCAAACCCAGCGCCCAAGGCTAAAGCTAGACCTGCTCCAGATAAAGAGTGCTTTTATTGTCACGAACCTGGTCACTGGAAGAGAAACTGCAAGCAGTACCTAGCTTCGTTGAAGAATGGCGGAAGTAAGAGTACTTCTACCTCAGGTACGCTTGTTGTTAATTTTATAGACAACATTTTTCTCGCTAATACAATTATTAATTCTTGGGTATTTGATACCAGATCGGTTGCTCATATTTGCAATTCGATGCAGGGAATGATAAGAAGTAGAAGCGTGGAAAGAGGAGAAGTTGATTTCCGCGTGGGCAATAATGCAAGAGTTGCTGCGTTGACCGTCGGGACGATGCAACTCCACCTCCCGTCAGGATTTATTATGGAGTTGAATAATTGTTATTTGGTTCCTAGTTTAAGTCGAAACATTTTGTCTCCTTCATGCTTGATGAAGGATGGTTATTCATTTGCGAGTGAAAACAATGGTTGTGTGATCTCTAAGAATGATATGTTTATGGCTTTTGCACTCATTGTGAATGGATTATTTGTTTTAAATCTTGATGGTTCACCTGTCTGTAACGTAAGTGCTAAAAGGCCTCGGCCTAATGATTTGAGTCCTACCTACTTGTGGCATTGTCGTTTGGGTCATATAAGTGAAAAGCGCATGAAGAAGCTCCATTCTGATGGACTTCTAATTTCGTTTGATTTTGAATCATACGAGACATGTGAGGCTTGCTTGCTAGGCAAGATGACCAAGACGCCTTTCACAGGATTTCCTGCGAGAGCAGTAGACTTGTTGGAACTCGTACATAGTGATGTATGCGGATCAATGAGCACGATGGCTAGAGGAGGATTCCAATACTTCATAACTTTCACTGATGATTTTAGTAGATATGGCTATGTCTACTTGATGAGGCACAAGTCTGAAACCTTTAAAAAGTTCAAGGAATTTCAGAATGAAGTTGAAAATCAGCGTGGCAAGAAAATTAAGGCCTTACGATCTGATCGTGGAGATAAGTATTTGAGTCACGAGTTTAACAATCATCTAAAGAGTTGCGGAATTGTTCCACAACTTACGCCACCTGGAACACCTCAGAGAAATGGTGTATCCGAGCGACGTAATCGAACTTTGTTAGACACGGTTCGATCAATGATGAGCCAGTTGGACCTACCGTTGTCATTTTGGGATACGCTATAGAAACAGGCAGCTTTCACACTTAATAGGGTACCATCTAAATCCGTAGTTAAGACACCATATGAGATGTGGACTGGAAAGGTTCCCAGTTTGTCTTTTCTAAATATTTGGGGATGTGAAGTATTTGTCAAGCGACTTCAGTCGGACAAGATCACACCCAAGTCGGATAAGTGCATTTTCGTGGGATATCCAAAGGAAACTTTGGGATATTATTTCTACAACCGGTTAGAGGGCAAAGTGTTTGTTGCTCGGAACGGGGTTTTCCTAGAGAAAAAGTTTCTCAAAGGAGAAAAGAGTGGAAGGACAGTGCATCTTGAAGAAGTTCAAGATGAGCCGATCGGGCAAGAATCAATGAGTGATGCTAACGTAGCAGAACAAGTTGAGATACCCATGGCAAGAGAAGCACCGCCACAACCACGATGGTCGGAAGGCTCCGCGAAATGCGGGAAATATTATTGTTGGACAATGATGAGCCTGCGACATATGCAGAAGCAATGATGGACCCAGACTCCAAAAAATGGCAGAGTGCCATGCAATCCGAAATAGAGTCCATGGGAGACAATCAAGTTTGGAACTTGGTTGACCCGCCTGATGGTGTTAAAGCCATAGAGTGCAAGTGGATCTATAAGAAGAAAAAGGACATGGATGGAAATGTTCACATCTATAAATCACGACTTGTCGCAAAAGGTTTTCGACAAGTTCAAGGAGTTGACTACAACGAGACTTTCTCGCCCGTAGTGATGCTTAAGTCCATTCGAATTATTCTAGCTATAGCTGCATATTTCGATTATGAGATATGGCAGATGGATGTCAAGACAGCTTTCCTGAATGGAAACCTAGCTGAGGACGTGTATATGATACAGCCTAAGGGTTTTGTCGATCCGAAAAATGCTGGAAAGGTATGCAAGCTTCAGAGATCCATTTATGGATTGAAGCAAGCATCTAGGAGTTGGAACATTCGTTTTGATGAAGTGGTCAAAGGGTTTGACTTCACCAAGAATGAAGAAGAGTCTTGTGTTTACAAGAAGGTTAGTGGGAGCTCTGTAGTATTTCTAATCTTATATGTGGATGACATATTGCTGATTGGAAATAACATTCCTATGCTTGAGTCCGTAAAGACTTCACTGAAAATAGTTTTTCGATGAAGGACTTAGGGGAAGCGGCATATATTCTGGGCATTAAGATCTATAGAGATAGATCAAGAAGGCTTATAGGATTAAGCCAAGATACTTACATTGACAAAGTGTTGAAGCGGTTCAGCATGGAAGAGGCAAAGAAAGGGTTCTTGCCTATGTCACATGCAATACATCTCAGCAAGACTCAGTGTCCTTCGACTGCTGATGAGCGGGATCACATGAGTAGAGTGCCATATGCCTCGGCTATTGGATCTATCATGTATGCAATGATAAGTACTCGCCCAGATGTTTCATATGCGCTAAGTATGACAAGCAGACACCAGTCTGATCCAGGTGAGAGTCACTGGACAGCGGTGAAAAACATTCTTAAGTACTTGAGAAGGACTAAAGATATGTTTCTCGTCTATGGAGGTGAGGAGGAGCTCGTTGTAACAGGTTACACTGATGCTAGTTTCCAAACCGACAGAGATGATTCAAAGTCACAATCAGGATTTGTGTTCACACTAAATGGTGGTGCTGTTAGTTGGAAGAGTTCCAAGCAGGAGACGGTGGCCGATTCTACGATAGAAGCCGAGTACATCGCGGCATCGGAAGCCGCGAAGGAGGGTGTCTGGATAAGGAATTTCCTCATTGAGCTTGGTGTGTTCCCGAATGCGTCCAGCCCATTGAATCTCTATTGTGATAACAATGGGGCAATTGCGCAAGCAAAGGAACCAAGGAACCACCAGAAGAACAAACACGTAATGCGGCGATTTCATCTCATTTGAGACTTCGTTAACCAGGGTGAGATCAAGATATGCAAAATACACACGGATCTGAACATTTTTGATCCATTGACAAAACCACTCCCGCAGGCTAAGCATGATGCGCATGTAAGAGCTATGGGTATTAGGTACCTTCTAGATTGACTCTAGTGCAAGTGGGAGACTGTTGGAGGTATGCCCTAGACACAATCATAGAGATGATGATATTCCATTTGTATCCATGATTTATATATTGTGTTCCTTGAATATCCATTAAATGCTACTTGAATTGATTTGCAATTATGTGAATTGTGTGTGAAACTCTTTACTTGTATGGTTATTCTAAAGTTGTCCCTAGTCGGAGTTCATGTGAGGACACACATGAATATTAGACTAGCACATGTATTAGTTGATGACTATGTTTCACAAGTCATGGACATGGAGATGTTGAACTAATAATGTGGGCACATGTGGAGACATGTGCTAGGACTGACCCAACACGAGAAGTAGTTCTCTCTTTAAACAACATATACGCTTTGTCCTTAGACCTGAGATTGTCGCATGTATTCAAGATGTGGATCGACCTACTTAGGGGCTATCAAACGCTACGCCGTAACAGGGTAGTTATAAAGGTAGCTTTCGGGTTTGTCAAGAAACATGCTATGAGACATGGTCAATCAAGATGGGATTTGCCCCTCTCTGCTTGAGAGTGATATCTCTGGGCCCCTCGAGTGATCGGATCCAAAAATGGATGGCCATGCTACGTACGGTTAAGAGTTAACCTACAAAGGGATTCCGAATCACAAGATCGAGAAAGAGCGGTCGGCTTGAAGCTGGACCAAATATCGTGAGGCAAAGAGAATAGCATGTATATTATGTTGTGATGGTTCGTCTGATATGATCTTTGTGTGCGTATAGGAGTTGGCATGTCTTGGTAGAGGCCGCTACCGACTATTGGGCCGAGTAGGAGTACTCGGGCCATGTCTATACGTATCCGAACCCATAGGGTCACGCACTTAAGGGGCTTTAAGCCCAATTCGGATGTGATCTGAGTTGGATTAGGTTTAGAAGTACTAATGGGCCTCGGACCCAGATGCCCGTTAGGAACCTCTATAAATAGAGGGGTGGGGGCGCCCTAGGGTTTACACCTTTTTGGCGAAACACATCTGCTGCGCCTCCCATGCCTTCGCCTGTTGCAACTCGTGGATCTAGCAGTCCGGCTTGCGATGCTTCCTCCCTGCACGTGTGGATACCTTGGAGGTGTTGCGCCTGCAGCACTTGGACGAGCCGCCAACGAGCCACGATGAGCCGCCGACGAGCCGACGACGAGCCGCGGCACGAAGGAGATCTTGCTGCACGTGGACGAGCTGCTGAGGAGCTGCTGGACGTCGACATGATCGACTACGTATGACTACGCTGATCCACTTCACTGCATCGACGCGAATCTACATCTTCCGCACCAGTAGTGCGTCGAGTGGTAATCCCGTGATCCTTATACGGCAGTTTTCCTGGTTTACGCGGTAGAAAATTTTGTTTTGCGCTTGTGTAGCCTACCTCGTATCCCAACACCAAGGTCTGGAGGATCTCGTCGAGAATTTTGATGAATTTTCAAATTTTGACCTAGTGAGAGGCTGGGGGGACGAGTACGAGTGCAACTCGACTTCTTCCACCAGACAAATTAACCCGCACGAGCTGGCACAAAGCCATCATGCGAATCGGATTACCACCACAGTCAATTCCCGTTCGAACTCCGTAACACAGCCACTGTTTATCACGCTACCCTATCCAGATCACAATTTGATACGGATACGATCAAGAACTTCGACTACTACTCGGACCCGGACGAGGAAACTCCTTTATCAGGTCCGCAGCAAGGCTTGATAATCACATCAACTCCTCAAGGCAGATTCATCTACCGGTCCAACATGAAGCCACCGCTCTTACCAAAAATGATGATTCGCTCCTTATCGTCTACCTTGACACCCTCCCGTACAAAGAGGGATCTCCTCTGTCACCCATTTATGAGGAAGGCGACACCACGGAGGTCATCACCTCAAGTTCGGGAAGCCACTCTCCAGAGCGAGAACTCTTCGCTCTCATCACTGGATAAGAGGACGAAGAAGAAGAGCAATGGGATAGAAACCCGTGACACTGGCGTCACCTGGATGATGTCTCGCAGGATGAAAGCACCGCCAGCATTGTCGGAGAAGAGACTAAAGCTCAAAGAACTCGATTATGAGCAGGTAATGCCGCAAGAGCAGAGCGCCGCCGCCGCCTTGCAGCAGACCTACCAATTCAGAACCTGGATAACGCGTTTGAAGAAGTTCAAACATGTCATCACTATACTCCCCCGGCTACCGTCGCGTCTATTGATCTCATCACCCGCGCGATGCCTTAGAACAAGTACACTAGACAGTTGGCTGAACTGGCAGAATGTGCGTATGAACAACTCGATCAGCAGAATCCAATAGTCAGTCAGACGCACCGCATCCCAACTAAGTCAACATGGCAGCAGCCATAGAGGCCCACCGTCCAGACCAAGTCAACTCGGAGGTGCTAGACCAAACCAAGCTGGAGCTGAAGGTAGTTGGGTAGGACCCTCAGGAGGCTGTGGGCACCGTGGGGCTAACCTGGAACCCGAACACCCAGCAGAAGACCTCCGCAACAAGATCAATGCCAGCCGTGACGCTCAGACCATCATCAATTGACGGCGCCGTGAGCGCGAGCAAGAAGTCGAACACCTAGGAGATGATACTGATTGGTTTCCCACCTTCTCAAGACGTGTGAGAAGGACAACTCTACCCAAAAAGTTCAAACCTCTTGGTATCACCAAGTATGATGGCAAGCAGGACCTAGTTGAATGGCTACGATGCTACTCGCTGTCAGTACAGGCAGTTGGGGGAAACGATGACACCAAATTCATCTACTTCCCCATCTGCATGGAAGCAACGCCACTCACATGGCTCGAATCATTGGATAAGAATTCCATCAACTCGTGGAAGTACCTCAAGGTAGCGTTCACCAACAACTACGCAACGGTAATGTAGAGTCCTTACAATAGGATCGACCTGTCTCAAGTTAAACAACAAGAAGGTGAGATCCTACGGAGCTACTTACATTGCTTTTTTGACAAGACGGCTACAATCGTGGATATCACAGAGCGCGACATTATTGACTGCTTCCAGAACGGCCTCCACAATCGCCGGATGTTCCAGGAGTTTAGCAGAAGATGCCCCGCTGAGGTCAAATCCCTCAAGATCATGGTATAGATGTGGTCAGATGAAGAAGACAGGGAGATCGAAAGGTTCAAGTTCAATCGCAACAATGGTCGGAACAACAACAATCAGAACAATGGCCAACGCAATAACAAGAACCGCAACGATCGTCCCAACAATGACAACCAAAATAACTACTCGGGAAATCACAATCGCAAGCGAAAGCCAGACAATATTGTCGTGGCAGTTTTGTAGTCATCTAAGAAAGGTAACGGTAGGAATCAAGACAGACCCTCATTCAACGAGCTCCTAAAGAAACAGTGCCCGTGGCACTCATACCACAAGCACTCAGTGATTGATTGTTTTAATCTATGAAGAGTCATGAAAGATCTGCCAGAACCATCTGGCACCAAAGACAAGGGCAAGGGCAAGGAAGACAATGACGATGGTGATAATGGCAAGTTCCAAAACCCATCCAACACCATCAACATCATCTTTGGTGGAACCTTGGATACTGCTACAAAGCGGTCCTAGAAGATCACTCTTTGAGAGATAATATCCATTGAACCTGCGACGCCAACATTCCTCAAATGGTTCGAGGTACCAATCACCTTCTTCAGGAAGGATCAATGGACTAGTTTCTTTGACCCAGGACAGTATCCCCTCACCCTGGATCTAGTTGTCGCTGGCTCCAGACTCACTAAAGTACTCATCGACAACGACAGTGGTCTCAACGTCCTGTTCACCAAGGCACTGAAGAAGATGGGCCTCGACGTCACTGATATGCTCACCCCAATGAGCTCTCCATTCTATGGGATTGTCCCAGGAATGTGGCAGTACCCCTTGGATAGGTGGTTTTGCTAGTTAACTTTGGGACCAAAGAACACTACCAGACGTAATACATCCGGTTCGAGGTTGTGGATTTCGAAACATCATACCACGCCATCCTCGAAAGACTTGCATTGGCTAAATTCATGGCCATCCCTCACTAAGTGTACCTAGTACTCAAGATGCCGGAACCTAAGGGAGTACTCTCCCTGCACGGAGACTTGAAGAGGTCATATGACTACAACACAGAAGCCGACCAAACTCGATGATGCAAGTCTTCGTCGCATCCAAGAAGCTATCCCTGTCAGAGCTGGAAATCCCAGAAAAGAAGTTGGGGGCAACCAAGATCAAGCCGGCAAGTGAAGTAGACATCAAAACCATTGACCTTAAGACTGGTGATACCTCCAAGACATCCCTAATGGGCATAGGGTTGGATCCTAAATAGGAAAGTGCGCTCGTCAGCTTCCTCCAGGAGAACCGAGACATCTTCATGTGGAAACCAGCGGACATACTGGGGGTGCCCAGGGAGTTGATCGAGCACTCACTCAATGTGAATCCAAAAGCTACACCAAAAAGGCAATGCCTACGATGATTTGCCTAAGACAAAAGGGAAGCCATCAAGAAAGAGCTGGCCAAACTACTCATGGCAGGCTTCATAAAAGAAGTCTATCATCCAGAGTGGCTCGCTAATCCTATCCTGTTGCGAAAGAAAAACAGCAATGAGTGGAGGATGTGTGTCGACTACACAAACCTCAACAAAGTACTGTCCAATGGATCCCTTTGAGCTCCCTAGGATCGATCAAGTCGTTGACTCCACAGCTGGATACGCCCTCATCTGTTTCCTCAATTGCTACTCAGAGTATCACAATATAGCTCTCAAAGAGGAAGATCGGATCAGGACCGTGTTCATCACCCCATACGGAGCTTTCTGCTATGCAACAATGTCTTTTAGGTTGAAGAACGCAGACGCTACTTATCAATGGGCAATCTAGGAATGCTTCAAGAAGTAGCTACACCAGAATGTGGAGGCGTACATGGATGACATGGTCGTAAAGACTAGAAATCCCAATGACCTGATTGCGGATCTAGAATAAACTTCCGCAAGTTTGCAAGAATTCTGGTGAAAGCTCAACCCGACAAAGTGCGTCTTTGGCGTACCTTTCGGGAAACTACTCTAGTTCATCATTAGTCAACGAGGCATTGAAGCTAACCCGAGAAGATCTCCGCCATCACCGATATGCATGCCCCATTAAGCATCAAGGACGTCCAAAAGCAAATTGGATGCGTAGCGACCCTCAACAGATTCATCTCAAGGCTTGGAGAATGGGGCCTACCCTTCTTCAAACTACTCAAGTGGCAAGACAAGTTTTAGTGGAACGAGGAGGCAGATCAAGCCCTACAACAATTAAAAGACTTCCGATCAAAGCCACCGATCCTCACGGTGCCAAACCCCAATGAAGACTTGCTGCTGTACATCACCGCAACTACCAATGTTGTCAGCACAGCGATCGTGGTCGAAAGACCAGAACCAAGCCATGTATACAAAGTATAGAGGCCCATTTACTTCATCAGCGAGGTGTTGTAGATTCCAAGGCCAGATACCCGCTAGTCCAGAAATTCTTATATGCAACACTACTCACCTTGCAAAAGCTACAACACTACTTCTAGGAGCACAACATCTCCGTTGTCACAGATTTCCCTCTTGGAGAAATTCTCCACAATCGAGATGCAACAGGAAAAATATCTAAGTGGGCGGTAGAACTCTGAGCATTGTCCCTAGAATTCAAGTCGAGGACTGCAATCAAGTCCCAGGCCCAAGTCGATTTCATGGCAGAATGGCGGGAGAATCAACTACCAATGCCAGCAGAGCGTCCACAGTGTTGGGTCACGGATCACTCAAGCTTGAGGGCGCCGGTGCAGGAGTACTCTTGATATCTCCCAAAGGCGAACAACACAAATACATCCTGCAAATCTTCTGGCAAGTATCCAACAATGAAGCTGAATACAAAGCCTTCTGCACAGGTTCCGCCTGGCAGTCTTGCTAGGAATCAAGCGATTGTTGGTCTACGGCGACTCACTTGTGGTGATCAATCAAGTCAACAATGAGTGGGATCGCTATAAGGAGAACATGGGTGCATATTTCCTAGAAGTACACAAGCTAGAGAACAAATTCTTTGGTCTGGAGTTCCACCATGTAGTTCACGGTAACAACGTTGCCGCGGGCATCCTATCCAAGCTTGGATCTACTCATGCTAATGTTCCAGCAAAGGTTTTGAGCTACACAAGGCATCCATAACGGAGTCGGCACCATCAACAACCACTGATCGAGGTCCTACCGCACCAGATCGGGAGGTTATGATGATCGACGTAGACCGGAGAGTCCCCTTCGTTGACAACATCAAAGAGTACAAGCTACCATCAGACAAGATAGAGGCAGAGCAAGTCTTACGACGCAGCAAGAACTATGTTCTAGTTGGAGACAAGTTTTACAGAAGAGGCGCAACATCAAGAGTACTCATGAAGTGCATCTTGCGACAACATGGTAAGGACATACAGGAGGAGATCCATAAAGGCGTTTGAGGGAATCATGCATCTTCACACACGGTTGCGGGGAAAGCTTTTCGAGTAGGGTTGTATTGGCCTACAGCTCTCACTGACGCCAAGAAACTAGTCTGCCGATGCCAAGGATACCAATTCTTTGCCAAGCAATATCACGTCCCTGCCTACAAAGCTCATCACCATACCCTTTTGGCCCTTCACATGCTTGGGGCTTGACATGATTGGCCACTACCCATGGCGCCTGGAGGATTCAACCGAGTACTAGTGGAAATTGATGAATTTACCAAGTGGATCGAGGTGAAGCCAGTTTCCTGCCCCAAGGCAGACAAAGTACTCGACTTCCTCGACGAAATAGTCCTCCGCTACGACTTCCCCAATCGCATTATCATAGAACTGGGATCCAACTTCAACAATCATGAGTTTTGGGAATATTGCAAGAATAGCAGGATCGACATCCGGTACGTCTCTGTCGCTCATCTGAGGGCCAATGGCCAGGTTGAGCATGCTAATGGGATGGTACTAGAAGCTCTCAAGAAAAGGCTGCATGATATCGGAAACACAAAAGGAGATATGTAGCTCAAATAACTACCCAATGTTCTCTGGGGGGCTCCGTAATAGCCGTGCAAGCCTATAGGACAATCGTCCTACTTCTTGGTCTATGGATTCGAAGCTGTCCTACCTGCCGACATCATACGAAAAACTCCAACAGTCAAGCAGTTCGAGGAGGGTGCAATAGAAGAAACAAGGCAGGTATAAAAATAGAAAAAAGGGCGTCAAAATCGGCTGAGGAAGGAATGATATCTCTGCATTCGGATCTATGTTGTCGGGATCCAGGATGTTGCAATATATCGCCGGAGAAGCACAGAAGAGATGCTGTTTCCATTCTGCCCACCATAGCTTGAACTGTTGGATAGCAAAAGGGGCCACTACCCAATTGGTCAAATCGATGGTGCTAGAGTCAAGAACCCGGTCGTACAGCTGACTGTAATCGAGACCTTTGGTGAGCTCGTCTCGGAATTTTGCACGACCGGCGAAGAAGGCATAAATCGGCAGCTGACCCAAGCCGAATTGACGTGCCGCGATGGATGGATTATAAAATTCATAAGTAGAGGCGTGTTTCCCTAAGAAGAAATTCGCGAGTAAGATCCCTGGCTTGATCAGTTCATCTGTGAGATCGTCATCAAAAGTGTTGGTCGTTGAGTCAAAGCAGGGGGGAAGCTCGAAGAGTGGTTCCGATCTCTGGTACGGGAGCCAGCTAGTTGTCTCCTCGCTGAAGCCGTTGTAGAAGCATCTAAAGTATTCGGCTACCTTGGTGGTGGAGTATTGGCAACCGGAGAAAGCCGATGCTGCTTCGCCGAAGGAGGTACACCGACACCGCACGGTGGGATTTTCCGCCGATTCGATGTTGGGAAAAGTCATGTGCTCCACCCGCTGCTGTGAGATCTTGCTCATGTACAGATTGAGCCATAGGTTGATGAACCACCAGGGGCCACCTGGATTTCCAATCGGCTCTCCCTTGGATAACTTGACGCTGATCTGATGCAGCATATGATAGGCCGATCCTAACAGATGTTTCCCGAGAGGAATAGAAGCTCCTATCGATAATGCTTCGGCTAGAGCCTGTGTGTTGGAAGATGGACCAGCTGCTCTGCCACAGAAGAGGTGTTTCTCCACCCAAATCATCAAGAAGGTTGCGTACTCCCTCTCTGTGACTGTCCCGATCCTCTTGTTGCTCTTAATGAACCCTTTTCACCCACTGATTCCTTTTGTTTCTAGCCGATGGGTCGGCTTGACAAAGTAACGAAAAGGGGTGTCAGGAGAAGAGTGTCGGGGATACATCTCCAATACCCGCAAGGAAGAAAGAAGTCAAACTCCTACTAGGATTCCCCTGTAATCCTACTAGGACTCATCTCGTGTAATCCTACTAGGACTCCTCCTTGTAATCCGACTAGTACTCTGCCCCTGGAGTATATAAAGGAGGGCAGGGGTATCTAGCTCGGCAGGTCACACCTCAACACCTAAGCACAGGGTGCAATATACAAACACCCCCAAACAGGACGTAGGGTATTACGCTACTCCGGTGGCCTGAACCTGTATAAATCGTGTTCCTTGCGTCACCATTGATTCCTTGATTCTCGATGACCCTTACCGCATAAAAGACCACCTAGGGTACCCCCTAGGCGGGTTGTCGGTCTAAAACACCGATAGCTGGCGCGCCAGGTAGGGGGACTCGTCGAGTTTCTCAGCGCGAACTCAATGGCACGGTCGTCATCAAGCCCATCTTCGCTATCGAAGCGGGCGCAACCTTCATTTTTGGATCCTGGCTCTGCATCGCCAATGGCGCCGGATCGTTCTGGCACTAGATCGTCAACTCCGACGGCGACCTCGGGTTCCACCGCGATTCGAACTCGAACTCCAACGGCGACTCCGGGTCCGACTACAACTTGGAGTTCGACGGCGACTCTAGGTCCAACTACAACTCGGAGTCCGACAGCGACTCTGAGTTTGACTACAACTCGAAAGTCCGACTACATAGCAAGCTCGCCGATGACTACGGGCAGCTCGCCGACGATTTCATCGACTATGTCATAGGCACGCCGACTACTTCAGCCGAGCATGGTCTACGCTCAAAACGCACCCTTGTCTCGGGGTCTTGGATAAGTCCGACCCTCTAAGCCGGGGGTCGGGCGATTCGAAGCCTTACGACAAGGGGTCAGGCGCATCCGACCCTGGGACCAAGGGTCGGGCGAGGCGGAGTTCCACCCTCAAAGGGTCGGGCGCATCCGACCCCAGGACCTTGGGTCGAGCGAGGCAGAATGAACTACTCCTCGCCCACGTCAAGACAACCATGATCAGCTTGCCGACCACTCCGTCAGCTACGGGTAGCTCGTCAACGACTTCAACTCGTCTCGACTAAAAATTAGTCGGGGCAAACTTTGCATCACCGACAACTAGTAAGAATCGCCTCCGACTAGTCGACTTCGTTAACAACCGTTACGGCTTCATCAACGACTGTCACGGCTTCGTCAACAATCATCCACGAATCAAGCTAAGTCACTTTTCTAAATTATTTTCCGGCTTATTTTTCATTTGCGTGGAACACGCGCTCTACTCACCGGAAACTCTTGCGCGCAACGCGCGCTCTATTTGCTGGAGGGCAGCAAACTCTTTCGCACTACCGCACTCTCTTTTATCGCAAATAGCAAATATTCCCTTTTGTCTTCTCTTAAGGTCACTACTCTTCTCGAGCAGAACACACCTTAACTCGTGAAAGCCTCAAGCGCATCTGTCACGCCTAAGCCCATACGCGTATACGAGACAACAATCTCACACACGCGGCGGCAACGGCTACCCAGAGACTGAGAGCCTAAGCGTAACAGGCTAACTACTCGGGAAGAGTATGACTGAAACAAGAGCTTGACTCGCAATCGTGCAGTCTCTTTCTTGTCGCAGCAGCGACTCCTCTCACTTTTGTCTTCTCTTAAGGTCACTATTCTTCTCGAGCAGAACACGCTTTAACTCGTGAAAGCCTCTGGCGCATCTGTCACGCCTAAGCTCATATGCGTATACGAGACAACGATCTCACACACGCAGTGGCAACGGCTACGTAGAGACTGAGGGCCTAATCGTAACAGGCTAACTACTCAGGAAGAATATGACCGAAATAAGAGTATGACACAACTTTCATACTGATCACTGAATAAATTTCAGCAGTTTCAAAATCCTACAAAAATGCTACATAATGTATGCATCTTTTCTTTCAGATCGAGCTTCAGCGATGCTAAGCATGCTTCCAACGGCACAGGCTAGTTCCCGAACTCGAGGGCTAAGCACCAATCAGTAATCGCAATATCTCCAGTGGCTCAGCTAGCTCCTAGGATCGGGGGCTGGACGCCGCAAAACCACTCAATGTGGCTCCAACAACTTACCCGGCGCACAAGCTTGGGGGCTGGATGCCGCAAGACTACTCGAATGATGACCCTCAGCCTGATTCTATGATTCAACCTAAGGCTCGGGGGCTACTCCATATGGAGTGCGACTTTCACCACCCTCCATATATGAAGACTACAATATCATGTTGACCAAGACTTTGAGCACACCATAGCCTCATGGCAGCTTTGAGAAGCATTGAAAGATTCAGCCTGACAAAGTACTCGAAGAGCACAAGGACAACTTGGCGAATATCTCAAGACTACTCGAAGACTGCTGCATTCAACTATGAAGCGCTCGGGGGCTTGTCGGGGATACATCCCCAATGCCCGCAAGGAAGGAAGAAGTCAGACTCCTACTAGGATTCCCCTGTAATCCTACTAGGACTCATCTCGTGTAATCCTACTAGGACTCCTCCTTGTAATCTGACTAGCACTCTACCCCCTGGAGTATATAAAGGAAGGCAGGGGTACCTAGCTCGGTAGGTCACACCTCAACACCCAAGTGCAGGGCGCAATATACAAACACCCCCCAAATAGGACGTAGGGTATTACGCTACTCCGGCGGCCCGAACCTGTATAAATCGTGTTCCTTGCGTCACCATTGATTCCTTGATTCTCGACGACCCTTACCGCATAAAAGACCACCTAGGGTACCCCCTAGGCGGGTTGCCAGTCTAAAACACCGACAAAGAGATGTCAAGGCCGGTCAACATTACGACATCGACCAAGGTGGGAGTCATGGGCCTGTGTCCGAAAAGAAACGCGTTGAGAGCATCAGACCAGAAATAGGAAGCTGCTATCACTAAGGGCTCATTCCTTTCCATCTAGGATAAGGACAAGTCAATACACTGACCGATTTTTCGCTCATCCCATTGAACTCTTTTAGAATTGGCTATCCTTTGATACCACTCTTTCCAGCCTGGGGTATCATTCGGCCATGATCTGAAAGTGCCCGACCAATGATCTAAGTCCATGGTCGACTGCTTAAATGGAATTCTATGGGTTTCCAAGTTGATTAGATCAGTTGGATCTGGGTTTCCCATAGGACCGAGGAAGATGAGACCGGGGGTTTCGGTAAGGCGAATAGTGATCTGGTGCCTAACCGCCTAAAAAGGGTAAAAAGGAGAGAAGTAAGAATGGATCTAAAACAGATGCCTGGGCGGTGAAAAGTAAAAGGAAAGGCTCCGATAAATACCTCCGGGATGAAGCTTATCGTGGTCGGCGGAATCGCTGGTGGAGCTACAGTCGCCGAGGTCGTCGGTGGGACCTCTATCGCCGATGAAGCTCCTGCTGCCGCCGATGGAGCCGTCGCCGCTGCCGCTGGAGCCGCTCCCGCTGGAGCTACTGCCGGGGTCTCTGGTGCTAGTGGAGTTCCTGATGGTGTCGCCATTAGGGAGATAGTGTGGAATGCGGATGAAAAGAAGTCGCCGGAGGAGGAGATCGGAAGCTGAAGGAGCGTCGGGGGAAGAAGGAAACCAGTGCGCCAAAGAAGGAAGATGTCGGCTTGCGAAAAAGAAAGTGCGGGACGTACTGGTATTTAACGATGGTCCGAGGAGGGGTAAAGGTGGGATTTTTACCGCGCCGTCTACACAATTTTCGGGGGAGTGGTTGTCCCAGGCACCCATTTCGAAAAGGTTGCAATCATCAGGCAAAAGACCGCGAAACGGAAAGATATTTTTAATGCGTTTGTTTCGGAGAGGAAGTTGAAGAGAATTTTGAAGTAAAGCTTATGTTTTACTCCGAAATTGGGGGGCATGTGTTGACGCCAGATTTTGACACGTATGGAATCGGCATCAAAAAGGGGGAAAGGATTAGTCGATGCAGCAAGTTAAAGAAGTCACGATTGGGAATCGACCAATTTGGTGCTACAGTTGGAAATCAGCCGATTGGCGCTGCAGTGTTTTGGCGGACGGAGTTGGTAGGAATCAGCCGATTGAGGGGCTGGAGCAATTGGGCCAATATGGGCTTAAAGTGAGTTGCAAAAGAGAAGATGAGGAGGGATTGTCCCGCAGGAGTGCAACGACCAACTCCGATACGAGTTGTACTTGTAAATATTTGTTTTCGTTTAAAATTAGAGTTAGATCCTAGTCGGTTAAGAAGTTGGTTGTAACAGGCTATAAATAGCCACTTTAGAGATATGTAAACAACACATCAAATCAATACAAACAATCTACTATTTCCTCGTACTTTACTTTCAAGTCGGCGACTTCGCCAATACTTTTTTTCTTTCACGAGTTCGTGCAGGTTGCCAGGACTGCATCGACACGATCTCTGGCCAATTCTGTAAGTTCCGTTTATCAAGTAATATCTAAGCTTTAACTTCGAGCGCATCGCTGTCGTTTCGTTTAGATTTATTCACTAGTTATCGATATTTACTAGAATTCTAGATTTTACCTGTTGTTCTAGTTTTATCACCTGCTATGCAGCTTGAAATTAGGACTTTCAGCTTATCTATCATTATTTTCATCTATTACTTTTGCATAGCCGATTAGATCTATTTCAAGTGTTGCACCTGCAGCGTTATTTAGTTTACTCTAGTGGTTTTCTTCATAACTGTTGCCTAGTTGTCGGCTGTACCACAGTCGATTACCTTGTTGTAGCAAATCGGCCGATTCGCTGATACGCTTCCACGAGATCGGAACCTTAGCCGATCGCAACCCCTTGAATTTGACACGTTTTCTCCTTGCCAATCAAAAGGTCAGATTGGCTGGCACGTCGCGCGAACCGCACCAAGGCGACTACCCAAACAAGAGTTAAGCAGATTCTCCCAGGTCATGTGTCCGACACTGAGAGTCAATCGGCTAACTTTTAGCGCCAACACACTTTTGGAACGCCCGGTGGGACAACTTTTAGCTGCCGAAATCTCCGACGATAACGTCATCGAGGTGACGGAAGCAGACCTCACGGACGACCAGAAGGAAGAGCTAGAAAGGCAGATAGCACAATACCGGAAAACATGCCTGCAATCTTTCAGTCGTACCAGGAGTGGGGAGACCGTCAAGAAAGCTCCTTTTCCGACTCCTCGCCAGATCACAGTCACCGAGGACTCGGGCAAGATGTCCGAGATGGTTCAGCAGTCTGTCTACCAGGCTTTCATCGATCAATCCCCGGTGATAACCAACACGGTATACAATACCGTCATCAGCTCCCTGGCCAACAGCGTATCTCAGGGATATCAGGGGCCGGCATACGCCCCACCTATTCCAGCCCCGGTCAGGAGTTTTCCAAGCACATCCCACTCGGCTCCTCAGCCGATCCAAGCTCAACATGGAGGACCCGGTGTTTCTTTACCACCAGTGCACCCAGGATACAACGGTGCACCGTACCTCCAGTCCAAGCTCAATCCGTTCAGATTTCCTCCGCGCAATCATCACCATTAAATTCAGTGCCTTGGGGGGCACCATCGACGACGGCCATCCAAGATCAATCGGCCGGTTATGGAGGCTCTCCTATCCAGGCACCATTCCAATCGGCTGTTCGGCCGACGATCCCGCAGCATCAACCGACCACATCTGAAGTTGGCAGGGGAGCAGATACTGCTGAGGCGCTCCGGGGTGCTGCGCTGATTATACTATATGATGAAGCAGCCAGTTCGCTAAGATACCAGACGCCAACCACGTAGCCGGCCACATCACCATAGAACCCGCCGCACGCTTTCGTTCATCACCCGGTCATCCCTCCGCCGATCTACCAACATGTGCCGACTCCCCATCCAGTAGTTCATCAACAGCAGGTACACTGGACGGCAAGGATAGCAGAGGTGATTCAAGATTAATTCGGTTTGAAGCCGAAGGTACAAACTTACACGTACAGAACGCCGTACCCGCCAGCCTACGACCTACTATCGTTTCCCCATCGATACAAAGTTCCTGACTTCACCAAGTTTTCGGGGCTTGATGACACCTCAACTGTGGAGCACGTGAACAGATTCATCATCCAATGTGGAGAGGCGGCTACACAGGATGCCCTGCGGGTGCGTCTTTTCTCATCATCTCTGTCCGGATCAGCCTTCCAGTGGTTCACTATGCTACCACCCAACTCCATAGTTACTTGGGCCGACTTGGAAAAGCAGTTCCACAAGTACTTCTACGCGGGAGTGCATGAGATGAAGCTCTTAGACCTGACCAGTCTCAGGCAAAGAAGCGACGAGCCAGTGTCCACATGTGCAGAGGTTCAGGGAGGTCAGAAACAAGTGGTACACCCTAGTCCTGACCGATGCACAACTGGCTAATATAGCCTTCCAAGGTCTCCTGCCGCACATCAAAGAGAAGTATGCTTCCCAGGAGTTTGAAAACCTGAGTCAAATTGTGCACCGATTGTCTGGTCAAGAGGTACGTCCCTTTGATCAACGGAGTAATTTTCAGAAGAAGGTGGCATACTTAGAAGGATCTGAATCCGAAGAGGAGTCGGAAATCGGCCTAGCAGAGTGGGTTAAGGGGAAAAGGCCGATATCGTGTCCTTTCGGGAAAAAGGAACCAGAGGCATTCGGTTTCGACACGTCAAAGGCTGACAAAATTTTTGACCTACTCCTCCAAGAAGGACAGATCAAGCTCTCACCCTACCATACGATTCCATAGGCCGAGCAGCTGAAAAAGATGGAGTATTGCAAATGGCATAATGCCACGTCCCATGACACAAATGAGTGCAAGATCTTCCGTCAGCAGATACAATTGGCCATTGAGCAAGGTAGGCTCAAATTCAAGGTCCCGACAAAGCCAGCAAAGCCGATGAAGATTGATCAGCATCCTTTCCCCACCAACATGGTTGATACAGGAAGGAACGCGCTTCAAACCAAAGTGATGACATCGGAATCGGCTAAAAAGAGCGGCGCCGTAGATCCTAGGAATCAAGCTACACCCGAAGATGTCAAAGGGAAGGGACAGATGGATGATGAAGGCGAGGGATCGGGACGACCACGCCGATACATCACTTCCCAATTTTTGCTCAACAAGTACTAGCGGTAACAGGAAAATTCAAGGTTTCACGAAGAGATGATGTGACGACACCAAGATCATTGGCGATGCCCGTTCTTTATCCATTGCTGGGATAATAACCTCAGGTTGCCATCGGCCGATAATTGCCCAGAGTGCAGCGGTCCATATCGCAACAATCGCCCGTTCAGAAGGTCTTGTTCCAGGGATAGAGGGTCAGAACCGATCAGCAGAAACTGGCACGAGCAAGATGATTGGCGCCTTTCAGTGCGTGATCGGCTGGGGGGCAGAAGTGACCGATATGACCGGCCAAGGGACAAGCGTGAGCGATACGATAGGCCGAGGGGCAGGACCGATCAGCGTGACCGACCAGGGGATAGAGTCAGTGCACACGATTGGCTAGAAGAGATGGCCAATGCTCGCGTGTCAGATGAAAATCCCCTGGGGCGGGAGCCAGAATGGGAGCGCGCCAGACCGCCGGCCAAACTAGTAAACCCTAGGTGGTGCCCTGATGGATTGACTAAACCCTAGGATCCAACATCTACGCCAATGGGAACAATAGGAGGAAGAGCAACGACAGATGATGGACAAGAAGAACGACAGGTCTCGGGTTTGGCGCCCCAAAAGAAACGACAGGGAAGGCAACGACAACCAGGAATCGGCAGCTGATGTCAGTATGGTTTTCATCTTGCCGATGGAGTTCATGGCTCCCATTGACCGATATGACACGTCAGAGATGGAGGAACAAATGGCGCAATTGGCTTTGGAGCCAATGGCAGCCACTTTTGAGAAATCCGAAGATGAAAAATGGCAACACCACAAGGCACTGTTCCTCAAAGGACATGTCAACGGCCGACCTGTCACCAGACTACTAGTAGATGGAGGCGCTGCAGTCAACATCATGTTGTACGCCATGTTTCGGAAGTTGGGTAAAAGCGACGAGGATCTGACCAAGACGGACATGATGCTAGAGGACATCAAAGGCAACGTGTCTCCCACCCGCGGCGCGCTTTGCGTCGACCTCACCATTGGCAGTAAGACCCTTCCCACCACTTTCTTTATTATTAATGGCAAAGGGTCCTACAATATGTTGCTCGGTCGCGATTGGATACACGCCGTGGTCATCTCTGAGAGGATGTTCTCCGCTAAGCAGCAACGTATGTCAAGAAGGAGGTTCGATTCTACAAAAAAGAGTGGATACGAACATCGTGACCGTGTCCCCTTTTCCGTAGAATCAAACCTCTTTCATGACGAAGTGCAGTGCCGCCCAGTTGAGGACATTCTTGCGAGATGATCACGGTCTTCAAGTTCAACAACTTATGCAATGTTAAGGTAATAATTTTTGTACATAGATGGCTTCTGCTACTGGAGGAAGTGGCGATGGTGGGGGCGATCGTGGTTCCTCTTTCGGCAAGGAGAAAATCATAGTTGGCCCTCAGCATAAGCTAAAGAAAATGAGCGTGTTGGAAAAAGCAATGCTTCATTATGTGCAGCAACATCATGAAGAAGCTGTTGCCGTGGGTCAGGAACCACCTTTTGGTGGTCGTTATGCTCCACCCTCAGTCCTGGGTGTTTCACATCCACTTAGTACTACCATTTCAGGTGGTACAAATAAACCTAAGGATGAGGCTAAGTCAGCGGAACCTTCATCTTCACCGCTCAAGGATGCTTAAAGTCCTTCTAGATAATAACCAGTGGATGGCTTGTTGTATTGTATCATGTTGTTTGGATCTTTAATTTAAATATGTGTATTTGGATCTTCATGTTGTTGTATTGTATCATGTTGTTTGGATCTTTAATCAATTTTCACGTGTAATCCATTGTCAAGTGTAATCCATTTTCATGCGTAATACAATGTAGATGGACCGGCAATGGATGTATAATGTAGACAGATGGAGCAAGGTGTTTATTGATGGCTTGCATTATTTTCTCGAAGTGGCCAAAGCGAACAAGTCAGAGAATGGGTTCGTATGTTGTCCATGCTTCCAATGCAATAACAAGAAGGAGTATTCAAAGGATTCCTGGGAGACTATTCACAACCACTTGTTTAAATACGGTTTCATGCCTAACTATTTGGTTTGGACCAAGCACGGTGAACGAGCGGTTGTAATGGAAGATGGCGAGGAGGAGGAGGAAGATGACACCATTTCGGACTGGGTTGCAGGCCAAGCTTTTGCAGATACTACAATGGGCGAGCTTGATGAAGATGAGTTTGCAGAAAATAGCCCTACTGATGACCTTGGTCAGGTGATATGAGATGCACAGAGAGATTGCGAAACTGAGAAGGAAGCAGCAAAGTTGTAGCGCATGATAGATGATCACCAAAAATTGTTGTACCCAGGTTGCCAGCAGGGCCATAAAAAACTAGATACAACACTAGAATTTGTGCAATGGAAGACAAAAAATGGTGTGTCCGATAAGGCATTTCAGAGGATGTTGAACATTGTCAAAAAGATTCTTCCCAAGAATAATGAATTACCGTCCACAACAAATGAAGCTAAATAGATTATTTGCTCTCTCGGATTGGATGTTCAGAAGATACACGCATGCCCTAATGACTGTATCCTCTATCGTGATGATGAATACGAGAAATTGGATGCTTGTCCCGTTTGCAAAGCGCTGCGGTATAAGATCAGGCAAGATGATCCTGGTGATGTCGAGAGGTAGTCTCCTAAGAAGAGAGTTCCGGCGGGTGATGTGATATTTCCCTATAATACCACGCTTGAAGCGCTTGTTCAGGAACAAGGCGAATGCTAAGTTGATGCGATGGCACAAAGAAGAACGTATGGAAGATGAGATGCTGAGACACCCCGCAGATGGGGCCAGTGGAGATCAATTGATAGAGCATTCCCGGACTTTGAAAGTGAAGCAAGGAACATAAAGTTTGGTTTATGTACTGATGGATTCAATCCATTCGGTGAGTTGAGTAGTGACAATAGTACTTGGCTTGTGACCCTATGTATGTTCAACCTTCCTCCTTGGCTGTGCATACAGCGGAAGTTCATTATGATGCCGGCGCTTATCCAAGGCCCAAAACAACCCAGCAACGACATTGACGTGTACCTAAGACCGTTGGTTGATGACCTTTTACAGCTCTGGAAGGAAGAAGGTGTACGTGTGTCGGATGAGGATAGATAAGAGATCTTTAATCTACGAGCATTGTTGTTCGTAACCATCAATGATTGACCTACACTGAGTAACCTTTCGGGACAGACAAATAAGGGATATCGAGCATGCACCCACTGTTTAGACAACACAGACAGCATGTATTTGAAGCACTGTAAGAAGGTCGTCTATATGGGTCATCGTCGATTTCTCCCTGCTCACCACCAGCTGAGAAAGAGTGGGATGCATTTCAAAGGGGCGCCAGACCATCGTAAAAAACCTGCACACCATAATGGAAAGCGTGTCTTCGAGATGATGAAGGATGTAAATGTAGTCTTTGGAAAGGGTCTTGGTAGCCAACCTGTTCCGAACGACGATAACGGACATGCATCCATGTGGAAGAAAAAGTCAATATTTTGGGAGCTACCTTGTTGGGAAATCCTAGAGGTTCGCAACTTAATAGACGTGATGCACCTGATGAAGAATCTTTGCGTGAACGTGCTAGGCTTCATGGGTGTTTATGGGACCTCGAAAGATACATTGGAAGCACAACATGACCTAAAAGTCATGGGGCAACGAGATGACCTACATCCGGAAAAGCGAGATAATGGACAGCACTACTTACGTCCTCCCAGTTACACTCTCAGCAAGGAAGAGAAGGATAGCATATTTGAATGCTTGAATAGTATGAAGGTCCCGTCTGGGTACTCCTCGAATATAAAGGGAATAATAAATATGAAACAAAAGAAGTTTACAAATCTCAAGGCCCATGACTGCCACATGTTGATGACCCAGTTGCTTCCGGTTGCACTGAGGGGTGTTCTACCAGAAAATGTTCGGTTGCCGCTCATAAAGCTATGCATATTTCTCAATGCGATTTCGCAAAAGGCAATCAATCCATCCAAGCTATCAAAGCTACAGAACGATGTGGTGCAATGTCTTGTCAGTTTTGAGTTGTTATTTCCACCATCCTTCTTCAATATTGTGATGCACTTACTAGTTCACCTAGTAAAAGAGATTGGTATTCTCGGACCTGTATACCTGCATAATATGTGGCCTTTCGAGAGGTTCATGGCAGTCCTAAAAAACTATGTTATTAATCGTGCCCGTCGAGAAGGAAGCATTGCCAAGGGATATGGAACAGAGGAGGTGATCGAGTTTTGTGTTGATTTTATTGATTCAATTGACTCGATTGGGGTTCCAACTTCACGCCACGAGGGGAGGCTCCGGGGAATGGGCACCCTTGGAAGGAAATCAAGTTTCAGCAATGATACTAATTTGTTCGACAAGGCAGACTACACTGTTCTACAACAGTCATCCTTTGTGTCTCCGTATGTCGAGCAGCACAGGCAGATGGTAGTTTCCAAAAACCCGACCAAATTCGATGCTTGGCTTACCCGTCATCACAAGGAAACTTTTCCCTCCTGGTTGCACCAACAACTTATGGGTAACTCTGAGATTTACCCATAGCTTGCTTGGTTAGCCAGGGGACCTGCTAGCACAATCGTGAAATTCTAAGGCTATGAGATAAATGGTTATACATTTTACACAAGAGCCCAGGACTAGAAAAGCACGAACCAGAATAGTGGTGTCCGCATAGATGCCATAGATAGAAATAATAGCAAGGAGTTGTATTATGGTTTCATACAGGAGATATGGGAACTCGAATACGGACCGTTGTGTATCCCTCTATTTCTTTGCAATTGGGTGAAGCTAACTGTTGTAACCAAAGATCAGTACAGAATGACAATAGTAGATCTGAGCAAGACTGGATACAGTGATGACCCATTCGTACTTGCCAATGATATGCATCAGGTGTTCTATGTGAAGGACATGTGTAGCAAACCCAAGAGAAATCCAGAAGAGACATGGAATCCAAAGTGCCACATAGTTCTTCCAGGTAAAAGAAAAATCGTGGGAGTCGAGGATAAATCAGACCAATCAGATGATTATGATCAGTTTGATGGCATGCCTCCATTCCCAGTTGAAGTTGATCCAAGCATCCTGCTATCCAAAGAAGAGGCTCTGTACTTACGCCACGATCATGATCAAGGAACTTTCATGAAGAAGAAATTTTACAACGTTGTATTGTAATGCGCTAAATTTACATGACCTTTATGTAGTACTTGATATAATTTTTAATTTACCCTATGTATGATTTCATGTGTTCTTAAATTTGTTAGGTGAAGATTTATCAGATAAACATGAACAATGTTAACCACATACATACATGAATTTTTTTGCGCGTTGAAATTATTTAATTGAATAATTTCTTGATCACAGCGATGTAGTAAAATAAATATTTTAGAGGCTAAATGAACTGGTATAGAATTAATGACTAAATCACACTTATTGTCAATATACTCGCTAATTAAATATATTTTTGCATGTATAAAATATGTGAAGTTTTTTGTTTTTGATCCTAAAATGCAGTGAAAACATAAATAAAATCCTTTTCCAAAAAACAGGCGGGTGATGAAAGTGTGGGAAAAGGACCATTTATCCCGGGTGCCAATTGAAACCGGGACAAAAGGCCCCCCTTTTATCCCGGTTGGGGGCCCTTTTATCCCGGTTGGTGTTGGCACCTAGGATAAATAGGTAGGTTTTCAGTCCCGTCAGGTGGACGTACCCTTTTGTCTCGGGTCCCATCACTAATCGGGATAAAAGGATAAAAGGGGGGGCCTTTTATCCCGGTTGGTAATGGGACCCAGGACAAAAGGTCCTTTAGTCCCGGGTGCCATTACGAACCAGGATAAAGGGGGGGATAAAAGGCAGTGTAGCCTCTTCTACCCCCCAAGCCAATTGCACTTAGCCAAAATTTTGCCAAGATCCCGCGCTCCTGCTCCGTCGCTGCCCGTCCGCCTCCCTCGCCGGCCACCGCCGTTGTCGTCCCCCATTGCCCCAGCCATCATCGTCCCGCTGCCTGACCACCTCGCCCGCGCCGGACCGTTTCCTCCTCCATAGCCCCGACCCGCCTTGATCCTCCTCCGTCGCGCCCCCTCAACCTCGTCGCTGCCAGCCACCTCCATCGCGGGGCCTCGTCGCCGTCTCCGTCCTCGTCGCTGCCTCCGTCCTCGTCGCTGCCTCTGTCGTGCGCGCCGCCTCGTCACCCCTCATCGCCGGCCACCTCCGCCCGGTGTTTGCTTCGCTCCGTCCTCGCCTCCGCCGTCCCGCCGCCCGGGCCACCGTCGACCACGCAAGGTCCGCCGGCAGTGGCGCCGGAAACGTACCGCTCTTGCTGATGCAAGCCCACTGACTTGCGTCAGCAAGGGCCTTTTTATTTTTTAGTTAGAAAATAAATAGAAATGAGTAGTAATTAGTTACAAAATCAATAGATATTTGTATATGAGTTAGAAAATCAAATTATTGGAAATTAGTAGTAATTAGTTAGTCCCGGGTTACGAAGGGCTCCGCCTAGGTTAGAAATTAATCGTGTTTCGTCGTGGTTCATTCCTTCGCATAGGAGACGGTGGCTAATTCCAGAGACGTCTATCCTCGCCTCCGCCTAGGTTAGAAATTAATCATTGTTGCGGCCACCTCGCTCCGTCCCCGCCTCCGCCGTCCCGTCGCCCCGGCCGCTGCCGTCCCAACCTAGGCACCGTCGACCGCGCGAGGTCCGCCGGCACTGGCGCCGGGAACGAATTAGTTATAAAATCAATAGATATTTGTATATTAGTTAGAAAATCAAATTAGTAGGAATTAGTAGTAATTAGTAGTAATTTGCTAGAAATTCCAATAAATATGTATAAATTAGTAGAAATTTGGTAGAAATTCGTACAAAGTACTACTAATTTGTTGAAATTTGTATAAACATTCCGGACTTTGTGGGATTCATGTTATGGTAAAATTAGTAGGAATCATTAGTAATTTGCTAGAAATTCCAATAAATGTGTATAAATTAGTAGAAATTTGGTAGAAATTCGTACAAAGTACTACTAATTTGTTGAAATTTGTATAAACATACCGGACTTTGTGGGATTCATGTTATTTTATGATTTCATGTATATACCCTTGTGTACATATAACTAAGGAGATTTCTATGACTGTCATGTATTATTCCATGTATGTTTCAATCAATAGTTGAAATGTCAGACGATGAGACCGCAAGGTATCTCATGGAGCAGATAATCACTGGTGATGGTAGTGGCGACAACCTTCCACTATCGTACACTGATGAAGAGGGCATCAGAGAATGGAAGGGCAGAAGCACTAATCCGTACGTCCTCCCGGAGACAAAAAAAATATGCTATGGGAAGACGTCAAGAGACATTTCACATTCCCCGAAGGATATATTGAAAAGGATGTGAAAGCGTGGACGCTGAAGAAGATGGCTACACAATTCCAAACATTCAAGAAGATGCTGGATGCCAACTACATTAAGAAGGTTCGAACTCTAGACTTTAACGCCTGGCCAAAGTTGAGGGACCACTGGGAGGCATTTGTTGAATATAAGAGGAGTGAAGACGGTGTGAAAAAGATCCTAACCAACACTATAAATGCTGGTCAGAAGGGCTACCATCATCATCTAGGGCGAGGTGGTTATGGCACAGCAATTCCCAAATAGAGGAAGATGGAACAAGATCTGATCGAACGGGGAATCGTACCTGCAACTATTGAATGGCCCGAACGATCAAAAAATTGGTATTACCCTCATGGAGGCTCACTGAGCCAAGAGGATGGGACGTTGATTTTCAATGACACAATACCTGAGAAGGCCGAACGTCTTATGAAGAACATTGAAGATTCTAAGGCTGGGAGGTTGAAGGTGGACCGAGAGAATGATGAGCTCACATTGGCCCTCGGTAATCCCGAGCACCCAGGACGTTGCCGAGGGTTCGGGGTCATTCCGTGGAAGTTTGCTTTTCGAGGCAAGAACGCATCGTACAGAAGCCGCAAGTGAAGAAAGGAACAGATCGAGGAGAGCTGGCGGCAGATGCTAGAATCCAAAGTGCAGGCACAAGAAGAAAGAATGTTGGAGGAAATCAATCATTGAGTGGCCCACGCACTTGCGGAGTTGGCCCAATCTGGAGCATTGCCGAATCCAAACTACGCCAGCCCTTCTCAACGCCTCTTGAGCAATTGTGCTTCTACAGGGGTCCCCGATGCGCAGATGCCCAGGTTACCCGTGAAGGAGCAACGGTTCCCCGTGGATGCCATCACGCAACGCACCACATGTGAGTTGCATGCACCGGTCGGCAACCTCACTATTAAGGTATACTTATACATAATATTTATGCAATCTTGTCAATTGATCCACGCCTCGTGATCGGAGTTTAATAACTTGTTTACTTCTGCTATATGTACAGGTAGCGTACGGGAGTGCATTAGCGACCCTGGCGGGGCAGAGCAGTCATGGCATGGAGATTCCACCTGGCTACGCCAGCGTCCGCTTATAGCAAATTGTTGATAGCCAATATGAAGGCCTAGAGCTCGACCTCCCGGGAGGCGACGGGGAAAAGACACTGGCAGATGCGCTTCATGGGATCATTCTATGGAAAAAACGCTATATCATCATTCCCGGCATAGAGCCATCTCCTCAGAGCTCAAGACCGCTCCCTGTAGATCCCCAGCAGCGACCTTCTCCTCATAGCTCGAGACCATCATCTCCTGCACAACCTGCTCCAGGATCGTCACTTCCTGCTATATCAAGGTCTCCATCTCCACCACATCTTGGTGGTGGGAGCGACGATGACAATAACAACACCCCTCCCCAATCACCGTCGCCGGCACCAAGAGCAGACCCCATGCAGGAACCTGCAGCACCACTAAAGAAGTCACGAGCACCGCCTCCCAAGCAAAGATAGAGAAAGAAGAAAACAAAGGAGCCTGAAGTGACTCGTAAGGAACGCTGGGAGGCAATGACTCATGCAGAACAGTGGGCAAAAATCCAACGAGAGGCCAGTGAGTGGTTCAAGAAACAAGCCGAAGAAAAAAAAGCAAGGGAGATGGAGCCACCACCAGTAAATCGAAGAGATTTAAACTTTTTTATCAGGATGGAAGAAGGAGCCACGAAAAGGATACCACTCTTATCAAACTATGAACCCGCTTTAGTAAAGGCTGATGAAAAGGACAAAAGGAAAGGAAAGTCATCTTCTAGTGGTGTTGTCCCTGACCTCAGGCATTTATCAAAAAAAGACGCTCAAAGGGTAGCAGCAATGCCCTTGGATCAACAAGCAAAAGTATTGAAATTCATGCAAGAAACAGGTCTGAGACTTGATGAATGCTTAGGGCAAGTTGACACGCTAACTGCACCGCCCCCTGAGCCGAGATGGCCTTATGAGCTAGGCAAACCTCTTGTAAGGCCTTCGTTGGTACGGAAGCTATCAACAAAGATGTACGCATTCCACCAATGGTACATGATGGCATCCGCCAACTCGAGGGAGATGTTCGGTCTGAAGGTAAAACCGATAGATTTTTACGGCGAAGGCGAGAAAGTGTTGTGGCTAGACTTCAAGGATATATACGAAGTGTACCATCATGATGCCCTGGACGTCTCTCTGATTAGCGCTTGGGTTCTGTAAGTGTCCGTTTATCTCTACATGTAAATTTTGGTGTGCGTCACCGTACTAACTTTGTCTTCCATTTTATGTAGGATGCTAATTCAGACGTGCCGACGAGAGGCGTACCTACATATAGGCTTCATGGATCCATCTATAGTTAACCAAAAACAGATACAATTATCGCTGGAAAAAACCTTGGTGGAAGTATACAATTTCCTAGACAAACAAACATTCAAGGATTTCATATTACTTCCATACAACTTCAAGTAAGTGTGTGTATACTGTCTACTTTCGTTGTCTTTTTCCTTATCTCTACATGTTAGTTAGCTCTAATATGCATGAACATTTTACGTACGCAGCTTCCAATAATTTTGGACCTTTATCTCTATGCAAAAGTTTGTTTCCTAAATTTTATCCCTGTTACACTATATCATTCATTATTCTAATCTGGAGCGCATGGAAACAATTCATAAGGACAGACAAAGGTTCATTCAAAGAAAAACTTACATGGAACACAAACTTCCCGGTAGGTATGAAGTCTGCACATTTATTACATTGTATAACACGAATATTTCATAACTTATTTTTTTCGCACTGAAGTGCTTAAGATAGGAACCCAGAAATAATCTATGTGGCTACTACATCTGTGAGCACATGCACAGTTTTATGGGACCCAAGGGACTAAAGATGACGCCGCACAACTTTAAAGTACGTAAAATAAAACTATTACTAGTTAATTATTTTCTAGCTCCTTATATTTATTTGTTTGTGTAACATTCACAAATTTCCAAATTATAGATGTTAAATATTCAACAAGGACTCTTGAAGGAAGAAAGAGTAGCGGCAATATGTGAAGGTCTCATTGGATTCCTAATTGACGAGGTGGTAAATCCAAAAGGAGAATTTTATTACGATGGACGATAATTAGACGCTCCGAGCAGCAACACCTCGACGGGAAGATTGTAGATATATAGTTTGATTTATTTGTATATATAATACGCACTAATTATGATCGATTTGTACTAGTTGAATTGTGTATATGAATTGTGTATATATATAGTAATTGTATAATTACAAATTTCATTCATTTAAAAACTAGTTGATTTCATTCTAAAAAATCTCAACTACTAAAGGTTAACAAAAGGGCCGCGGTACTACGTACGTGATGCATGAAAATTTCAGGCGCCACGCAGGTGCAATGCAGGGCGCCATTTAGTCCCGGTTGGGAAACCCAACTGGGACTAAAGGGGCACCCTTTACTCCCGGTTGCTTTTACCAACCAGGAGTAAAGGGCCTGTCCCGCGCCTGGCGTGGCAGGCCCTTTAGTCCCGGTTGGTGACACTAACCGGGACTAAAGGGTGACCTTTACTCCCAGTTGAAAGGCTCAAGACTAAAGACCCCCCCTTTTGTCCCGGTTGGTTTATCCCGGATGGATTTTCAGGAGATATGCACCCTACCAACTAGGACTAAAGGCCAATTCTCTACTAGTGTATATATCTTCAATAGATAAACATTGTTGTTGGGGGGAATATTAACGATCTCCCCAAGCCCATGGAAACAACAAAATGTAAAGGCCCAGGCCCACTTAAGGTAACAAGACTGTCGTCGACCGAATACGGAAGGGAGAGGCCACGCTCCGCCTCGCCCGACAAGGTGTCCCGGGGTCGGACATTCCCGACCCCTTGAAGACTAAACTCCGCCTCGCCCGACCTAGGGGACCGGGGTCGAGAGCGCCCGACCCCCGCTGCAAAACTCCGTCTCGCCCGACCCTGGGCGCGGGGGTCGGACTTATTGGGGCCCACAAGACAAATATCTGCCTCAGGCACAGATTGGAGGATCAGGGCGCGAATCCTGTGGGCCCCCTATCAACCTCACCATAAATGCGTTGCGGCCCTATCATGCAGAAAGGAGCTGGCGTGACTATGCGTGACCGTGCGGTGCGAGCTGCAGTGGCCGCGGCTCCCTCTGATCCGGCACAGGAGGGCGTTCCGCTCGTTCTCGCGCCCCGCGCTCCCGATGACAGGGACGCGACGTCCGCGTCTCATGGGTGATCAGCAAGATAACAGAATCGGCCATCCTCCTCGGCGGGCACAGACGCCAAGACTAAACATCATCATCATGCTCGGCAGCAATGGCCACCGGAGAGATCATCGACAGGATCTGGAGGCAGCCGCCCTCTCCCGACGGATGCGCTAACAGGAGCCGAAGGCCGGAGCGAGGGGCGGCGGCCCTGGAACTTGGTCCCTCTCCTTATGTTGTATTTTACTTAGCTTTGTTTGTCTCTCTTACTCCCTCCGACACCCAGTCTCACCTGTAACCCCGGTGGCTCCCTTGCGCTATAAAAGGAGAACCGGGGGCCTGAGATAAGGGGACTCTCAAGCGAACAGAACACACTCACACCCACTTAGAGCATCAATGCTCCCTCTCTCGCACTCCTGTAACCCCTACTACAGAACCCCGCGTGGGCAACACGAGCAGATCCCGATACTGGACGTAGGGTGTTCCTTTGCCCGAACTAGTCTAAACCCCGTGTCTCTCACGCCACATCCGAAGCCTTACGCGCTTAAAAGAAATTTACTAGTCTAAGTCTTGACCTGCTATTCTTGACAATGACAGTTGGCGCGCCAGGTAGGGGCCTTTGCGCGTACATCTCCAGCTTCAGATGGCCAGCCACGACGCCAGTTTCGCTCCGAGCTCCCTGATCCGCTTCGGGGAGGGGATCGAGTTGATCCCTCTCCTCGTCTTGCCCGCTCGCCCCACCATCCCCGGCTCCACCACCAGGATAGCGGCGAGCGGCCAGGCGCGCGCCGGAGGGCCTCCCTCAGGGGGGCGGCTCTTCGGGCTGCGCAATGCCGCGGCGACCTACGGTCGCCTCCTGGCGTGGTCCACGACCATGTCGCCCGCGAGCAACAAGCTCGTAGGCGTGGCGAAGATGATTTTCGACTCTGGCTCCAACAACGGGAGCCACCACCCCTCGCGCGAGTGCTTCATGGTTGACGTACACTCCGAGGGATCCAATGATGACGGCGCCAAAGGGAGGCAGAGGACTCCCCCACCGCGCGCCGTGGCTCCGCAACGAAGGCGGGGCACGACAACGGGCGCGCGACGTCCAGCAGCGCATCTGCGCGGACGAAGAATGCCCTCAGCTCTTTGCTCGCGCCAACCAGAACATCGCCGCAGCGACAGCCCTACTCCGATGACTCCCCGAGCCGGCGATGCCCGAGGAGCGTCAGGCGCGCCAAGAGGTGCGCAACCTATCGAGTGCGCCGCCGTCCAGCAGGCGGAAAGCTCCGCGTCCCGGTGATGCGGGCAAAACGCCAGCAGGGCAGCGCCCGATGCACCCTTGGAGAGGCGGGGGGAGTCTGTTCACCAGCCTCCTGCTATGGCAAACCAGCCCGCGCCCACCCGACGGACACCACCGCCCACAAGAGGCGGGGCTCAGTCCGTTCACCGACGTGTCGGCCTTGTCCGCGACGCTCGTGACACCCTGGACGTGCGGAGGCGCTTCGGCGCAGACAGGGAGGAGGGGGTAGATCGCGGCTACCACGTCCACCACGGCGGGCGCTACGACAGCGAAGAAGATCGCAGCTCGAGCCCCGACACGACGGGGCCCCGGGCCTTCTCCGTGCGCATCCTGAACGCGCCGTTTCTGCCGCACTTCAGGCAACCAACGAATGTGGCCAAATACTCGGGGGAGACGAACCCCGGGGTATGGCTCAGTGACTACTGGCTTGCATGTCAGGCCGGTGGGGCGGACGACGACCTGTTCATCATCCGCAACCTTCCACTCTTTCTGGCCGACTCTGCGCGAGCCTGGCTAGAACATATCCCTTCGGGTCGGATCCGCAGCTGGAACGACCTGAAGGAGACTTTCGTGGGAAACTTCCAGTGCATGTACACGCGCCCCGGCAACTCCAGGGACCTCCGGAGCTGCCGCCAGGGATCAGACGAGTCCCTCCGGGACTACATCCGATGCTTCTCCAGGAAGCGCACCGAGCTCTCCAACGTCGCAGATGCCGATGTCATATGGGCTTTCCTGGCAGAAACTTCCTACCGGCTCCTCGTCCACGAGCTAAGGCGCCGAGGCTCGCGGACCATGGAGGAGCTTCTCAATATTGCCACCAGCTATGCCTCAAGCGAAGAGGCCGTTGGAGCAATCTTCGACCGCTCCAAGGGCAAGGCAAAGCGGGAGGAGGATGTTGACGAGGGCACCTCCAACCGCTAGTAGAAGAAGAAGAGCAAGCAGCGGTGTGAGGATCCCCTCATGGCTGCTGTTGAGCACAAGCGAGGACAGCCGCCCCTAGAAGGCACCCCCGGCTTTTTCGACAAGCTGCTCAAGGGACCGTGCCCGAACCATGAGTTCCCCGTGAAGCACGCCTACAAGGACTGCAACCTCATGAAGAGGTACTTCTAGGCAACCTGGTGAAAAGCAACCGGAGACGGAAGCCCGACGAGGAGAAGAAGGATAACGAGGAGAAGGAAGATGGCTTCCCCAAGATGGACGGCTGCTTCATGATCTTCGGCGGCCCGGCAGCGTACGACTCCAAGCGCTGTCAGAAGCTGGAGCGCCACGAAGTCTACGCGGCCGAGCCTACAACACCGGCCTTCCTCGACTGGTCGGGATCCGCCATCACCTTCGACTGGTCCGACAACCCGGGACGCGTCCTGCAGCCGGGACGCTACCCTCTCGTCGTCGACCCCATCGTCGGCACGACGCACCTCACCAAGGTGCTCATGGACGGAGGCAGCGGCCTCAACATCCTCTACGCCGAGACCCTCGACGCCATGGGGATTGATCGCTCCCGCCTCCGCCCCAGCAAGGCACCATTCCACGGTGTTGTGCCGAGGAAACAAGCAATGCCTCTCGGGCAGATCGACTTGCCCGTCACTTTTGGGACCCCTTCCAACTACAGGAACGAGGTCCTTACCTTCGAGGTGGTAGGATTCCGTGGAACCTACCACGCCATCTTGGGGTGGCCATGCTACGCCAAGTTCATGGCCATCCCCAACTACACCTACCTCAAGCTCAAGATGCCAGGGCCCAACGGGGTCATCACCGTCGGCACGTCTTTCCAAAAGGCGTACGAGTGCGACGTAGAATGCTGCGAGTACACTGCGGCCATTACCTTCACAAAAGATTTGGCGGTCCAGCTCGCGGAGGGCGTCGAGGACCAGCCCGACTCCAAGCAGTCGGCCACCTCCTTCGAGGCCACCGAAGGCGTCAAGGAGGTCCTCCTCGACCCCAGCAGCTCCGACGGTCGGACCGTGCGGATTGGCGCTACCCTATCTCCCAAATTGGAAAGCGCGCTCGTCGACTTCCTCCGCGTGAACAACGACGTTTTCGCGTGGAAGCCCTCGGACATGCCCGGCATTCCGAGAGAAGTTGCCGAGCACTCCTTGAACATCAAGGCCGGCTCCAAGCCAGTAAAGCAAGGTCTGCGCCGCTTCGACAAGGAGAGGCGCAAGGGCATGGGCGAGGAACTCCAGAAGCTTCTTGCAGCCGGATTCATCAAGGAAGTGTACCACCCTGAGTGGCTAGCTAATCCTATTCTTGTACGAAAAAAGAATGGGAAATGGAGGATGTGTGTTGATTATACCGGTCTCAACAAGGTGTGCCCAAAGGACCCATTTCCTTTGCCATGCATAGGTCAGATAGTCGACTCAACCGCTGGGTGCGAAACCCTTAGCTTCCTTGACGCGTATTCCGGCTACCATCAGATCGCGATGAAAGAGTCCGACCAGCTTGCTACCTCCTTCATCACCCCCTTTGGCCCCTACTGCTACATTAAGATGCCATTCGGCCTCAAAAACGCGGGGGCTACGTTCCAGCGATGCATGCTGAAGTGTTTCGGAGACCTCATCGGGTGAACCATTGAGGCTTACGTCGACGACATCGTAGTCAAATCCAAAAAGGGCGACCAGCTCGTCCCCGACCTTGAACTAGCCTTCGAAAGGCCGAGGGACAAACGTATTAAGCTCAATCCCGAAAAATGCGTTTTTGGGGTTCCAAGGGGCATGGTGCTAGGTTTTATCATCTCCGTGCGCGGCATCGAAGCCAATCCGGAGAAGATAGCAGCCATCAGCGACATGGGGCCGATCCGAAATATAAAAGGAGTCCAGCGCGTCACGGGACGCTTGGCGGCTCTGAGCCGCTTCATCTCAGGCCTTGGCGAACGGGGGCTCCCTGTCTATCGACTCCTAAAGAAGACTGACCACTTCGAATGGACCGTCGAGGCCCAGGAGGCACTTGACCGGCTCAAGGACCTCCTGACGAAGGCCCCGATCCTAGTCTTGTCGACCGATGGCGAGCCCCTCCTGCTCTACATCGCAGCGACCACCCAAGTGGTTAGCGCGACCCTAGTGGTGGAACGAGAAGAGGAGGGACACGCCCTCAAGGTGCAGCGCCCGGTGTATTTCATTAGCGAAGTCTTGTCTGAGTCCAAGGCGTGCTACCCGCAGATCCAGAAGCTCATCTACGCCATCCTCATCACGAAGAGGAAGTTGCGCCACTACTTCACTCCCACCCGGTAACGGTTGTTTCGTCGTTCCCACTCGGCGAAGTGATGCGGAACCAGGACGCCACGGGATGAATCGTGAAGTGGGTGCTCGAGCTCATGGACCAGGGCACCACCTATGGCCCCCGCACTGCCATCAAGTCCCAGGTACTCGTCGATTTTGTAGCGGAGTGGACGGAGATCCAGAAACCATCGGCGCCGGAGAAGCAGGAGTACTGGACAATGTACTTCGACGGATCATTGATGAGGGCTTGCGCCGGAGTGGGCCTCGTCTTCATCTCTCCTCTAGGCGTGCGCATCAGGTACATGATCCGCCTCCACTTTCCTGCGTCCAATAGTGTCGCTGAGTACGAGGCCCTCCTCAACGGGCTTCGCATCGCCACCGAGCTGGGCATCCGTCGGCTAGACATCCAGGGCGACTCTCAGCTAGTCATCGAACAAGTCATGAAGGAGTGGAGCTGCCATGACCCCAGGATGGCAGCCTACTGCAACGAAGTTCGCAAGCTTGAAGACAAGTTCGACGGGCTAGAGCTCAACCATGTCGCAAGACGTTTCAACGAGGCAGCCGATGAGCTGGCAAAAGCAGCGTCCGGCCGAAAGCCCGTACCCGACGGTGTCTTCGTCAGCGACCAGTTCAAGCCCTCAATCCGTTGCTAAGACCCGGAGAGGGTCGGTGACACGCCACCGGCTCCGAACTCGGGCCCCGACCCAGGAGAGGTTGGCAACGCGCCACCTATCTCGGGTTCGGGCGCTGGCCCTGACAGGGTCGGCACCGCTTCGCCTGTCTCAGACTCGGAAGCCGACCCCTCTGACCCCGCAGTCATGGAAATCGCTGCAGACCCTGTAGCGGGGGCCCACCCCCCGCCCAATTGGAGAGCCCCGTACCTCGACTACCTCGTCCGCGACACGCTCCCAGCGAACAAAACAGAGGCACGTAGGATTGCGCGTCGCGCCAAATCCTTCATCATTATCGACCAAGAGCTCTACAAGAGAAGCCACACCGGCATCCTCCAGCGCTGCATCCCGATCGAGCAAGGAAAGGCACTAATTCGAGACATCCACGCCGGAGCCTGCGGCCATCATGCCGCGCCAAGAACCCTCGTTGGTAACGCCTTCCGGCAAGGCTTTTACTGGCCGACAGCGGTCGCCGACGCCACCTACGTGGTCCGCACCTGCGAAGGGTGCCAGTTCTTCGTGCGCCAAACCCATCTGCCCGCGCAGGCACTCCAGACCATCCCCATCATGTGGCCCTTCGCGGTCTGGGGGCTGGATCTTGTTGGGCCCTTCAAGAAAGCGCCCGGGGGCTTCACCCACCTGCTTGTCGCCGTCGACAAGTTCTCCAAGTGGATCGAAGCACGACCGGTCGCACAAATCAAGTCCAAGCAGGCGGTACAATTCTTCACCGACATCATCCATCGCTTCGGAATCCCCAACTCCATCATCACGGACAACGGCACGCAGTTCACCGGAAAGAAGTTTCTCCAGTTCTGCGACGACCACCACATCCGAGTGGACTGGTCGGCCGTGGCACATCCCCGCACGAACGGGCAGGTCGAACGAGCCAACGGCATGATACTCCAGGGTATAAAGCCACGGATCTTCGACTGCCTCAAAAAGTTTGGCGGACGGTGGGTCGCGGAGCTCCCCGCACGCCTTTGGAGTCTGAGGACAACCCCCAGTCGGGCGACTAGCTTCACCCCATTCTTCATGGTCTATGGGTCCAAGGCCATCCTTCCCACCGACTTGGAGTACGCATCGCCGAGGGTCAAGGCATATGACGAACAAGGGAACCAGGCATCGCTCGAAGACACAAAAGATCAGCTCGATGAGGCACGCGATGTGGCCCTGCTGCACTCAGCCAAGTACCAGCAGGCCTTACGACGCTACCACAGCCGCAAGGTGCAAGGTCGAGCCTTCAACGTCGGCGACCTGGTGCTCCGTCTCGTCTAGGATAACAGGGGTCAGCACAAGCTGACCCCTCCGTGGGAAGGTCCCTTCATCGTCGCGCAGGTACTACGGCCAGGCACCTACAAGCTGGCGACCCCCGACGGATAGATCTTCAGCAATGCTTGGAACATAGAATAGCTAAGGTGTTTCTACCCCTTGATTTCATTTCCAAGTTCTGTACATGGACATTTCTGTAAATTTAAAAAAATTTACGAAAAAAAGAATTTTGAGCTGGTTCCATTCAAGTTCCACGTTGAACTCAGGGATATCCGACCCTGGCTCCGCTTCAAGGCCACATATCCCTCGGGGGCTATCAGGGGCTCCAGCCCCAGCCACTTGGCACCCTCTCAAAAACGCTTTCTCTTTCCGAGCCGACCCTCTTTTTGAACCTTCGGGCATGAAAAGGAGAGAGTGCATGAACGGTGTTCAGGCAAGATTGATCGGACTGCGAAAAACCTACGCCCCAGCAGCTATGGTGCCTTCGCTCATCAATGCTTACTGACACAGCCGACAACGCGCTCTAAACTTTCCAAGTCTAAAAAACTAGAAAGAGGATCGGAAACTTTTTTACGACAAGTTATAGAAAAGGCCCCTATGGCCATTACAAAAAGCAAGTCTTTCACTAATGTATTTACATCTTGGGCGCCAGCCCGATACAGCTAACTCGTCCAAGGATCTTCGGGTGGGACGGCCTCATCCTCGAGGAGCCTCGCCCTGGCCTCCGCCGGGTTGAGCACTGACACGTCGATCTCGTCCAGCTCGGCCTCGGAGTAGCCAGCGGCGTACCTCCCGCTCATCCCGGCGAAGTTGATGCTGGAGTAGTGGGAGCCGAAGACCCCGAAGGCTCGCCTCATGCCGGTGTGGAGCGCTCCCACGGCGATCTCACGGGCCCGGCGGTACGTCCCGAGGACACGAGCCGTCAGCGAGCTCGTCCCCCCTAGACCACGCTGAGGCCGTCGCAGACGACGGGAACAGCATCCCGCAGGTTGCCGTGCTCAGCGCGCTCCGCGTCAAGCACCTCCCTCAGCCGGGCGATTTCGTCTGCAAGGATCACCCGGAAGGACCCACCAAATCAGAAACCACCGCAACACCGCAGAGACAAAGAAATGAAAAGAAGTCTTACCCTCAGACCGGGCCTTCAGCTCATGCTCCCGGTCGACCCCCTGGGCCACAGCGGTCTGGAGCCCCTGCACTTGCGCTTGGAGCTGGCCGACCTCCGTGCCAAGCTCGGCCGCCACCTTCTCGGCCTCGTCCTTCCAGGCCGCCTCAAAGTCCCGCTCCTGCCAGGCCTTTTGCCGCTCGCGTCGGATGCGCTCAACGGTTTTCTGAAGGGCATCAAGCTCTCCCCTCAACCGCGCGAGCTCCTCGGCATCAAGGCGGGCCCCTCGGCAGCAGCGGCCTGGAGCTCCTCGCGATCGAGGCGAGCCTTATCGACGACAGCTTGGAACTTGGCCTCCGCCCGCCGCGCATCCTCTTGCGCCGCTTGCTCGCGCCTCTGCAGATCGTCGATGACCTGCTGGGCGGCAGCAACTTACATGGTTAGCTCCCCAGTCCGCTGCCTCTCCAAGTTGAAGCGCTCCCAGAGCCCCCACTCTAGCCGGAGGAAATCGGATTTCCCCCGACTGCATTCTTGGAGAGCCTACAAAACAATACGCCATCAGGGGTAAAGCAACGGAAAGGAAACAACCACCAACGGAGAAGGTACCATACCTAGCCACCGAGGAGGACGATGCCGTCCAACTCCCCCAACGTCGAGGACAGAGCCGCGCGGACGTTAGCGACGCCGCCCTGCATCGCCTGCCACTTGCCCCATTCCGTGGCGTCATCCAACGTGAAGGCAGGCGTCTCCGCCCCTGTCGGGGCCTCCGGAGCAGGTACCTCCACCTCCGCCGCCGGTGCAACCTCCGTCGTGGCTCTCCGGGCGGAAGTCCCCGTCTCCGTCGCCACAGCCTCCTCCGTCACAGCCGCCGGGGTGGGCGTCCCAGCCTCCCCCACTGCCGCCGTCCCAGCCGTGGCCGCGGGGGCAGGCTCTCCTTCCTCCGTCGCCACCGCCATCCCCGTCGCGGCCGCTGGGACATCCGTCCCCGTCTCCACCGCCGCCGTTCCCTCCGCCTCGTCGGCGTCGAGGTCGATAACCTCCCCGGCCTGAGGGCCCCTGGGAGCGATACTCTGCACCGCGGGGTCGGCCGAAGAAGTGGAAGGCGGAGCTAGGTCCGCGCCCTCTCTCGTGCCCGGCGGTCGCACCACTCCACCGGTCACTGCCGCAGGGGCCACCTCCACGGTGGGACCCGCGACCTCACCAGGGACCCCGCCGCTCGCCGTGGGCGGGGCCACGGTCCGCCCCGCAGGGGCGGACAACACCCGCAGTGCCTTCTTGGGCGCCAGCTGTGGGATGAGGCCTCGAGGGGCGGTGCTGCGAAACAGCAAAAAACATCAGCGAAAACAAACTCAAGGCCTAGAAAGAAACGAGACCCGCGAAGAAACTTCACTTACACTCCTGCAGCGCAAGGGCGGCGCGGGCGTTTCGCCTCCGTGCCTGACGCCGACCCCGGGGCATCCAGCAACGGCCGCTTGCCGCCACTCCTCTGCTCCTGAACCGCAGGCGGAGGGACGGGGGTCGGCTCAGTCGACCCCCGGGGCGCGGCCCCGGAGCATTGCGGGACCAAGTCCCGAGCAGGCGGCCTGCCCGCTTCATCCCCCACGGCTGTTTGGGAGCACATTTCCCGGATAACAAGCATGCCAAACTGGGGGGACAGGGTGAACTCCTCCTCCTCTTCCTCCTCATCGTCGTCATCGTCATCGTCGTCGTCGTTCGACACGACCTATCCTCGTCGCCGCCACTAGAACTCCTTGGCGGCCCTCTTCTTCTTCTTCGCCGTCTCCTTGTCCTTGCAGCGCTTTTGCTTCTCAGCAAGGAGACGGTTCTGCAGCCGCCGCTCGGCGTCCTCCGGCACCGGCGGGCAAGAGCCCACGACTCGAGTCATGATGCCCTGCAATGCAAAAAAGCCCTGCGTCAGAGCGGCGGACCAAGAAAAACGAAAACAGAAGGTTGGCGCACGGAGTCCTTACCAGATCGATGAAATTCTCATCTGGGCGCATCGGAGGGTGGCCAGGCACCGGATAATCGGTGTCCTTGTCCTCCAGTGCGTCAGACAACGGAGGCAGCGAGCACACCCGTCGCAAGGACAGTGCCCTCGGTCGGCGCGCTGGGGGTCATCTCGGCAAGCGAGCGGACCTGGAGCATCAGTGGCGCCACCCTCCAGGCGTGGTACGCCCCGTTGACCCCGGCTCCGGTCAGTCCCCTCCCCTTTAGGTGCTCGATGGCCTACAGCAAGCCGGTGATCCTCTTCTTCGCCTTCTCCACCGGGCTGTACGACCACACTTCCGGCGCCACCTCAATGACGCGGCCGGTGAACTCCGGCAGGGCAGAGTTGGGGTAGTTCTTCACATAGAACCACTACTGGTGCCACCCCTTGTGGGATGCCGCGGTCTTCATCGCCATGTACTCCTTGGCACGGGTATGGCGGAGGTGGATTCCGGCGCATCCTATCAGCACCGGGGTCGACCGCTGCTGGTTTCCCCTCTTCTCGGCCTTCTGGTACAGGCTGACCGTGAAGAAGTACTTCCACAGCGAGAAGTTGGGCTCAATGCCCAGGAACCCCTCGCCCAACGCGATGAACGCCACGATGTGCTGGATCCCGTTGGGGTTGAGGTGCTGCAGCTCAAGCCCATAGTAGTGCAAGATCCCGCGGAAGAAGAGGCTCGGCGGAGTCACGAACCCCCTCTCGTGGAAGTGGGCGAAACATACGACGTGGCCGGCGGGCGGATTCGGCACCTCCTCCATCTCAGGGAACCTCCACTCATCCCTCCCCGTCCTCTCCCAGAGGAGGCCCTTCTTCACGAGGCCGTCAGCGCGCGAGGAGCTGAAGTTTTAACGCGCCCAGGATCCCATCGCTGGAGGGAGAAGAACTCGACGGAGGATGGGGAGAAAGGGTGTGGCGCTGGGCGGAGGAAGACGAAGCGGGCGTAGAAGAGCTGAGGGCGTACGAGGAGACGAAAAGGCTTGAAGGCAGATGGCGGGCAGAACCAGCGAGGCGAAGTCCTCGTTTTATAAGGAAGGCGTGAGGGAAGCAGAACAGATGCCCTTATCGCAATAAATGCAACGCTACGTACGCCCCCGTCACGCCCACTCCCTTTTCAGAAACCGTGCGCACGATCTGCAGTGGAAACATCCCCTCCTCCCTTGATTCGTGGGTCGGCGCCCTCCACCACTTCGTCTCCCGGAAGACACGCACACGACATCCTCCACGTTCGGCCCAAGACGCAACCTCCACTACGATTTGGCCCAAGGCCCATCAAAAGGTAAAAAGGGATACGGGGCTGAAAACGCCCCTACGGCCCATTACGATCCAGAGGTTCGAAGGCTGGCCCACCACGGGTTCGACAGCCACCTCAGGATAACCCCGAGTGAGGGGTGAGAAGAGACGGGTCCGCTAGCGACCATCACCCGGGCGCGCGACAGCCCAGGGCGTCTCAATCTCACATTCGAGTCCAGACCGGCATCAAAGTTCATGGTTTTTCCCCGAAGGAAGGCAACGAGCCCACGGATCCGACCGAACGGACTCGGGAACTATATGAACTGGCTGACCGAAGCCTGGGGTACGCCACCAGCTTGGCCCAAGCCGGACCTCCCCCCCCCCCCGAACGGGGACCGGGATCCCACTCGAATCAACCCGTTAGTAGCTCAACGAGCACCCCGATTCATCCGACGAGGATAGCGTGGCACGGCTCGCCCCCTCCGTCCTAGCGAACGGACGCTTGAGGGGTAACGAACAAAAGTCAACCTAGCCTCTGACCGGTCCCCTGCAACGCGCGGGGGCTCGGGGCTGGCCTCGCAACCTAAGGCCACGCGGGTGGTCTTAACTTAAGGCTCGCAGACGGAAGGGAACGACAAGAAGTCCTCCCACGCCGAGTCGCTCACAGGATGCGTCGCCTAATTGATCCCCTCGGTCAAGCCATCCGAACAACACCTCTTGTCCCGGATCAACCGCGAGGATCCCATACTGGCGATCATAGCAGCCTCTGGAGGAGCGTCGCCGCTCCACCAGAGGCTCGGGGTTACTATTGGGGGGAAATATTAACGATCTCCCCAAGCCCATGGAAACAACAAAACGTAAAGGCCCAGGCCCACTTAAGGTAACAAGACTGCCATCGGCCCAATATGAGAGGGAGAGGCCACGCTCCGCCTCGCCTGACCCGGTGTCCCGGGGTCGGACATTCCCGACCCCTTGAAGACTAAACTCTGCCTCGCCCGACCCAGGGGATCAGGAACGGGAGCGCCCGACCCTCGCTGCAAAACTCTGCCTCGCCCGACCCTGGGCGCGGGGGTCGGACTCATTCGGGCCCACAAGACAAATATCTGCCTCGGGCGCAGATTGGAGGATCAGGGCGCGGATCTCGTGGGCCCCCCTATCGACCTCACCATAAATGCGCCGCGGCCCTAGCATGCAGAAAGGAGCTGGCGCTCCCAACGCGACCTATCACAAGTACCCATGCGCGACCGTGCGGTGCGAGCTGCAGTGGCCGCGGCTCCCTCTAATCCGCCACAGGGTACTCATGGCCCGCGCCATCCGGCACAGGAGGGTGTTCCGCTCGTTCTCGCGCCCCGCGCTCCCGATGACAGGGACGCAACGTCCGCGTCTCACGGGTGATCAGCAAGATAACAGAATCGGCCATCCTCCCCGGCGGGCACAGACACCAAGACTGAACATCATCATCATGCCCGGCAGCAACGGCCACCGGAGAGATCATCGAAAGGATCTGGAGGCAGCCGCCCTCTCCCGACGGACGCGCTGACAGGAGCCGGAGGCCGGAGTGAGGGGCGGCGGCCCTGGAACTTAGTCCCTCTCCTTATGTTGTATTTTACTTAGCTTTGTTTGTCTCTCTTACTCCCCCTGACACTCGGTCTCACCTGTAACCCCGGTGGCTCCCTTGCGCTATAAAAGGAGAACCGGGGGCCTGAGACAAGGGGACTCTCAAGCGAACAGAACACACTCACACCCACTTAGAGCATCAGTGCACACCCAAGAGACCTGGGATCAGCTCCCTCTCTCGCACTCCTATAACCCCTACTACAGAACCCCGCGTGGCCAACACGAGCAGCTCCCGATACTGGACGTAGGGCGTTCCTTTGCCCGAACCAGTCTGAACCCCGTGTCTCTCACGCCACCATCCGAAGTCTTACAGGCATAAAAGAAATTTACTAGTCTAAGTCTTGATCCGCTAATCTTGACAACGACAATTGTGAAATCTTTTCTTTTTTTTAAGAATCTATGGGAAGCTAAGAAAGCATACTTACATTTCATTTCTACACAGAGAGGTTAAAGATCAAGCACCGACCAACCCCGTCACTGCAAGATCAGGATACATCTTAGGTAGAAGGAGAAAAGAGAACAAAGGAATTATAATCACAATGCATGCTCACCTGAGCCATAAGAAGCTAGACAAACGGGGAGAGCATCACGGACTGCGACCAAAGTGATAGCTATAAGATGCTTAATCGTGAGGAGAACGGCGGCAGTGAACAGGAGTACCGTGAAATGTTTCCTCACGATGCCATGAAGAAACATAGCCGAATGGAGGGACTACAAACGATATTGCTTGATACTAAATTTTAGACTAGAAATTAAAAAAACAATGTAATAATGTACAACCGGGCATATATGAAAGTAAATGGTCATTATTAAACATGGAGCACGACGGTAAGAACGACAACCTCCAGTTTACCAGCATTCTTTATTGCTCCATTTCATTTGTTTCTCCTATTTTGTTTGCATATGAGTATATACCATACAATCTCCAATGCCTTCTTAATTGATGCATTGCACATGATATATAATTCCAGTCTGAATTCAGAGCCGGAAATCGTAAATAGCCGCCTTGCGACCCAACCCAACCGTGTAGTAATGCGCTATGTAATCTTTCGCGAGTGTTTCCCTGTACAACGGGGGATTCTCATCAGACAGCAGCTCCTTGATAGGGCCATACATCCTTGTCGAATCTGAATGGCTGGTAAAGCACGCGATCGAGACCCTCGGTCCAGCCTTCTTCGCCACCACCCTGTGCTCGGCGCTTTTGAACTTGTCGTTCGACATCATCTGCGCATACACACAACAAAAACTTAGTTATGACAAACGATGATTAAGATCTGACACTAACGATGACCTCCCCGATTTGTTGCGATAATCAACAGTTGGGACCTCAACAATGAGCATACTGTACATACCTGCATGAGATCACCGACGTTCACTATGAACGCTCCTGGCGTCGGCGGGACGTCAATCCACTGATCGTCGTGGAGGACCTGCAGGCCACCGATGTCATCCTGAAGGAGCACGGTGAGGAAGCCGGTGTCGGAATGCCTGGTTGTCCCGATGGCGAGATCGGGCTCAGGGCATGGAGGATAGTAGTGGAACAATATCATCTGCCCTTTGTTGCAGTCTATGTCAGTTAGGTAGGTCGGGCCAAGCCCAAGAGCCTCCGACAGCAACCTGTACAATGTGCCAAGCAAACGCTTGGTGTGCCTGGCGTAGTCAAAGAACGCATCCCTGTAAAATCAACAGCAGGTAGCGTTCACTGTCTAGTACCATCTTTTATGTTTACAAATCATAGCTATGAGTACTTGAGTCCATGTTTGGTCAGAAAAGTAGCAATGTAAATAGATATGTTTATCTGAAGATTCTACAGCCCACGATGTCGCTGGTAGAGAAACGAGCAGTAGTCCCAGTTGCGCCAAAAAACTATTAGAAAATCCTGAGAGGCTCCCACAACACGCACACATCGCTGTCACAAGTCACACGATTTTTCACGCGAAATATACGTGTGAAGAAAAACTAACTAAGTAGGAGATGCAATCCTTTTATAGTAACTCGTGGAGACCCTTTAGTCGTGGTTGGTAACACTAACCGGGACTAAAAGTGATCCTTTAGTCCCGGTTGATCTTACAAACCCGGACTAAAGCCTCCGAGGGCTTTAGTTCCGGTTGATGTCGGATTACGAAATTTAGATCCGGACTAAACCGTCCCCGGTCAAAAATAGCCAAGATTTTCGTTGAGGATGGAAGGTTGTTTTTCCACTCTACACACATAATAAAAAATGTCCTTACAAAGTTCGATACAATAATACAAAGAAACACTCCACCAGCATGGCAATATCTATGATTGTGGTGTAGAATTTTTACTTTTGTGTGTTTGCGGGGAAGAAACAGAGAAATTAAGAAATGGGCAGCCGTTCTCCGACGGCAATAGAGTCGAGTGCCAAGTGGCAGGTGGCGTTCAGAGCACATAGCCAGTCTAGTTTGGCACACTATCGACATGCTTCCTTTTAGTCAAAATGTGAACAAAAGTAAACATGAGGATAGGCATGTCATGACTTCGCTGAGACATAAATTCAGAAGTCTACATTTTACCGGAGGTAGTGGTTTGAGGAAAAATATGCGAGTCCTGTACAAAGTAGTGTTTCATCAGGCAACTTAGCGCTTGCCAATAATAAGTTGATACTGTACTACAGTACTAGTGATGCACTAAGTGTTACCTAGCCTTAAACAATAGAACAGAAATAGGAGTTCTCTGTGAAAAATCATGGCAAAACATAGCTCCAAATATTCACCAGCATCAGCTGCAACTTGAAACTTCCACAAAACAATATGGGTGCCCAAATCCATCTACTTCACTGATTTATCCTCCCGTGAGGTCGTTGGTCATCACTCATCAGGATTCACGAGAATATGTTACTAGTATTACCATTATCAAACAAGGTAGTGAGCGGAGACGAGAGCGCTCACCGGCAGTTCTCCGGCATCTCGCCGTCGGCCGGCGGGTCAGGCGCCAGGCGAAGGTAGAGCGTGTCGCGCCAGTTGGCCACAGGTGACTCGTACAAGTCGAAGTTGCAGTTGTACTTGACCGCCTTGGCCGGGTCCCGTGTGTAGAGCCGCGCCTTCTCGCTGCCCTCCCCGCCGTCGGCGTCGTGGAACGCCCGCGCTGCGCCCAGGGCCGCGGCGGCCACCTCCGCGGGCACGCCGTGGCCCGTCACCAGGAAGAGCCCCCACTCCGCCGCGGCGCGCCGCACGGCCGCCACCAGCGCGTCGTGGTCCGCCGCGCTGAGGTCGATCGTCGGGATGCAGGTCGGCTGGTGGTGGTGGGGAGCGCCGGGCTGTTGTGGCGGCGGCTGTTCGGGGTTCGGAACGCGGAAGATGCGTGGGACGCTCGTGGCGCCGGACGCGACGAGGCCACGAACGCCCGCGAAGCTCGCGTCCAGCGCGCGGAGCTCAGCCAGGCGGTCGTAGGGGACGGCGGCGCTGGTGGCGGGAGAGGGGGCCGGGGCGGACGACATGGTTACGCGTGTCGCGGCGTTGGTTGCGGCCGGCGGCAGGGCCGGGACGGGGGACAGCGAGTGCGTTCGGCACTTCGGCTCTTGTTCTTGTTTGATCGATGTGGCACGGAACAGGTTGGTGGGGCGACTGGGCGTGTAGCCGCCGGCTCTTCTTATCTGCTCGGCTGCCACGAGTGATGTGTGAGCGTCCGGCTGACCTGATGTAATATTTTGCGAGTGTTTCCCTGTACAACGGGGAATTCTCATCAGACAGCAGCTCCCTGATAGGGCCATACATCCTTGTCGAATCTTAATGGCTGGTAAAGCACGCCATCGAGACCCTCGGTCCAGCCTTCTTCGCCACCACCCTGTGCTCGGCGCTTTTGAACTTGTCGTTCGACATCATCTGCGCATACACACAACAAAAACTTAGTTATGACAAACGATGATTAAGATCTGACACTAACGATGACCTCCCCGATTTGTTGCGATAATCAACAGTTGGGACCTCAACAATGAGCATACTGTACATACCTGCATGAGATCACCGACGTTCACTATGAACGCTCCTGGCGTCGGCGGGACGTCAATCCACTGATCGTCGTGGAGGACCTGCAGGCCACCGATGTCATCCTGAAGGAGCACGGTGAGGAAGCCGGTGTCGGAATGCCTGGTTGTCCCGATGGCGAGATCGGGCTCAGGGCATGGAGGATAGTAGTGGAACAATATCATCTGCCCTTTGTTGCAGTCTATGTCAGTTCGGTAGGTCGGGCCAAGCCCAAGAGCCTCCGACAGCAACCTGTACAATGTGCCAAGCAAACGCTTGGTGTGCCTGGCGTAGTCAAAGAACGCATCCCTGTAAAATCAACAGCAGGTAGCGTTCACTGTCTAGTACCATCTTTTATGTTTACAAATCATAGCTATGAGTACTTGAGTCCATGTTTGGTCAGAAAAGTAGCAATGTAAATAGATATGTATATCTGAAGATTCTGGCCTCAGCCTACGATGTCAGTAGTCCCGGTTGCGCCAAAAAAATATCAGAAATTCTCGGGAGACTCCCACAACACGTGCATGTGGCATATCACAAATCACGCGATTTTTTACGCAAAATAGGCGCATGAAAAAAACTAAATAGGGGATGCAATCCTTTCGTAGTAACTCATGGGAACTCTTTAGTCCTAATTGGTAACACCAATCGTGACTAAAGGTGATCCTTTAGTCCTGATTGGTAACACCAACCGGGACTAAAGGTGATCTAGGTGATCCTTTAGTCTCGGTTGGTCTTACGAACCCGAACTAAAGCCTCCGAGGGCTTTAGTTAGAGTTGGTATCGGATTACAAAATTTAGACTCGGGACTAAATCCTCTTTAATTCCGGGTCAAAAACAAACAAGATTTTTGTTGAGGATGGAAAGTCATTTTTCCACTAGTGCGCCTAACAAAGTTCAATACAATGATACAAAGAATCACTCCAGCAGCATGGCAATATCTGATTGTGGTGTAGAATTACTTTTGTGTGTTTGCGGGGAAAAAACAGAGAAATTAAGAAATGGGCAGCCGTTCTCCGCGGGCAATAGAGTCGAGTGCCAAGGCAGGTGGCGTTCAGAGCACATAGCCAGTCTAGTTTGGCACACTATCGACGTGCTTCTTTTTAGTCAAAATTTGGACAAAAGGAAGGTCCTGTTTGGCATGGCTCCAACTCCGGGTGGAGCTGCTCCACTCCTGAACTCCACATGGAGCCAGCTCCGCTCCAAAACTCCAGAACAAAAATAAGGTGTTTGGCTAGATGGGTGCTCTCAGCTCTAAAAAAGATCAATTTCAGTGTGGATTGCCATTGTTGCCCCCTAATTAAGGCCCCACTTGTCATCCTCTCTATCTCATCTTCTTCTTCCCCCTTTTCCACTGCATTGTGCTGCACACGGGAGACCCTCCACGGGCGGCGGGGTGGGTGGCGGGCTGGGCGGCGACGGGCGGCGGGGTGGGCGGCGGGCTCGACGGCGGGCGGCGTGGTGGGCGGCGACGGGCGATGACGGGCGGCGGGCAGCGACGGGCGACGGGTGCGGCGGGGCGGCGGGCTGGGCGGTGGGGTGGGCGGCGACGGGCGGCGGGCGGCGACGGGCGACGACAAGCGACGACGGGCGACGGGCGCGGCGGGCGGGCGGCGGCGGGCGCGGCGATGGGCGACAACAGGCGGCGGCGGCGACGGGCGGCGGGCAGCGACGGGCAGCGGGTGGCGGGCGGCGACGGGCGACGGGGGCGGCGGTGGGTGGCGAGGCCGGCCGGCGGCGGGCAGCTAGGCCGGCCGGCCCACGGGGGCGGTCGACGGGCGGGGGCTCTGGCGGCGAGTGGGGCTCGAGAGAATTAGAAGAGAGAAATAGAATGAAATGTTTTTTTTGTGTAACCAGTGGCATTGGTGGGTAAATTTCCCCCCCAACTTCCACGAGGGAGGTTTCAAAAGAGAGGGTTTCTTGGGAGCAGCAAAAGAGGTTGCTCCAAAAACTCCCCCCTCCCATTTGCACTACAGCTTCCATGGGAGTTTGGCAACTTCCCTTGGAGTTTTTG